>NC_071286.1:11346859-11436338 GCF_943735745.2 Anopheles bellator | reverse complement strand
ATTCTCTCGGTTCCCCCCAAAATAAGAATAACACAATTCAGAACATTCCTTAAAGAGCGTAAACGTCGCACTCAAAATGTCAGCAGATGCTTTTATATTTAAAAACTACGGCGTTTGTTAAAAAAATATCGCAAATATTGTTTTTTCATTTTTTTAAGAATACCTATTTTGTTCCCTTTGTCCTTATTTTGTTCTCATTAGTGTGTTGTTTTTGACCAAAAATGGCCCACAATCAATGATCCGTTATTCTTTTTTCAAAAAGACCATTCCGGGCGTTTCTTTTCGCGGTTTGCGCATATCTTGCAAGTAATATTCCTTATGGACCGTTCTGCCCTGTGAGAAGAACTCATGATACACCACGCCCCTGCAATCCAAGAAAACTGTAATACTTTTGTCACGATACGTTCTGAACTGATCTCGTATATACAGTTTAGTATTCAAACATGAATTAAGTAGCGGACAAAAATTCTTTAGTTACAAGCATGAGCCACTTCGCTACTTATTGCTCCACCGTCTAACGCACGGAAACGATGCGAACGATCAAACGGAGATGCTGACGCCCAGGGTGCTCTCCACAGCACGCAGACGGTCTCTTGAGCTAACTTCGGTCTAGGCACAGTACACGAGGGCTCTTTCCGTAAGTCGTTCCATAACGAAATCCCATTCGGAAACACGGTTTCACCTCACGAAATTACACCGCTACAAGCTCCTTTGCCGAGGGCCCACTCCGATTGCGTGACCGCGCCGTCTCAAGACAGCCGACAGAGACATTTGCCTTTACGGCACACAACGGCCGTGATGAGTGTGTGACGACGCAATAGAAAAGATTTTATTAGACTTAATTAAGCTCATGGTGCTGTGGGTGAATAAACGGAGGGCGGCCGTTAGTGGGGTGACCTAGTCACCCTCTGCCAGCCGAGGTGAAGTGTTCTGCCAGTTCCGTGAAGTGCCCGAAGGCACACCGTGGACCTCGTTCAAACACGCACTACAAGCCGACAGACAACGGGCAGGCAACAACGTTTTCAGCTCATCACGAGCCACGGCCACGGTTTTTAATTACACTCTCATTGTGCACTCTGTATGCAAATGCGACACCGTGTTAGTGATTTTCGTGTTTTTCACACTTCACGCAAAACGAACCACACGAAACCAGACGCTTACGCCGCTTACTCTCCAGCCAGTTACAGCCAAGGCGCCAGTTTCCACTAACTCGCCGGGACACTTATTGTTTCTTCCTCGCCAACCGCCAAGTTTCCTCTTTTCGCACCAGAACCGCCCAGAAAAATTGAACCCAAGCACCAAGGAGCAACGAAAGAAAGCGCAAACCCTGGGCCCAAATCTCTGGCCCACCATCTTGGAGCGGGCCGCGAAAAGCCGACGGCACACCGGGAAACTAACGGTGGGTCTTCGGGGCCAAAGCAAAAACAATGTTTAATTTTGTTATCGTGTTTCTGAGTGGTGTGGCCCATTCCGGCGTCCACACGCGCCATCGCTGGGCCGAATCCACCGGTGCTGCCGGAAATGAGCGGCCTGATAGAGCCCCAAAGTTGCTGAACCTTTCCTAACCCGTTCCGATTCATTAACCATTCTCGAGCGTCGCCCGGCGAAGAACTTTTATCACCTTCCGTTGCCGAAGCGCGCTGGCCAAAAAAAGGCCCACCCAGACCCCTGTTCCTCCGTGGACCCTTCAAAAAAGTATGTTTTATGTAACACTAATGTGAGGGCAGGAGCGTAACGAACGAACGGGACGGCGACCGTTCCTTGGAGTGCTGGAGAAAAAAGTAAAGCCTTACACATGTCGGGATTTGGACCACCACATTGACATAGGTCAAAGGTGTACACCGGGCGCTATTTGCTCGGGCTCGGCTGCAAGCGGAACAAACAGTAAACAATGGATTGTAGGACTTGAAGGAAAAAAGGGATAACGCTCGATTAGATCATATTTGGGGTTTTAACGGATTTTAACTGTTTATGAGGGAACTTATGCTTACAGGTGAGATGGTACTTTGAAATACTTCTTACCAGCTCTTAGTTGCTTAAAACATAATTTTAAAATAATGTAATAAACCATTATGTTCGAATTATGATTGCCAATAGCAATCCTTACGCGACTATGTAAACTGAGTAATAATGACCAAATAAAATTTAGAAAAAAACGGTTCAAATTGTACTAATTTAATCCCTACGCTTGTTTGAACATCCTTAGCCCTTGTTAGCGGCAGCACCGAACCCGCTGCGCTGCCCTTTAAATTGCCATCCATTATCCCAAGTTTCTTCAAAGACCGAAAAGCGAAACACATGAAATATGCACACCGCGAACGGAACCGCGGACAGGAAGGAACCGTCCAACAATTACAAGCCCTTCAACGTCCCTCATCAGCGACATGAATACGACGCGCGCCACAGACGCTGGCCGCGACGACAGACACAAAACGTCATGCCTTTTCGAGCATAAAAGGGTAAGGACTAGTCCGGTTTGTCCGGAACCAGGTCACCCGGGGTTTGTCGAGTGCGTACTTCACGGTACTACCGGTCCAACAATCACGAGAGAGCATCGTTAGGGCACCCGCCGGTAACCGAATCTCACCGGGGACACCGGGACTTACTCGAAAGTCCGTGCCAGCCAGCCAGCCAGCCAGCCCGTATGCATCTTCGGGTGGGTGCATTTTTGGGAAGAAGTAAAAGGAAACTAAAATGGAAAACAAAGGCTCTCGAAAGGACCCGTGCCCCGTGGTGTGCGCGAGATTGTGTCTCCCACTCGCGGATTGAGTGTTTCTCGTGCGCGCAATCGTTTCTGTTTCGCTTCTCAAGAGTCGCAAATAGCGACCGGAGTTGCGAACGGTTGTAACTTTCCGACGATCATCGAATAAGATGCTACAGGATGTCCGCTTCAGCCACATTTATTTGGTTGTTTTGAAATTATTATTAGTAAATCTGATTCCAAAAAACTGAGGCTAAATTTACTTCAATAACGCGCAAAATGGTAATAACCGATTGGTTGTTGTACCGATAAATAAAATGATTGTACCGATTAAAGCGACCGAATATACCGGTTGAACCGATTCGGGTCTTGTACTAAAGTATGCTCTAAACATAGGGCAGCGTATTAAATCGTTTTCAGCTGCAAACCAGAGACTAATAGGTTATATTAATGTCCGTAGAGATTAAATTATTCAATAAAAACACTTATTTTCACAAAACAACGGGATCTAAAATAAAAGAGTTTTGGAACAAAACGAACCCTGGTAGGGATTGTTCATCGTGCGCCATTCTCATGACATGCCCAGCCCACTGGAGCCTAGCGATACGTTGCTTTCGTTTATCTGTAGACCCACCATTAGGGCTTATAAACCTGGTAGTGTCAGTTATTTAGATTCAAATTTACTGCACAAAACGAAAACGAAGAGCATTGTTGCATTGGTAAGGCAGATCAGTGGATTAGCTGCAAAACAGTGTCTCTGTGTGCCAGAAAGTATCCACCATTCTGCTTCTCGCATCTTCGCGGTCAACCACAAACGCGGTGATTTACTAACTGCCTCGGCCGGAACACCGGAAACTCCGCGTCAGTGACCAAGATGCGTGAATTTTAATTCCTTGCAAAAGATTGCGGACCACAACAAAAAAGGAACACCAGTGCGCCGGGTTGATTAAATGAAAGAACCGGCACACGGATCCAACCGACGGACAATGTTGCACATGAATGGGGTTAGTTTGGCTTGCTGGCGGCGGCGTGCAGCCGAACCGAAAATGCAAACGAGAGATGCACGAGATGTCCGTTGGAATGCAAAATTTGTGCAGGGCGGATGGGAGCCGATTCTGCACCGCCAGCTAATTACCGAAGCGAACGCGGAAATCAGGTCCTCCATAATTCACGCGACGCCGGAAGGCTCATGCTACATTACCTCCGATAACGAAAATGGATGCATGAGCCACGCCGCCGCGGTTCAGTGGCTCCGTTTTTCATCCGAAATCCATCAGCCCTGGCCACTCTCTCGAGCATTCTCTTTCTCTCTCTCTCTGTCTCTCTCTCTCTCTTTCTCTGTGGCATACATGGTCCTGGCTGCACGATGGCTCCGTGTGCTGTAATTATCAAGGTCGTGTGGTGCGCTTCGCGGGCCCCCTTTTTAACTATCACTCCTTGGCCGCCGAGCCGGAAACCAGAACCGGATGGTGAATTATAGATCGGGCACGAGGCTCGATTCGAGTGTAAACATTTTAATCAAATATGATGTATGACGTTGCGCTGGTTACATTTCGGGGGCGAAAAGTGAGAAAGTCCCCGCGTCTGGATGGACGTCACCTATCGCCGTGGAAGGATTATTAATGAGATGAACGTCCAAACATGGGACCCTCAAAATCCAAATCACACTGATTAGGGACGCCAGTTGTCCAACCACAGTGAGCAGTGTGACGCGACTGTGGCACGACCATGACTCTGGTAATTAAACGGCCGGTTCGGGGAAAGGGTATTACCAGGTCTAAAAGTGTAAAACCGGGTCCAGCTATCAATTTGATGCTCCTCACTATGATTTTTCGACAAAATTAACTTGTTTTGACAACGGGCAAAGTATTTCATGTCGAAAACTAAACAAATAAGGTTTGCAACTTATCTTTGAAGAGTTTGAAGACAGATGGAAGCCATTTCTCCATCGGATCGTGATTGCGGATGGAAAGTGGATTCATTTTGATAACCCTAAAAAGAAAACATTAGTCAGTCCGAGAAAACCAGATCGATTCGGCAAAACGACAATGCTGCGTGTCCGATGGGAACAGAAAGGTGTGGTGTACCATGAGTTCCTAAAACGTGGTGTAACGGTTAATACAGATCGCTACCGACAACAAATGATCAATTTGAACCATTCATTAATCGAAAAACGACCAAAAAGGGCCAAAACACACAGTGAGCAACCCTGAGCATTCCTGCGAGGAATTCGAATCCATCCACATCCACAAATTACCAGAGAGATGGGAAAAATGTATAACTAGCGATGTCACATACTTTGAATGAAAGCCAGTTTTTCATTTCAATGAAATTAATATATTACTTTTTGCGACTTTAATTTAAGTTTTTTTTAACTTTTTTAACAAATCTACTAAACGTATTGTTTCATCGTTCAGCTTACTAGCACCCAAATGGTGTCCAGAGATGAAGAAATCTTTATGAGTTGAAGCAAATAGTTCCATATCATTCGATTCTATTCAATACATTTCTTCAAGCTATTCGAATGTTCACTATTTTGCTCGAACCCAATTATGGCGCAATCTTATTGATAGTGCGCGAGTCACGAAAGTTGTACGAAAATTGGACGGAAACATTTGTTAGCGACCAAAAACATCCTCCGAACCGTCACCCGGCATCTTTCCGACCTGCGGATACAACCGGCCAAGTCGGCCTCGAGATCTGTGGCTTTCGCAAATTGTTGGACCCCAAATCAAGCTCCCCATGGCTGGGAGGGTCGCCATGGGTTCACTATCAACTATTAATAGTATGTACCTTGAGTGTGCACAGCGTCCTGATAAGTTCACCGTTGCCTCGCGGTACCCGGCCTCGCTGACCGGCCGTCCCCCGCTGCCCTGCAAGACGATGCAACATTTCGCCATAACTACCTCAACTACCTCACCCGGCCCGTGTCGGACGGCGCCGTCCCGGGTCCCGGGCCAATCACAAGTCGGGGAGAAAAATGAATGATCGAACTTACTTACTGCTATCATGCCTGTTTCGATATTAATTGGATGTGGGAATACATTTTATGAATTATAAATTACATTTCGCCGTTTCCGGCGGCAGCGGCCCGGCTCCTGGAGCCGCTCCACCATCAGCTCATCTATCTCCGGTTCCGGTGTGTATCATCCGGGATTCGATCAACGGTGCGCCTGCCGGTGCTGCTGCTGTGCGGTGGCGTTAAGAGGCGCCACTGGGACCGTGGCCCCTTGTATCGCCTTCTACGGCCGAGCTTCCGGTGAATTCCGGCTTTCTTCAACTTCTTTGCCGCTTTTTGCCTGTTGCCTGTTTGCCATTTTTATATTCCCTTTCCCCGAGAAAAAGAAAACATCCGGCAGCGTTGCGGCGTTCCGTCGTGTCCCGGGCGCTCGAGCTCGCCTGAAGGAAGGATTTAGATGAGTTTAGATCAATCTGCCATCCGTTTTTTCCAGCCCATGCACTTTCTGGCGGACTGCTGTCGGTCGATGCAGCAGTCGGCAGGGCCCCCTCCGGCTCTAAAGTGGCCCCCTTTCGTGGTTGATGCAGTTTGATTAGGATTTTAATGAGGAAAGAAGAGTCCGCGAGATTCCAATCAAATTATCTCAACTGAAGGCCGGCAGCCAACTGAAGGCCGGCAGCCAACTGAAGGCCGGCAGAGAAATGATCCCCCAGGGTGATGAGGGTCATATAATTTTATGACACGAAATCATCAACATGATTCGCTGGTCGGTAAGTGAATTATGCCCACCAGTCTGTGCCACATGCGACTGTTATTTTGACGCACAATCAGTTGCACACCGAATATCGATGGAAATATAGTTACTGGAAAGAATAGGCTTCTTCCGTCAATAAGGAGATCAATGGTCATGTGCCTCACTTCGTCCGGACTTTAAGTCAATTCGCCGAGGGGCTAAGATAAGCAAGCTAACAGGAACTTAAATGATTTTACAACTATGTATTAATATTTAAAATACTACCAACCATAGACCAGTGAAATTGGCTCCCTAATTATAATGGATGTAGCAAAAAAATGAGAACCCCCGATCACTTCCGTCCGGAACCTTTTGTCAACGCGTTTCGGCCGAATTCCATTTAAAAAAAATATTCACCGAAATCGAAACACGCCCCAAATTATGATGCCGCACCGAACCGGGTCGAAAAATTCCCTGTCTCACCGGTGCGCGCTTCGTCACCGGCAAAACGTGCCATCATTTCACGAACTCGTTACCTTCAGCACCGAAAACCTCCACGGGAAGTTCGCGGCGGTCGTGGGGACCACCACCAGACTTTTGGTGCCGGCCAAGTCGCGAGACGTGGGCACGACCGTAACGGGACACCCCCGGAACCCTGGGACACACCTGTCTTCGGTGGCCTCCGGTATGATTAACACTAGATATACCACCGTTTTCATTATACCTATTTATACCAGACCAGTCAAAATGACTGGTCGTATGAAAAATCGCTTATTATGACTTCAAGTGTTTATTCACTACATAAAAATGATAAAACAAGTTTAGTAATGTTAATTGTGAACGATAAATGGATTTGTATACATTTTTATATAACAAAACACTTAATTTTTATCACTTTGTTGAATAATCTATATATTTGTGTGTGTATCGCATTTTCTTTAAAACTACTGAACCAATCCGCGTGAAATTTTGCACAGTGTAGTTTTGTGACCCCGGATTGTGAATAGGAAAGTTTGACCCTCCCACACCTCCGGGGAGGGGGGGCTCCCATACAAACGTAACGTAACGTAACGCCTCATACGTAACGTCTCGTGCGTAACGTCCCATACAAACGTTTTCGAGCAAATCGAACCGAATTCGGCAGGTGGGGGTTTTAGGGATGGGAAAATGTTCTGGTGAATGTTTGAAACCCCTCCCCTCTTTACAAAGGGGGGCTCCCATACAAAATCTGGGTAAATCTCAGCAAAATTCGGATAGTTTTCAAGCAGTTTGAGCCAAACTCAGCTGGTGCGAGTTTTGACATGTATTTGGTTCCATTATAAAATGATACAGTTTCAGGAAATTTCTTAGAAGGTTTACCAATTTTTACATGCTTATGTCTTGTACTAAGTATAAGCACTTTATTTTTTGGTTTGCTCTTATAGACAGTAAGCGATCATCCATTGCAAGTGTATAACAACGTTGAGAAACGCGCCATGCTGTCTTCTTTCAGTTTGCAACTTCGGCAGTTCCTTCTTGTTTGCGCGTATAGTTTCAACCAAAGAAGTGTTTTCAGATCCTAACCCTATTGCCAGAGGAATACTTGTAAAGAAATTATCGGTTGTTACAGTTCTTCCCTTCATGGTATACGGCTCAAGAAGTTTCATTACCACACATTCGCTTAGAGGCGTTGAGGAATTTCGAGCCTCATCTTTTTCTAAATACTGAAAACCATACCAAACCACGGTAATATAAGCTCCCGGTTTGAAGCAGTTTTGACTATTTTCAAAAAAAAATTCTCAAATTGTTGAAACTAAAGCGAATGCGTCTGTTTGCAAACGTTGACTCCTCTGATTTTTATTGTCGAAACGAATGTACTGTAGGATCTCGGTAAAATCACGTCGACTCACAGTACTGGAAAAAGGATGGTCCCCATTTGTTGCTCCACAAATATTGAAGTCTCAAAGTATTTCCTTCGTATGCTCCACGTGCGTACAATATTGCAAGAAATGCCTTCAATTTTGCTTGCGATATTGTCCAATTTTACCCCAAAACTGTAGAGGCTTCCAACCTGTTGACGATCATGGGTACATCAGTTGGGATGTCGGCGGGAGGAGAAGGGAAAGGGGTTGGGGTAAACAATTTTTTTTGTTGCACACACCAACGGTCTGGAGTGCCCAACCTACGATTCAGAGATCAATAGATCACATTCTGAGCAAAATTTGCCGTTTTGGCCTAAAGTTCTTCATAGAAACAAGGACCAGTCATTTTGACTGGTATGGTATAAATCTCCAAAAAAAAAATTATTTTTTTTTCTAACATATATAAAAAATTTTTTTATTATCAAATGTTTTCTTTACTTAGAGCTATTAAAAGTCATGACATCATTTCGGAAAAAAAAAATTATGTGTAGTGGAAATTTGCAATTCAAACTGCCCGACCAGTCAAAATGACTGGTGTGGTATATCTAGTGTTAAAAAGGCTATGATCCATCTTGCATACAAAACAATGCCGTTCGTCCCACGGCTGGGCAGTTCCCACGGGACGGCTCCCGGCCTGCCCTGGCGTCGCTGGCTTTTGGTAAGACAATTCTCCGTAATTTTGGTGCAAAGACGCTTGCTTCTCGAAGTTGGATGGGAAGTTTGGCCATCGAAAAAAGCGTGACGTTTGCTTTTCTTCTTCAGTTAAAATATTTCATCTTAACGTTGAGGTGTAAGGCCAATGTAACGATGAGTTTTTTTTCTACAGGAATGGAACAAACAACGTTTGCATCGAAAGATACGAATGAGCTCTACCGTTTACAATTTCTGCCTCGTTGAAGTGTATGAAAATTGAAGAGCATATCTTTTGAAATGCCTACCGAATTGAGACTCTTAGCCAATTTTAACACCCAACACCCATTGCACCTAAAGTCAAAATGACAACGAACTCATAATTGACACAAAGCTGCCTTACATAACCTCTCCATAAATACAAGGTGCTCCGTTCCACAGTCTAAGACTCCATAAACACGGGTTATTGGAAGAGGAAGAATTTGTGTACAAAAACTACATTTCAGCATTGCTTTTTGTGTTATTCGTTTTCAAAATCTTGTATTTTGTCCAAAGGAATTTTTATCACTTTTTAACAATTATATTTCGCAAATGAACACCTTTGGCCTAAATAATCAAATGTGCCCTTTTTGCGGCGTTTTCCACCTCTTTGGCTAATGTTTCGGCGGATATGATGGCAGTTTCTTATCGAATATTGTTCTCGAAGGCACCTAGAGTCTTTGGCTTGTTAGAGCATACCTAGGATTTAAAATAACTCCCCAAATGAAAGTCTGATGGCCAGTCAAAATCGCCATTTTTCGATATCGGTCGGCCAGGGAACAATGGTTGCAATAAATTGATTGTTGGTCGAGCTGTGGGACATGTGGCGCCGTCCTGTTCCAACCACTAGTCGTCCATGTTATTTTCACGAACGAATGACATCACAAAATCCGTCATTGTGATCCGATCAGGCTCACCTTTGATCCTTACCGTAGCTCCATCATCTTCTTCACAGAAGTATGGGTTGATAATCGTATCCGGACCAAACAGTATCATTTTGGACGTAAAGAGGCTGCTGTTCGATTAATTGAGAATTTTCGGTTGCAAAAGACCGATAACCGATGTTTATTTACGACTTTTTTTGAAAAGTCTGCCTGGTTTGTTCCATGGTTAAAATTGTACTGAAAAGACACTTCCAACGAGGATTGACATTAATCGATCTGGCAACCACCGACCTTTGAGATTGGTTATAGAGTTGCTAGATGCTCCAAATATAGATGGCCCAAAATTCACCAATCACCAGCACGAAACTAAGGCCAACCCTTTTCTTGAAGAATGTCCATTTGTCACAATTCAAAGCTACGCACCTAGCGCCTCAAGGCGTGACATAATGTGGTGGTTCCATTCACAACATGACCATTACATTCCATTGCAGCGGATTCCGTACTAATATCACACTAATTACCAATCACAACACCACCGGAAACAGTAAACAAAAAACCAACAACCCCCGGTGCATTCCGGAGCGCTTCGTTTCGCTCCGCGTGCCACACGATTGGACTTCCGATAAAGATCACACCCGTTATGGAATCCACCCTGGCCGTATGATGAATAGCTTTGAAACCCCCAGGATGTAACACCCGGCCCCGTGTGTCCTTTTGTCCCGGACTTCACGCTGCGTGCCGGCAGCGTGCGGTTGCAATTAAACGGAATTGCTCCTCGCGAGCAACCAATCAATTTGAATTTGGATTAAGTACCGCAATTTAGCAGATAGCGACCGTCACAAAGGCTAGCGCGAAGTGGAGGAAGATGGGCCATAAATCCCGCCATTGTGAAGCGGCAGGACTTATGCTGTGCTGCCATAGAAACGGAACATATGGGCGCCGCACATCATCGAGGCGCCGATTCCGATTACTAACTTCCTGGGGATATCTTCCCCATTCTTCTCGGCTGGACCAGAGGCAAATTATGCCATTTCTGTGTCCCGTGCGCTCATCGCGAATTAAGGGGTCCTTCCTCGTTGTGGTTTTGTTTCAAAATTGACGACCATGGTCCGGACACCGGACGAAAGTCTGAAGAATCGTTTCCAATTTGTAACACATTTTGAACGCACATTCACTTATATAAGATCCTCAAAGCCACGCCATTTTATCGTTCCGCAGAGGGACGGATAGCAAAAAGTGTGTCGAATTTAGTTAAACACAAAACTTGGTCCACTCCCGGTACGGCACGAAATCCCCACGTTGTGCCGGTGCTGAGCGTAGTTTAAATAATCGTGTTCGAAAAGTAAACAGAACCATTTTTGCGCCAAAAACCCTTCCAAATCGTCGCAATCTCTGGTAGTCCTCGGCCCGAACTGCCCGAGCTTCGGATAATCACCGGATGCGCTGCCCGTGCTCGGTCCACGGACCGAATCTGTCGTCGCGCTTTTTGCGACAAACGGCACGATTTGTCTTTGCATTCCAAGTTCTGGTCATTCGCTGTCGCTGTCGGTTGTCTTTTTCACCGGGTTTGGGGCTTCTTTTCGGGAAGGGCTGCCTCGCCTCGGCCCGCTGCTTAGCTACTTAACTCATGACGAAATTAAATCTAACGGCCAAACCACGACGATGATGACTAATGTAGGTACCTCTGGCACTGGACGCGCACAATCGCACACTCTTGCACCGATCGGATCGGATGGCCAAAATTAGGGATTATTTCTTTAAATTACACAAAAAAACTTAACGAGCAATTAGTATTTTAAAAAAGTGTTACAATCTACACGATTCGTTTCAAAACTGTAACCAAGCCCCTGGCGACTAGGCACCTCCTGGGGTGCCCATTAGCCCACTGTCCCGCCGCAATCGGCGTGCAAAGAAATCGGAATGCATAATTCTGGGCCACACTCTGGGCGACTGTGGCCGGTTCGGGCAAAAGTCCCATGTGTTTCGTTTGGTTGGCAAATTTGCTTTTTGAAGACAATTTTCTAACTTCTATCATAACCGCAGCAGCAGCACCGTGCGCCGTGCGCCGTGCGCCGTGTCTACTTTCGAATTCATTCGCGCACCGTCAAGCACGGATGTCCTTTTCGGGGAACTCGACCGTTTTTGGCAGGTGCCCTATCTATCCCTATTTTATGTGTCCGTGCCCGTGCACTATGTATTGAGTCAATAGATGATTCGTTTGTGCAGCCATCAGTGCCAGTGGAGCTTGAATTAAAATAGAAATTTCATCTTTCACCACCCGGAACCCGAGAATCCAGCCTTTCGGACCGAAGGGGCTTCTGAAGGGGCTTCTGCTTTCGGCACGGCTGAAGAATCGGCCGCTACACCACCGCCGCGCAGTAATCAAGTAATGACAGCGGCATTCATTTCGTTTGGTTCACTTTTATTTTCTACTTGGCTGAAATGGCGGACAAGGCGCACAAATATGAATGCAACGCTGGCGTCCATTTTCACGAACAACGACCAACAAGTGTGGCAACGAAGAACAGTCGAACAGTAATGGACGAAGGAGCACCAAATCCAATATCACAGATTAGGTGCTGCGCATGGAAATGGCCCCTGGTTGGCGTGTCCTATTTTACACTCAAATGGCCACCGTTACGGGTGTCTGATTTGACAGAAAGTAAAGTAAATAAATGTGACGTAGTTTCTGGCCAACACGAGGCTCCGATAGGAACGTGAACCTTTGCGAAAGAACCTACAACAAATACACGTATTTATTAAACATGAATGCCGAAGCTTTCGGGGCCTCTTATTAGCCAGATTCGCACTTTCTCGAACAGGGCAAACACGCGTCGTTGATTCATGTATTTATTACAACCCTTAATCTATTAAAAGGCATTAATTCGCGGAAATGTGAGATCACACACGCTGGCTACAGATTCATTTCATTCGCCTCGCCAGCTGGCAAAGGGGCTTCCGGGAATGCATTATTCTTGGCTAATTTCTTTCGCTCCCGGCGCCTTGGAAAGTAAGCCCTTCCAAAAGTAAATACAAACTCCCGGTGCTCCGTAGAAGCTTGATGACGCAAGATTTGTGGCCGACCGAAATGAGTTTGTAAGTTAGTGACACAGCTCGCGCCGGAAGTGGCACGTTAATCCTCGGTATTTGGATGTTCTCGAAGTGGCAACCAGAGAACGATGCATGTGCGTCTGTGGCTGTAATATTCCAACCGTCATTTTGCGCCATAATGTCGACGTGAATTAATTGTTTAACTGACGGCTCAGTACCATGCCACATTTCTTTTGGGCGGACCCTGCCCGGATTTCTACGATAAATGATTTCGAGGCGCATTCAGTTGAATATCCCGTGTAAGCTCTTTGAGCACTTATATACTTAAAGGAATTCATGCAAATGGCCTAGACCTATCAGAAATCCTTTTTAACTCCTGCATTTACCTCCATTTATGTACATTTATAACAGCCAAGTTCCAGACATTCCTTTGAGCGAGCACATCTCACGGTCAGTGCCGAAGCGGATGCAGCTCTATTCATCGTTTCGCAGCCTCAGAACTCCTGGAAAGTCCCAGAAACGAGGCGCCTCAAATGCTTTTTGAAATGCACCCCAGCCATGATGCTTAGGCCGGAAACTACGGTGAGGATCATCCTGCGGCGTCTTTTGGTCGCTGACGAGCGAAAAGGATTAATGCTGGTGCTGAAGTGAGCTTTTGAATCGCGCGACGTCGGCTATGAATGCATTTGTTTCCGACGCAATCCGCCGTCCGTCCGGCCAGAATCCGTGTTCGTCAAATGCGGGAAAAACGGAGCGCACCCGGCTGAAATGACCAGCCCCATGTGGATGCGTGAATACATCCTCCCTGACCGCGGGCGGGCTGGGCTTCAAATCCGGCACCGGGCAGCTGCTTAGGCAGCTAACATAATAAAACGAATAATGATAACGGACGATTCCCGGCAGCGATGCATGCATTTTCGGACACGCAACCGTGTCCGCCGCGGGGATCTTAGTGGTCCACACCGGTTCCGTCTGAATGGCAGAGGCCTTTGCTTCACTTCCTGTGCCATTTCTTTGCCGACGCCCGAACCCAAAGGCGCTCCGTGCGAAATGTTGAAATTGTTTAAAGTGCTTCGAAAGCTAACTTCTTGGGTCTTGAGTAAAATTGCACTAGATTATGTGTTGTAATAACGTAATGTCCTCTCGTCGAGCAAATGCTATCCTGATCAAGAACCCACTTTATTATTGCCTACGGCATGAAAAAAATCCCATGGCAAGTGGGCCAACGCCATGCCGATTCTAATGACCCACTAACGAGCTGATTGTATCTCGGTTCAGAGTTCGCACGGATCCGCTTTTAATGCATTCCACAATTAGTGCTTGGTCCTTAAAAGTTCCCCATTCTTAACTAAACTTTTCGCACAATCCCAATCCAAAGACGGTGGGCAACATTTTAAGCCCAATTTATACCCAGATTATGAATTAAAATAAATTCGCCCCATAAACCTCAATATGGAGGCAATTTACGGGTGCCTTAACAGCGTGCCTCAACTCCCAACATCGGGGTACATCATCGATGAATCTAGCACTTGCATACGTTATTATAAATTATGGTGCATTGCCACAATGGGCGCCCCGGAACACGTACCACCTCGTACCTAAAGCCGCACCGCGTGGGATCATCGCTTCTGGCGGCTTCCGGAAACGTGATCCTGGCTGGCTCGTCCGAATTCAATTCATTCTCACGTCCGGGCCGGCCCTGACCGGATGTGCCTGCGGCCAATCATGGACTGTGCAACCCGCCTCCCCAGGCCCTCCTGTGGGCGAAAGAAAAACAACATCTGGTGGCCGCCAGCCCGACAGGCGCCTTCGATCGAGCATCGATAAGTGGCGGAAAGATTATTTTATGTACCCAAAGATTCATCGAGCTGGCAGCGGCCGGTGTTGAATAAATTTGCCACACAACCCTTTCAAATTCAAATGGCCACAAACCGAGCGCCCCGACCGTCGTGAATCAATGCCTGAAGGCTGAAGGGAAGCTCCCGAAAGATCCCGATCGGATGTAATATGCATTCAATAGCTCGGTGTAATCTGCTCAGCAAACACAGGGCCCCCTAGCGTTGCGTTCCGAGACCAACAGCCCCTTCACGGTCCGTTGCCGGTATCAACCCGTCATTAACCGGTCGTCGGTGCTGCCATTCGGATCTTAGTACGTTCGAGTGCATCTCATTACACGCGGGTCCAGAAACAGAAAAGCCCAGCCGAGAGCGCGTAAAACCTCTTAACTTCGCTTCGCCCATTACTCGGCCAATAGAGACCGGATTATGAGGCTCACCGGGCGATAGGGAACCGATGGCAAACAACTCGCCCCCAGTAAGAGCGACGTTCGATGAATAAACCTCCGAACTGGAAATATCGTCACCAATAACCAGGCGTCTCCATCGACGACCATGCGCCTCCATCGCCCAACGTGACCACGCAGCGAGCGATTACTGGACAGTCCTCTGCGCTTCACAAACCACGACCGGGAAGCGAAACTGTGCATTTTGTTCAGCAAACATTTCGACGGTCGGATGGATCAATATTTAAACTTATCGGCTAATTATACTCCACCGGCCGTGTGCTTGTTTTTTTGACGAATAATTCTAAATCAAAATGCAAACGAACACAGGCAAGGTAGCTGCATATGAGTGTATACAAGAATCGGGTGGTCCGATTTCGGCCACCGATTAACCGATAAATCTTTTCTAAACGAGCCGGGCAGCGTTTCATCCATCCATCCGTCGGGCACGCTGGCTTTCAGGTGCCGGGGGTTTGTGGGGCAATTCCTTTATCACGGCGATCTGCCGCACACAAACAATAGCGTTTCGTCACAGCCAACTGGGGCGCGTGTAATTAGATTAAATGACCAATCTGGCCGCAAACTCTGATAGATATCCGCTTCCTGCGGACGCTGCGCACCAAGCGCCCGGCCCGCACGGCTCTGAAATGGAGCCAGGAGCCGGCATCCCGGCCGACATGCTGGCCGCAGCGCCCCGGTCGAAGGCCCCATCCAACAGATCATCACCAATAATTGAACACACTGATAAGATAACTAAATTGAACCGTCACAGCTAACAAGCGCCATATTAGATTTATTATAATGTTCATCAACTGGTCCTGCGAGTCCTGCGGCGGCCCCCGCTCCGGTTCCGAGATGTCGGGTCTGTGATGGCCCCACACACGTACGAATCACACCTACCACCACCGCTGCGCTGCACCGCTGCTTCCGATGCCTCCGAAGTCCTTTTCGCAAACCCACCGACATCGTCGTCGTCGTCGTCGTCGGAGCTATCGAATTGGCCAGCACAATTAAGGGGCGCAAAGCACGGGCAAAAGGCACGGATGACGTATCCGCCTTTTGCCCGATAGAGAGAGAGAGACAGCGAGCAGGAGAAAATGGAACTGCTATCGAGAGAAAAGTTTAAAGTTGATTAGAAAACTTAACACCAGTGCAATCGCTGTCGGGTCGGGTCGTGTGAAATGCAAAAAACGACTCTCCAGGGGATCGCCCCTGCCAGAACGGACACAATAGACGAAGGACCCCGGCAGCGAATATTGTGGTGAAATAAAACAAAAAGCGATGCCGCGATCGAAGTGGATTGAATTCAATCGAACTCTCCCTTGGCGCCCGCGTAACGAATGCCAGAGTTGGCAACTATCAGGAGCCGTTCGGACCCCTTATCAACAGCGATAGTTGCTGAAGGCTCCGCGAGACAGAGACTATGTGGCTTATTAGAACTTTCATACAGCCCGTTGAACCCAGGCGTTGCGTGCGAATGGTTGAAATGCAAAAACAATAGTGAACTGCACAATCCTTTCTGTTTCTCTCTTTCTCTACGCATAGCTCGTTGAAAACAAAGCAACAACTCAATTAGCATCAGTACGGTACTCGTGCAAAAAAAATCTGACTGGATGATTGTTGAGTACGCGATCTAGAACCACGACCATGAATAGTTTTGAGGATCGAATTCGCGTTATGCATCATTTGGAAGGCAATAAGAAGAAAAGCACGACAAAAAAAGCAAAACGGCAAAAAATTGACTAAATTTATAAACCGACGGGTGTAAACAGAAAGCAACTTAAATTATGCAAAATGACCTGAAGGAATACATATCAAAGCACACAACGTAAACAGAACAGAAACAAAACCATAACTAAGATATGGCATTGGATGGCAAAGATAGAAATAGAAAGAAAGAAATGTAAAGACTGCATCAGAAGAGTCCACAATTACAGGCACAAATCACACGCAAGTTTTCATACTTGTCTAGGTTGGCCTTGAAATTTTTCTCTCCAAACAATCGAAATAGAAGGAACATCGACATCAAACGTTTTCTTTGTCTGCACAACTAAACGGGGAGCACGGGATGAAAATGTTCAATCAAAACAATCAGCAGCATCTGCTAATAGGCGCTGACATGACTCTAACGCCATAACGATTCCGCTCGTCCACTTTGCGCACGGTCCACTGAGTTAGCGATCAATCAGCTACTACCTCCTTAATTCAACCGAGTCCCCCGCCATTACGGCACACGGTGATGGGTAATTTAACTTTCAGTGGCACAGAAACAAAAAAGAACCGCGACACGGCGTAAAGTTTCGCGATGATGGAAAATGTCTTTTTTGTTCCCCATATTCTGCCGGCCCCGGTTGCCTTTATCGCGACTTCAGATCTTTCTTATCCGCATTCGCTGAAATTAACGGCGTTTTTTTTTGTGTGCCGCTTGCTCTCTTATTCACCTCACGACATTCCGGTCGTCCCGCCTTCCGGTTCCCGAGCGAAAGTGAACACAATTTGTTATGTGTAATGATGAATTTCTGAACGACCTTCACTTCTCCAGTCCGCCCAGGAGCGACTCGCGACTTCACTAATCCGAGGGGCCGCCGATGGATGATTATCGTTCGCGCACTTTACGCCGTATTAGATTTTGGGGCCAGCGAGCAGCCCCGAGCCCCTCCGCTTACCTGGCAACCGTTTAACCGTTGATAAATTAGATTCAAACTGTCCGGTGGTGCTAGCGCTGCCCGGCCCATTAGGATTATTAATTTTGCACTTATAACGCGCCCGCTTTCGGCGGGACGCTGACGCGTGTCCCTCTAGAGAGACCGTCCAAATTTGGGCAATGAATTACAATCAGGACAATACTATTTGCGTCTCCGCGCCGTTCGCCGAAAATATTATCCGTCTCCACCAATGGGTCCCGTCTTGCGAACGGGACGTACTAAATGAAAGCTCGATTATTTAAATTTCCCCAACCTTGGCCTCGCGGGTGATCATGGAACGGTCAAGCAATGTTCATTATCATTATGGTTTGCTGTTTGAGCTCCAGACAAGCCCCTCGGTGGCTGGGAGCGTTCAGCCACAAGTTTGGTCCCACTTAGGAAAATGTTTATTCCAATGTACCGATAACATTCTGCACTTGAGGCGGTGAGAGGCCCCAATGTTCTGATAACGATGGCAATAGGAAAAATCCACTCACCACTCAACGATTGGATAAGGCCATCTGAAATCAATTTCGACCGATTGTCCAAACACATTACACGATGGAGCTAATGGGGTCGAATGTACTCTTGGGATCTGTGTGGGCAAACAGTTAATGAAATGACACGATGCTTTCTGATGTCGTTTATCGAATCTATTAATATGCTTTACGTTTACGTTTAGTACCCACCATTTATTAATAAAACTGTGGCCAAATAAAGTAGTCACCGAATTCTTCGCTTCTCATTGCACCGCACTTTTTTGCAGAACGGACGTCTGGCATCTTCGGACGACCTCAAACATTCACCGATTTAATACACTCTGGAACTGGCAACGGACACACTTGTGGTTTGTTCGTGTAATTTTGATTCTCTTCTGGCACCCAGGAGCACACAAGAACCAACAATTCGTTGCCCATTTCACGAGCAAACGGAACGGATTGATCTCAAAATTTAAAAAATGTCATCCAAGTGAGTGTTTTCAAGTGTCGATGCTGTCGCCGCCGATGGCGGCCGTCAAACGCGTGCTGTCAGTCTGGGGCCCACCGACAGCACCGCGCATCATTGTTTTGCTCCACGTCAAATAGTTTCGTTCCGAAGGCTGCGAATTGAGTAGAGCGAAAAGTGATAATTTTGCATTTATTAAGCCAGATTTCTCCACCAAAATGGTTTCGGTACTGAACACGATCGACACCGGGCACGAGGACATGATCCACTGTGCTGACGTCGATTACTACGGGCTGCGGTTGGCCACCTGTTCGTCAGACAACTCGGTGAAAATCTTCGACATCAAAAGCGGTGCCCAAACACTGGCCGCCGATCTGAAGGGCCACCGTGGCCCGGTCTGGCAAGTGGCGTGGGGCCACCCGCGGTACGGAAACGTGCTGGCCTCGTGCTCGTACGACCGGAAGGTGATCATTTGGAAGGAGGCCGGTCCGGGCGATTGGACCAAGTGGTACGAGTACAGCAATCACGATTCGTCCGTCAACTCGGTGGCCTGGGCGCCGGCCGAGTACGGGTTGATACTGGCCTGCGGTAGTTCCGATGGCTCCATCTCCATACTGACGGCCAACGTGGAAGCGGGCACCTGGGACTGCAAGAAGATCCCGAACGTGCACACGATCGGCTGCAACACGGTAAGCTGGTGCCCGGCCACCGTTCCCGAGCCAGCGTTCGATCAGCGCCCGAACAAAACCAACCTCGCCGTCAAGCGGCTCGTAACGGGCGGGTGTGATAATGCGGTGAAAATCTGGAAAGAGGAAGGCGACCGCTGGGAGGAAGAGAAACGGCTCGAGCTACACTCGGACTGGGTCCGGGACGTGGCGTGGGCCCCGAGCGTCGGTATGCCGAGACATCAGATTGCGAGCTGCTCACAGGACCGCCGGGTGGTGATTTGGACCAGCGACGACCTGCTCAGCTGGCAGCCCACGGTGCTGCACAACTTTGACGACGTCGTCTGGAACGTCAGCTGGTCGCTTACGGGCAACATACTGGGAGTGTCGGGCGGCGACAACAAGGTGAGCCTCTGGAAGGAAACCAACGAAGGGCAATGGATTTGCATTAGCGAAGATACGAACACGGCATCCGCGGCGGCGGTAGCGTCCGGTCAGCAACCGTCCGGTGGCCAAAACAATTTCATACCGGAACAGCGAACGCTATAGGGTATCGAACGAACCATAGCTTAGGGACCGTTGTTTGCTTGTATTCCATTATTACCGTGTATTGCATGCTACCCAGAATAAAACAAAAGAATACTTTTAAATATCGCGAACAACTGCCCGGCAGAATGTTTATTAATATAAACTCAATCCAGTGGCTAAGCTTCGATATCGATCGGCGTGCTCGACGTGTAAAGGCTGGCCGCGAACACGATGTCTCGCTTGATCACGTTCGATGCTTCCTCCATCTTGCTCTGCAGCACCGGATCGCCGATGATCTGCGCGGCGTCCTTCACGTTGCACAGCGTCTCGTTTAGCTGCTGAATGCACCGCACAATGATGCCCTCCTTGATGTCGGTCAGCACCATGATCTCCGCGAACGGTTTGTTGCGCGCCCACTCGTACACCACCTCCACCAGGCCAAAATTCAGTTCCTCCTTTTTGATCACCTCCGTCACACCGTACTGCCGCTCGACCGTCCGGATGTCGTTTTCCACTTCCCGGAACTGTGCCTCAGCCTGCCCCACGGGAAGAAGTAGTGCATAAGACAATAGGAGATCGACTTTCGCCCACTTTCCATCCGGCTCACCTGCAGCAGTGTATCGGTAAGTTTTGGCTGCACGTCCGTTTTGGCCTGAAACACGAGACTGGATAGGAGGGCCGCGATTTCGGCCGGTTGCAGATCGGTCAGTATGTTGCGCATCACCAGCTCCGTGATCATCAGCTCGTTCTGGCCCATCTCGCACGCCACCCGTCCTTTCATGGCCACTAAGAACGAAGAACCATTAGGCACCGTTTTATCCATCGATCCCGCCTTTGCTTACCTTGATGCGTGTCGTCGATGTACTTGAGCGCCTGGAGTACTTCCAGCTTCCGGCAGTAGTCCGGATACAGCGACATACTTTCGTACGACACTTGGTACTTGAGCTCGTCCAGCTTAGCCTCCAGTTCCATGCGATCGTAAACCTTCGCGAATTCTTGCTCAAAGTGCGGAAAGCAGGTGTACGGGTAATATTCCACCACACCTTCGTGGGCAGCGGCCAGTTCGTTGGCGAGATCGACATGCTGGAAAAGGGTGCGAAGCTGGATGACCTCGAGCACCCCGACCGTGTTGCCGTCGGCGAGGGTTCCGTGCAACTCCGCGAGACTGGCCACCGCGTCAACGACCGCTTGCGATGGTGGCGCATCGCGGAATCGCGGTATTTGACGGGTTTCCCAGTTTTGTAGAATTTTGGCGGGGTCGCACTTGATCATAAGCTTTGTTACCTCGACCACGTTCGTGGGCCCGATCGTTAGGATCTGGTGTCCACCGACACCTTCCGGGATGAAAGACATATAGTTTGCGGAAAGTGACAACATCTGGTGCCAGAGTGGACCCCGATCAAGGGTCTCTGGAGAGTCGCTGCCGGTCCCCTGCTGCGGTGGGTGTTGGTGGTCCAGCACCAAGACGGTCAGTTTCATCAGCTTGTGCGTCTGGAGTGTGACCGAGAGCAGAATGGCTAACTTGTTGTAGTGGTACCTCTCCGTCACTACCAGCACCCGGCCCGGTTTGAGCTCGTTCAATGCCTTCGTCTGGCAGAGCTGCTGAGGCTGCAATGGAAAAGAAGGGGGCAGAATGTCTGAACCAACACCCAGATCGTCCCGAAAACAACGGGCTGTTTCTTACCACCAGTTCATTCCACACGAGAATGTAGGCACGTGCCGCACGGTAGAACTCGCACAGCGGCTGCAGATGGTCACCGAGTTTGCTGAGCGCAGACACCTTCTCCTGCACCTTCGTCAGCTCGAGCTTGCTCTGGGGCATCCGCTGCCGCTTGCCAAACTCCCGGAAGCTGTGCAACATCATGCTCTCGACCGTCACCAGCTCGACGCGCAACAGGTACAGCATCATAGCGTACGTCAGCCGGAACTGCGACTCGAGCCGGATCGGTTTGCCCAGGATCATCGTGCGCAGTTCCGATTCGGGCGGTATTCCGTTCTTGCAGATGATAATCACGGTGCCGGTTTTGTCCAATCCACGGCGCCCCGCACGTCCCGCCATCTGCGTGTACTCCGATGGTTGCAGTGGCCGCACGCACTGGCCATCGAACTTGCGTGTACTATCGAAAATCACAGTCCGCGCCGGCATGTTCACGCCCATTGCGAACGTTTCGGTCGCGAACAGTATCTTGACGAGGCCGCGGGCAAATAACATCTCGACGATCTCCTTCAGGATTGGCAAAATGCCACTGTGATGGATGCCGATGCCACGCTCCAGACAACTCTGCACCTGAATCACCTGCGGCAGGGCCCGGTCGGGCGGGATAAGCCGATGCAGGCACAGCTGAAAGAACGAATTGATGGCGTACTTTTCGCGGGCCGTCGTCAGATCGCACGACATCAGTGCCTCGGCATTGTTATCGCACCGTTTGCGCGACAGTGTGAACGCCACGACCGGCAGCTTGTCCTGCTTCTGCAGATGATCGATCAAACCGACCCAAAGTGTCTGCTCCTGCTTCTGGCTGTACTGCCCCCCGCGTTGCTGGTAACGCACCGGGCCACTCTTGGCTAGCTTTGCTTCCACGCACTCCTTCGCCTTCCGGTAGCCTTCCTGCAGGAACTGACTTTGCTCGTTGACAATCTGAAACGAATCGTGCCTCGTTTTGCCCCCGAACCCGGTGTACAGGTGGTGCTCGAGCGGAACGGGTCGCTTTGCCGTACTGACCACATAAACACGCTTCTGCTTCGTCTTCCCGACCCAGTTGGCAAACTCGATCGTGTTCGGAACGGTGGCACTCAGCATTACGATGCACACGTGGTCGGGCAACAGTATCAGCACCTCTTCCCACACGTGGCCTCGCTCGGAGTCGGTAATGTAGTGTACTTCGTCGAAAATGACGTACTCAAGATCGCGCGTAATGTCACTGCCGCAGTACAGCATCGAGCGCAGGATCTCGGTCGTCATGATCAGACACGATGCCGTCGGATCGATCTGAATGTCGCCCGTCATCAGGCCCACATCCTGGAAGGTGGTCTTGAAGTCGCGGTACTTCTGATTCGATAGCGCCTTTATCGGCGACGTGTAGATGCTCTTGGTCATGTGTTTCTTCGACAGTGCGATCGCATACTCGGCCACCACCGTTTTGCCGGCAGACGTGTGCGCCGCCACAAACACGTGGCTGTGTTCCTCGAGCTTCAGAATGGCCTGCTTCTGGAAAATGTCCAACTCGAACGGAAAGCGGTGCGCCATCACCGGTATTTTTGCGTAGAAATCGTCAACCGGCTTCGAAATGTCCAGCATTTCGGCCCACTCCACCGACTGGATGGAGCTGGTCGTGTTGCTCGATATGTTAAGCACGATCTCACGTGGGCCCCTATCCGCCGTGGCCAGCACTTTCTCTTCCTCCTCACCAAGCGGCGGTAGCGTGTCGTTTGTTGATTTAGGCTTTCCCTCGTCCTTTTCCTTCCCATCTTCCGCCAGCAGATCGAAACCTTCACCATCATCAATTGCCGACAGAAGATCAACTAAGCCGCTATCGACGCTTTTTCCCCCTTTACTGGCCCCTTCGGTGGAACTGGATCCAAAATCGATGCCACTTGCAAAGCCGGGTGGACAGGTCTTGAGGTTGCCGGTAAACAGCGGCTCATCACCGCTGGGTGGCAGTGATCCGAGGATCGTTTCAGATGTTTCGAATCCGCCCGGCCAGAAGGGAAAATACGATGCCGACCCGCGGGCCGAGTCACCCTTTGATGGTTCCCGTTGCAGGGACATGGAGTTTTTCGCATTCGCTCCCGCATTCTGTACCAACACTTCGACAAAGTCCAGCACACGGCCCGTTTCGGCACAGCGTTCCGGCACGATCCGGCTAACGATAGGAGCGTGCGGAACATCGTACAGCAGCGCTAGGTTGGGATGGCGCGGTTCATAGTACGGCTTGGGATCGTTCACGGGAATCTGTGGGTCGAGCAGGAACGCACGCAGCACATCGTCCCTTTCGTCCACTATCGGTGGCGGTTCCGTCAACCAGGCCGGCTATGTAAAGGGATCAATCGAAACTTTAGCTAAATTTAACACTTCGCACCGCAAGCGTGCCGCCTTACATTGAACGGCATGACGGGAAGTGGCTACCGTCACAATTTAGGGACAATTTACAGCTCCAGAATCGTCAAAAACCCTGAAAAATCGCCGACTGATTTGTGAACACAAAGTAAACAATGGCATTAAAAGCCGATTTTGTTCGAGCTGTCAAATCACCGTGGAAACCGCGGAACACTGGTTGTCTCCTTCGCACACGTAAACACAGTGAGCCACCAACATTTCGCACTAAATTTTTTAATACTTCACAGAAATCCCCAAATATGTTTGTATAAATTTTATTAGTTTAAAATAGGCGGCCGTTCTAAATAAAATTTCCCAATAATGTACAAACTTGAAAAATGTGAGCTGTTCGATATTCTCATTTGAATCACCCGGTACGGTTCCGGTTGCCGATCCGATTCGAACCACTTGTAAATTAAGTTAAAATTCTTTCGAGAATAAAACATTTCTTTCCTTGATTACCACCACTTGCACATACACAAGATGAAAAAGGTCGATGCAAGAAGAAAACAAAACAATCAGTGCCTCACAGCTTCATATTCCTTTCTTTAAAACACATATCAGTCATCCGTGGATAGATTTCTTACTCTTGTTTTTTTTAACACATCACTTACGTTCTCGATTTAAAATCACAGCTATAGAAAATAATCCTCCTCGAAACTGTTTAGTAGTTTGCTTAAAACACATCAAATAATATAAAAGGACAACCATTTACCGACCGACGCCGTACCGCTTCGAAAGATAAAAAAAACATGTCCCTCCACTCGTACAATCCGATATTGATCCGTAGTGGGGAACACATTAATTCTAATCTTTTTTTTTCCATGGGAGAGACAAAATCCGCTACAATTCGCGCGCTACCATCCAACCTTACCCTATATATCTTCTGTTCCGGCATCCTTCCCCCCTAAGCTCCTCATCTTTCTGCTACTAACTGCTACTAACACCAGCGGAGGCTCAACTTCAGGACACTGAACCTTCGCCACCGGACGTTATCTAATACTTAGCGATAAACATAATTTTCATATTTAATTCATTATGCCGCCATTTTCACGCTGTCGCCGAGCGGAAGATGCTACGCAACCCCTCAACCACTTACAGGCCGACGGGTGGTGTGGCACCAACCCGCTCCCGGACCTCTGCTTTATCTTTCCGCTTCTATCGCTCACACCATCCTCATCACACATACACACACACACATACACGATACGCTTCCTTCATTAGTCTACGAGTGTTCTTCACCGAAAGCCAAGAAAGTCGGTTAGTCGATCGTTGAGCGCGTCCAGCCAGTGAACGGTTCCTTTCGGTTTGCTGTTGACCTTAAGCTCGTTCGTCGTGCTCGCCGGGAGATACTCCTCGGTTCGTATGCAAAAGTAGCTGCTGATGGTGGCACGGCACATCGGACATCGGTCCAGTTTGGCTGCGGGAAAAGAGATAAAAGTTAGGGCACTGACAAACGTGAACTGCAGCACTTGCCGCGCGAAAGAGCGTGTTTTTCTAATTAGCTACGCTCCGGTAGAGGCTGACCGTTGCGAGGCTCATTACACGCGTATGTCTTGACCTTCGCGGTGGACCGTGGTTGCCCTCCCAGTTAGCTAACGGTATTAACACTCACCGAAACAAACCGCACAGATGCACGTGTGGCGACAGGGAAGCAGGGCCCGGGACAGTGGGAAGTAATGGCACACGACGCACAATTGCTCACCAACCGGACAGTCCCGGGGGGCCGAGTCGGAACAGAGCAGCGGCTCATTGTTGCCGGCGCAGGCGACCGGTTCGGCGAGGGACAGTGTTCCGGTCGGAGCTGTTGCGCTGCCACTGCCACCGTTTGGTCCGGCTGCACCGCTACCGGTAGCTGCACTGCTAACTTCATCCGCCGTCATCGGGTCACCGGTGGCCAGGTAGAGTTGCTGCGAAAGTGAGAAAAGCCATCAGAAACGATTCGACAAAATTTGAAGTTTAAAACTGGGAAGTAACTTCCGCCGGGGATTTTTTTTTTGAGTTCCGCGACAATAGTCGCAATGGCAGTGACCTTCAGGCTTAAACGAACCATCTAAACTGGGAGCTGAACCGGATCGCCGCGTTCCGACGTGCCCAACCGCTTTTGGCACCTTTGCCTAGACGATTCGAAGCCGTCGACGTTGTGCAGAAAAAGACATTGCCGGCGGGCATCCGGCGCATAGGGGACAGTCGGCGCACAGCATATCACTTTCCGATCATCCGCCATCGATAAGTAGATAACACACGCGTGCCACAGTAGCCGGCGGTAATAAGCTAGGCCAAAAAAGTCAAACCAAGTCCCCGTGCGCATTAATAGAGAGAACCGACGGAACGGACAGCAAAATGAAGCACCAAAAACCGGTATTCAACATTGGCCTGCAATGAGTTCATTTATGGCCTGCCAGACGGAGGGTCCGCCGATGTAAATAAAACCAGTCGCTGGCCGGTTTGAGTTGAGGGGCCCCCCGGCACCGGTGGCGGCCCGGTGGTCATTGGCAGTGGCCGCATCGGAGCAAGAAGCCATCCGACCGACGACGAGCAGGTAATGCAGGTACAGTGAACTGTCGGTGAGAAGCCGCCATTATAGTAGGCAGAGCAGTTGGCCATGAGCGGTACATGTGAACGGTGTACTAAAACTTAGTACATTCGATACTACGCCTGCTTTTACACGCAAACGACTGCGTTCTGAACGTTTCCAAGCAGTGGGAGCATCATCATTGAAATTTGGGGCCAACATTTCCTCTAAACCCTTGTGGGCTGCACTCCGACCGTTAAGATGTGGTAAAAAGTAAAGTCAACCATCAAGAAACAGCTATCAGTCGCGCATCACAGCGACACGGCAATGGATGAAGTTATGTCCAGCAGTGTACTCTCTGGTCCCACTCGAGGCCGTCGAACGGGTTGCACGGTAATGTTAATGCCACGCCGCTGGGCGCAGAGTGGGGCCACAGGCAGCAGCAGCAGTAGCCGCACCGGTTGCCACATGTTGCCCATGAAAAGAAAACCTTTCCGATGCCGTGCCCCGTGTGCTGCGACCACTACCAGCGGCCGCCGATCATCAGCCAGGTGAGAAAAGCAAAACAAAACGTCTCGTCGGTGGTAATGTGTCCTCTCTCGGGGAAGGTTTTTCTACTGCTGTTGCCGTTGTTGTTCGTAAGTAGGCCTCCCTGCAGAGGCTGCCTCCCCAAATCACGGCTGCACATTCTCGGCCAACACACACCAACACGCATGAGGTGGGATAGGTAGTGAAGAAGTGGATTGCTGAGGTTGGGGCTGCAACAAAAGCGGCGCCGTGATCTCAGCAGCCTCCGCCGACAAGCCGTGTGCGCACCGTCAATTGAACTGTGAAGGTCGCCTCGGTGCGCCCGCTTACCACCACGGATTGTGTAACAGCCAGGGAGGCAGCCAGCCACCCATCGAACCCGCGTGTGACACCGTGGGGGCCACCACCACCAACGGCAACCGGGGTGCCACAGTGCCGCGCCGTGCGTGTTCTAGGCGTCCGTGGTGGTGAATCGAAACTCCGCTATCCGATTAATTGGCAACTCGCAACCCGAAAGACACAGCATCCGATCAGCGGGCAAGCCGGCGACTTCAACCGAGTAGGTTCGGCATCGCATCGATGGCGCGCATCGATTCGGTTGCACCGCCACCACCGCACGGCGTTGTACCGTTTTCGTCGCGCTCGGTTTCGGTCAATCAAAGTCCCCCCGCGTCACCGGGCGCCGGTGGCCACGTTGTCCTCGTTAGCTGCGTCGCAGCAGCAGCGGCTAATTATCGCATCGCATTCAGGCACACCACACTCACCTTCAGGCAGGACAGTTGACCGCTCGCTTGCTTCAAGTACTGCGCTAGAATCGACGTCGGCAGCGGGCACACCGGGTCCCGCAAATGGACCACAATAACCAAAATGACCTGCATGGGAGGGAAAAGGCGGAAAATGCATTAGAAACGCGTGCGTTGATTGGGTTTTTTGTTTGGCATTTTTTATGCGCTCGTTTTAAACACTGTCACCTTCACCGGCTAACGATTGTAGTTACGCACCGTTGGGGTCGATTGTTTCTGGTGGTACGTGCCATTACTCGACAACAATTGGCTTATTAATGTACTTTCTAAAGATATTAGATCAAATTGGACACTTGCCTGTTGCCACACACCGTGAAATTGGCTACACTTTTGACATTCAATGTCCGTAGCATCGCAGCAACCATCGCATCACTCTCCTATTCGTTAGTTTTATTCCCGGGACATCAGGCGATCCGCAGAGACTAGTGCACCCGGGAAGCTCCGTACCTTTGGTCAACTGACATTAGATCGTTTTGGGCAGCCTCTTGGCCACTTTATTCTTTGCGGCAAGTTTTGATTTGCTGGTGAAAACAAACATTGACAACCCGCACTGCTGTTGATCGTAATAAAGCAACCATCTATCATGGGCCGCGCCAGATCAACACACCGGCCAGCCAGTCTGGATAAACAGTCTGCAAATTCCGCGCGGCCTACGTCATTTGTGTTGGCCCGCAGGCCAGCTGCCGTCGCCGACAACAACACGACGGACGGCCAAGCCACGGCAGCCAGAATGCCGTGATCCGATCGCAATCCGCGCGATCGTCGATCGGTTGCCGAAAACCGTTTCCACGCCAACGAAACTGATTATGCACGCGATCCACCTCTTTTGGCTAGCCTCTTTTGACCGAGCGCGCGCACGCCCGTATCTAGGACGAAACCGGTTCAAACCACTCTGGCCGGCTTGGCTCGGTACGGCGAAAGTCAACACAATCTCAGTTGGCCATCCCGGGACGAATCTTCTTCCAACGCCTCAACGAAAGCGACAGCGAACCCCCGAAACCGGTCAGAAAAGAAAAACAAACCATAAATTGACGCCAGTTTCATCGTCCGGCTGTCCGTGGCCATCTCCGTGTGAGGTACTGGCACGCAGGATCCAAAAAAGCCGGGGAAGCATCGGGCGCCATTTTCACGCCACCTCACAATTTTTGTTTAGTAATTGTATGAGCCGGTCCATTTCACGTGCCCATTTCGCTGCCCACTTTCTTTCTGCGAAGGCCCCAACAAGTACTTTTGCACAATTGCGTTCGTGGTACAAAAAACGACGTGACGGACCGGACGACGGATGTGTAATAAAACCTACGTCGAGCCACCTACAGGTTCGGGCGAAAGTGAAAACCCTCGCTCGATGCCCGGCAAGCTCGAAAGACGCCTCTCGACCAAAAAACCCACATCCCAAGATGATGTCGACGAGTGAAAGTATCGCTTCTTTAGAGCACACGCACCAACTCCGGTGGTGCGGTTCCGCTTCTTTCCCGAGAGGGCCTTTGCGATGGGCTATTGCGGCCGCCGAGCGCAAGTAATCCGAGAGCGCACCACAGCGTACGGAAGAAGCGGATTCGAGAAGCCAGAAAACCGGTACATCGGCCCCGATACGACCCTTAAAAGGGGACGCCGGCTGTCCCTGGGACGATGTCCCGTTTCTGACCGATGGCGACAAATTTTCCCCGACGGCCCGCGGAGAAAACTTTTCCCGTGGATTCAAACAATTTCTTCTGTTCCGTAAGAAAAATGTCATTTGTACAATCCGCGCGCTCGGCTAAAACGAAAAAATCAGAATTATAAGTCGAACCGAACCTTTGTCGGTTGAACAGTGGTAAACCTGGCAACAAAAGTACGTTAAGCAGGCAGCATTCTGGGCACTGGAAACGGTTGCTCCGAAAGCAGCAAATCATGCCGCGAAGCTTCGCGAGGGACGAGAAAGTTAAGACGCCTCCACGAAACGGGTCACGGGATGTTACGAAAGTGTGCGACCCAACTCACACTCCTGAACGATTACGCAAAACTGTCCGGCCGCGACTGTCGGGGCCACTTCCTGTTTCCACCCTGCCAAAACGGGCACCGTAATCTCGGGGGGATCTTTTGCATCTCCGGGAGGCCCCTTTTTTCGGACATATTTATTTTGATAATATTTATTCAAACGGTTCGACGGCAATCAAATCGAGCCGGGGAGTAGAAGACGACATCGTCCGCGCACGAAGCGCACAAGGAAGAAAGCAGCGCGGTGAGAGTTTGCCATTTTACATAATAATGATCACCAAAGTCGGCAAAAAATTCCGATCGTTTCTGTAAACCCCGTATAGGTCCACTTATGACCGCACTGCCCACACACCGGTGAAGATGGGCCGTTTTTTTCATAGGTTGTTATTTCCGTCACCGATGGTTTCCCAGAACGCCTCGATTCCGACACGAATCGAAAGTGAAGCAACGGCCAGTTTGATGACACAACATTTAATTTATGCACATCATCGAGTTGTAACAAGACGTGGCAGCGCTTCGGGCGCGTAATCATTCAAATTTGGCGCGAGCTCCACGGGATTCAAGCATCTCGTTCCGGGCGGGTGTACCGGGGCCTCCGGATGTGTTCAAGCGTAACGACGACGATCGTTCAGTGCTTTAAATGTCGTGTACGGTCTCTTATCGGATTCCCCGATATCGATACATACCGTTTCATCGGGATGGAGCAGCTCGTCCGGTTCGGACTCGCGGATCATGAACACCACCAGCGGATACGCCAGCCGTGGCGGAGCGCCCAGGATCAGTGGTGGCTTCGGTGACTGCAACGCTATGATGTGCTCCGCGTGCGGTGGGCAGCATCTGTGTGGACCGTTTGCGTGGGTCAATCCAAAACCGACCGTCCGTCCATCCGTCCGTCAGTTGATCCGTCCGCCGGAATGGAGTGGAAAAAAAAGAGACAGCAAGAAATAGCAAGATGAAAAAAGTGATATCGGTGGGTGGCCTTCTCTCTCTCTCTCTTTCTCTGTAGGCGCACTGTAGTCTTTCAGTTAAAAACAAGGCCATAATTAGTTCCGCTTAAGAGCCAACTCTACCGTCTGGTGGATGGAAGAACTGGATCTGTCAACTACTTTTACTTTTTTCCGCCACAATTTAATCATGTTTTTAACCAGTCCACCAACAGTGTTCTGCGCGGGATGCCGTCTGTACGACTGTTCTTGGGTATTTCTTTTCTCTCTCGCTCTCTCTCTCTCTCTTTCTCTCTGACCATCCGTTGTAAGAATAAGCATGTTCGATCTCGCCCATCTCGATTTGATCTCCTTCCGAGGGGAACTTCTTCGCGTCATTGTTTCGCGCCGTAAACTGGTTTTGCGGACACACACTACGGCCAGCCGAAGTGTGATAAAAAATGATGATCCACGACGTTTATTCAAATAATTAGCTTGGCGATCGTTCCCTTGCTGAGGGAAGCCCAGACGAGGAGCAAAGGCCAATCGACGTAAAAGTAGAATCCAATTCTTCCAGAACGCTGTGCGGCTCTAGGCGGAAGCTATATGGAGGTAGAATAAGGGTCGGCGAGCAACAGTGAAGTCAGACCTTACGTTAGTTGCCAGTTGCTGACAGTAGCTGGAGTCTACGATGTGCGAGCGCGACGCTTCCTTGAGGTCGTTCCACGTTCTCCACAGCGATACGTGCAGCTCACGGATCGAGACGCCCCAGAAGGCTTGCAGCGAGTACTTCACCTGGCTCGACACCGCTAGACGGACCTCTGGAAGGGAGACAAAGGGAGACAAAGAGAGACAGAGGAGAGAAAACAGCATTAACCAGCATTCTCACAGTTCGGGCGCCACACATAATCTTAAACGAGACCGTGTTAACAGAGACAGGAAGTCACGAGGCGGACTTACGACAAAGAACGGGGAAGCCGCGTTCTGTAACCAGGAAAACGGGCACCGGCAAAAACCCCGGAAAAGCACACCATGGCACCATATGGGCGGCCGCACCGAACAAGGGGCCATGTTCCTGGCGTGGAAAGTGAAAATGACACACACGATGACGTGGCGACCGACGCTGTTTGCCATTTCAGCGTTGACGACGTTGAACAAGATTGCAAATGAACCGCTACTACGCCACCCGCAGCAGCATCACCTTTGCCCCGGGTGCTGAGAACTGGTTGCAGGCACCTGATACCACGGCCGCGCGAGATTACGAGCCACGTCGGTTGGCTGTGCGCGCGCCGGTACAGAATATAGAACTTCCTCACGTGACACTGGTCACGTAGGTTCACTCCAGGCTGGAACTGGAATGACTTTTTAACGACTCTCTTCCTCGCATTACAGCGCAGAACGGGAGGTGGTGGAACTGCGGGATGCTACAACAGTTGTTGCAGCCGCCATTGCATCATTTGCCCCGGCGTACAGATTCCGCCAACCGATCACTGCACGTTTCATTTTGCGCTACGGTCGCGGTGGAGCAAAGCTCCGTCCGGTACACGGGACTAGACGTTCTCGTGCACGCGCCTGCGGCGAAAGGTACGGTTCCAGCATTGCGACGCCACCGCCAGCCCGCCGTCATGTGAATGACAGTAATTTGAAGCGCCGTTTGTCATCGAAACGGGCGGTGCGGCGGCTAGGTGGCCAAAGCCACCACCACCGTGCGCCGTGCTAATGCAAATTGAAGCCGCTGCACATCCCATTCGTGAACCTATTAATCGTGGAGAAGATGGAGTTGGCAAAAAGCGTCCGCAGCGCCGTAAAACTCTTTAACATTGTGCTTAATTATCAGCACGTTGCAACCGCATCAGTCAAAGTAGGCACCGGTGCCGTGTGCGTCTTTTCTAATGATTGGCATGAAAATTAATTCCTAATGCCAAGTCGTGCGCCTTCTGCCGCGGGGGGGCAAAGGAGGAAAATTGTTAAACAAAACAAAAGCTGAATAAATATGAAACAAGCTGACTTCCGCAGCGGGCACATCGTGGTGGCTAACAAATTTGAAACTCGTGACCTTACTTATCCGGCAGCTACAACCGCAGAGCGGTCTTAGACTACAACAGAGATTCCCTCTACCTTCTAAGGAGACTTGTGACGTTAGTCATGGTCATTCCAACAAGTCTGGTCATTTTGGGCCAGCACTCCGAAGCTAGTTATGGTCTCATACAATTAACCCCCGTAACCTCTGTCACGTGGTATAAAATGTCACTCATTGAATCTTTTAAATGCAGCGCAGTGCAACATGCCACAGTAGGCCAGTCGTCGTCTAATATTCCATTTTGACAACGTTCGTCCAACAGTAAGTTCCGCATCTCGCGTTCTTCCTTTTCAGACCATTTTTTTCTAGCCACTTTATCCAACGCGTTAACGAGCCGCATAAACCCTAAAAGAAAGACAGAACAGAAATGGCTGGCCAACCACGGTCAGCGCGTCAATACCTACCATCGAACGAGTTGTTTCCCGCGTCGAGCAGCCGAAAGGTGAACGGTATGTGGACCCGGGTCATTTTGAGGCGCGGTACGTGCACGTTATGGTTCTGCTGCGTTACATTCGACGGCCGCAGCACGTCATCGGCCTGCACGCGAAGTATGACGGTGGCCCTGGGGAGAAGGCAGAGAAAAGTGTGAGACAAGAGAAGAAAAGAACAAACATCAGGCTGGAAGATCACGTTGTTGGAGGCTGCACAGAGACCGACCTAACCCCGCCGCCGGGCCGGCGACGTCATTCGACGCGAAATGGTAAAGGGTACACCGCCACACCGGCACTCGTCGCCGACGCACGCGCTGGCAAGCGAAGAACCGTTGGAGATGGCCTCCCGACGCTGGCTGGCTGTTGCTCTCCTGACGCCGTTCAGGGGCAACTGTCTCTTCATTTCTTCTTGCCACAAACCCCTCGCCAAGAGGGACGAATAACTCCTCCTCGAGCCGGTAACCTCGAGGGATTACTACACGACAACGGACGGACATCGACGGCAACAACGAGTGACGAGTGCGTTGTCCTTCGCCCTTCCTCTCGAGTGGCTCGACGAGGTGTACACGGTGTGCAATAAATAGTCAAACCAAACACCCCGGGTGCGCAGTACGGAGAGGTTCGCGCGCGCGCATTGCTTCACCATTCCTTGGCCGGCCGCGAGCCACACTCGAGAAACAACTCTCCAGCCAGCTCCAAAACGGATAACAGGCGGACCAGAAAGTGGCCACCAGCTGACCCTCCGGGGGCGAATGAGAAGTGCAACCGCTCCGGCTGCATTCCTGCAGCTCCGGGCGACACACGCGGTGTAGCAATGCGTGATCCGTGGTTCTGTAACTCACGATCGAAGAATGGCCAACACATCAATTCTACCGGCGGGCCCCGTTACCAAAGAACCGTTGCGGAACGTTAATCCGGCGGCAGCAGCGTTTGGTAACCCGTCCCTTAAACGTGCTCGCCTTAGATGCCAATCCGAGAACAGTCACGAGCGTGGCCACCGCCGTCGCCGAGAGATGTGACACACCAGACACACCGTTCGGTTCGGTGTCTTCGCCGTCTCTTCGGTTCCAGGTGGCACACCGTGGCGGGCGGGCGAGTCTCGTGCAACGGGGTTTCGCGGGTGGCGCGGCCCAACATGCCATGCCGGGCCACACACCGGTTTGAAAGCGAGTCAAGGCTGTACGTTTTTTAGTTTGATTTTTCATTCAACGGCTCGCTCACGGCGCACGGGGAGCCGGCTTTTTGCAGATTTCGGTTCGCCGTCTCCATCGCGGCCAAGTCTCTCGCTCTGCCGGCGGATCGCCGGGTTTGCCGGTTGCGAGGTGAAGGAATTTCTGCAGCAACTGTGTGCCGGTGACAATGCGGGGGTTCGACTTCAGGCACGACTTCTACGTCGAACTAGCAACGGTAACTTCCACGGCGGATTTACTGCTAGAATTGGACGGAAATCGGTACAGTCTTTAATCACACATCTATTAGTGGTTTTTTATGTTCTTCCTCATTACTGAACCGCAGCTTTTTCGAACAACACGTTACATTTCTTGGATTGCTATATAAAGCGCACCATCTTCTGATCGTCGCCAACGCTCCAATCGCTACTTGATCCTACGCATGTTTGGAACATTCACCGTTGCGCCGCTCATCGATATTCAATCAGTCCAACGACTAGCATGGTTCCGATAATTGGCCCCCAGCAGGCCCACAGTTCGTCAATTAATGAAGCAACATTTTACAGTAACAGAAGAATTCGTCCATAATAGAAAAACTGGTCTTGCGTGTGCGCTGTGGCCAAAAAACAAACAGGAAACAGTTTTCCTTGATTCTGGTGCTGTGTTGCATCATGAATTCCGGCCAAACTGTCAACAAACATTACTATTTGGCTGTTAAGCTCTGCTGTCCGTTCTTGCAGTCACAATAAATAAACAAAGACCCGTTGTTGTGACCTTCACGAGGAATAGCTTTCGTCTTCCTACCGTCGTCGTGTCAGTAGTAATCCTTTCGCGATTCGATTTAACGATTCGATTTTATTTTTCCAATAGTTCGAATTTCGTTCATCAAACATCAATTGTTAAACCAGCCATTAAAAACTGCACCGTGTGGAGGACCACCATTTGGAGAGTCATTTCGTGACACCTATCGTTATGCAAATAAATCGGGAGATAACAAGATCGGGACGGCACAGCGTGGACTGCCTCATAGAATATTAGATTGGCCCTAAAAAAGCCAATCGGATGGTGAAAACATCCGCTCCAGCGTGGCACGTGTAGGCTTTGGGTAGAAAAACAATAGTAAAAAAGAAGCTTACTGCCAAAGACAGGTTCTCCGGTGGTGCCAACGGCTCGGACATCCCATTCTCGGCGGGTTTTGGGGCGCCATTGGCCCGCGGCGCCAAGCCACAAGCTGGCTGGCTGGCTAGCAGCAAACAGACAAACCCAAGAATAGAAGAAAACTATTTCGAGCTTAATCGCCGAAAGGTCCAAAAGGCAATGCGGGCTACTCCAAGCGTTGCGATGCGGAAGAAAACTCGCTGCCGAATCGGAGTTTGATGGGTGCGTGTCGTCCCATTCATCGTCGTCGTTCGTACGTGAAGTTCACAGGGTTTACCGAAACACCGGGAGGAGCTGGACGATTGTGCACGAACGACAGCACGCCGCCGTGTAAGGGGTGGTGCTACCCACGACTATTACACTCGGCCTGGATGATCATGAAAAACACTGTGCCGTTGGTCACCGGTTCGCGGTTCGATGCGTTCCTCTCAGTCAGCAAACCGAGGGGGTTAATTTATGCTGCCCACGGACTCAACGCCCGCCACGGGAGACAGAGAGCGCAAAAGGGCTACGGTGCGGCAGACAAAGAGCGACCGAGTGGTTCCGAGCATGTAATGGCTCGCGCCGTAGAGGGAAGCCGCACGCAACGCACGAACTGAAGCAGTGCCAGATTGTGGTCGAATTTTTCAAGGACACCATAGCGGTAGTTGCATACTCTAGAGAAGGGTAGCACCGAATATCGACGCGACAATCGCGCAGCGGTCGTGCGTTATCGCACGCCAAGCCCCACCATCGGGCAAGAGTTTCAGACCGGCGAGCCGCTTGCATTGGATTGGATTCGAGACTTCGGGTTGGTAGAAGTGTTGGCGCTGCTTAAAGGAGTTCCCGTTCGCACACCACCATTCGCGACGGAATCGAATCTAAACTTTGGCTGGTTAGACTTTGGGCGATTTCTTCTTCGACTTCCCGCTACGCGAGAGTCTTGATACTCTCCCCGGTATTCGTTCGTCCGTTTCCTAGTTTGCCAGCGCTTTTCGCTACGGTGATTCATCCATCGAAGAGTTCCTTAAAACAAGAAACTGTTTACAACTATCACGCGTAATATGATAGGCGGTCGTGAAGATTACCCTAAGACAACATCAAGTCCGTGACGTGCGGGCATTTGGATGTTTCGCGAACGATCTGGCGACCGTTTCCTCGAAGCCCCAAAACTCACTCAAAATCCCCTCGCCGGGACGCAATCCCCGTACGAGCACAGCTGTTTATCCACGCCGTCTGGTCGGAGCATTATACGCCTAAGTTCTATGTCTCCGACCGACCGATGGGACTTGGGCACTGCGGTTCTTTTGTGGGCCGTTTTTTCCTTTAAAAAAAAACAACAAACCGCCACGAACTAACCGGTTTTAGTTGACACATCTTCCGTGACTGGCAACCGGAGCCCAAATGGCCCAAAACAGAATATGCTTTTGATAACCGACGGCCGACAGCAGACACGAAACCGATCGACGCCGCACCCGGGCGATGGGCGGTGTCGATGTAGCTTTCCGCAATTGACGCCCTTGAGGTTTTCGAATGCCGCCAACACCGGAACCGATTCAATGTTAGTTTGGCGATAAGGTGCCCTCCAGCCGGATCGTGACACGCTAATGGGTTGCCACCGTTAAAAGACAGGCGATCATCTTGAGCGAAGGGAGAGCCCACAAATCGTTGCTCCGATCGCAGCCGTAGCAAGTGAAAACCCGGAAAAGTGAAAAATCGTAATCGTGAGAAACTTTCACCTGATATCGGTATGATACTTACTTGATGAAAAACATGATCGTTGCACCGATGCACACGATCACCGCCGTTAGGGGCACCAGATTGCTGAACTCGGCCGCCGAAAAGGCCAACGAACTAAACGCACTCATCTTGTGTGTGAAGTAGTAGTGAAGGCGAGTGAGCTGTCTTCCGTTTCTTCTGCCTTTTGGGTGTGCCTCTTTGAATCCGTTTTCCGGAAGTCGGCACGATGTTGACACTCTTGGGATGTTTCACACGATCGTTCCTAGCAACACACACACACACACACGGAACGGCACGACAAGAAATGCAAACCTGAATCTATCGTCCTGGAAAGGATGATCAACGTGCATTCGCCCAGACGACCGACGGATAGCAATTCATTCGATTGGCACTTTAAGAAACACACACGTGGGGAACAAGAAAAGGTCGAAACAGATTGATTAGACGCTTAGCAAGGATCACCCATGACACAGGCACAACTGTCCGCGAGAACACTCCCGATGGCAATGGGTAGCGGAAGTGCCGTACCGGCTACCTAGGTCCCGGCGACTGATCTAAAACACGCATCAACACCCGATCGCGGTCTCTAATGCTCCAACCAGCGAGAGAGAGAGAAAGAGAAGGGGTGAAAGTGTGAGAGAAAGGGCGAGAAATGGGAGAAAACATATAAACAGATTTACGAACTCAAAAAGAGAAAGTAACCCGAATTTAGATCGCGTCCGGTCGCCGCCAGATCGCGGGTCCGATCGCGACCGATGGGCATCATCATCATCATCATCATCATCACCACAACTGCGATGTTGTTTTTCGCAGTTATCGGCTTTTTCGTCTTTTGGCTTAAGCCACGCAACACAACCGTGCCGGCGCCGGCGCTCTGCTTTCTTCTGCCTGCCTACCAAAGAGGGAGATGCGCACACTTCAACGTCCACTTCCTTCTTACGTGCTCAGCTGCCGGCCGTCGGATTGCGGATGACACACGATCCACGGCACTTTTCTCTTAAAATGTTTTAAGCAACGCAGCGTACGGCAACCCTTCGAACTGTGATCGATGAAGATCGCATTTCGCATCGATTGCATTCCCTGACCTGCCCCGGTAGCCTGTCGTTGTTTCCCGATCCATCGATCGGTCACTCCGCAGATTGGGTTTCCGACTTCCACTTCCACTCACCACGCTTCCCACGAGCATCGGAGTCTTTTTTCGCGCCGCGACTATTGTGCACTAAAGCGACGAAACAGGGCACAGCGACAACAACGACGACGACAACTTCTGCCGGCGATAGTTCATCGCTTCTTCTCCTCAGCAGCGCTGAAACATAACTGAGCCGGTGCGTGCGCGACAGGCTGAGCCGAGCCGCAGGGCAACGGTTGTACACGCGATCGGACGCAAGAAACTAGACGGACCGGACAACTACTACTCGCGTAGTCCAGACACTACCGCGCGCTCGGCTGACGTCGGGTTTTGGTGGGGCTCTTAGTTGCTGGTTTCACCAACCGACTGACCGAACCGTCTTCGTGTGTCTCTCAGCAGGCCGCGACGAGATACGCTCAAGCCCATCGCACCGCTTTGCATACTTGGATGCCTTTCTTCGCAACCGCTTTACGCGTCATCGGATGCAGCTGCAACCGGTGGCCTCTCGGGAGCTTTTGCCGAGGCATTGCAATTGTTGCTGAAAACCTGCAATACACCAAGGATCAATCATTGTCAGGCCAGTGGCACAAAATGCGTCATCTCCTCCCATATTGGTCGTGTCTTTGCTCGTAGTTACCGCCCGTGTCGATGAACTATTTACGGCCAACTGGGATGCGCTTCACCAGACTGCCGATTTCTCCGTGGTTCGTTCCAGGTGGGGCCGGAGTAATGGCTGTTTTCGCATTCCCGCGCGTGGCGACCGGTCGATGACCACGACCGCAACGATCCGGGACGCCCGAAAGGTGAAAATTCCAATCTGCTTCAAAACAACTCCCCGCGCGCTTTTCGCGCATTTCTCGTCTCGCGTCTCTCGGGGTTGATGGTGGGTCCGAATTTTAACACACGCGTTATCTTTCTTCCAAAGAACCGGATTCTCCCGGCTGGCGCCAGCGCCTCCTGAAGCGTAGGAAGACGACGACGCCGCGCCGCCGTCTCGGTCGGTTGGTCGACCGAAATTCCGTTCCGTTGTCGACAACAACAGCCAGCCGGCTTTTAGTTTGTAGCCTTAAAAAGTGCTAACAAATTACCTCATCCGCAAGGAATTTTAGTGGTCGTCAAGCCATCGGATCAGACCCGTGACACCGCACAAGGGGGACGAACTTTAGACACAAAACAATATGTATTTGCCACCCCAATCGGCAACGGGAGAAAAGAGCAATTGGCTGTCCTCCTCCATGGTGGGTTGATGTGCCGCGCGGAAGGACGTACGCCAAGAAGTTCATCGATGCGTCTCGCGTGTGCCGCATGTTTGGTCTCACGGTGCACGCACACGCACACGAGCGATGTACAGGTACAGAGTGTCCCACACGAGGGCATGTGCGCGACCAGGTACACGACCTTCGGGTGCCGACCGATTATTGTTTGTGTTTTTCCACTGCCACGGCCTTACACGCATCGGCCGGCGTACCGCAAAATAGGAATCCCCTTCCATCACCCGCAGCATAGATTTTCGTATTCCTCTCCGCTTTAGGACCCCATTCTGGCAGAGTTCCGCCAACCGGTGCCGGGCCGGGCAGTACCGTTGGCCCAAAAACTGCTCCCTCATGCAGAGGCGCTTTTTTGCACGCCATTCCCGGCCATGATTGCGGAAGATTAATGAACGGCACCGAAATGGAGAAGAAAATTCCGTTCCCGGCTCGCGAACGTTGTGGTGGGATTCTGTGCACACTCGCCGTGATCTTATCCTACCGCGTCCCCGTTGTACGGTCGAGTGGCCTGATTCGGGAACTAAGGAAACGGCAGCCCCAACAGCGATGGGAGAGAGAAAGAAAAAACAATTTGCGCCTCAATTTGGGCCCCATTAACATCCGGACGGTTCCCTTCTATCGCAGCCGTGGCCGTGGGAAGTGTCGCTTTGAAACTGTCGGATCGGCCGGGGGCGCTGATATCTCCACCGCATCTCAAAGCGGTCATTACGTAGAATTGGGCCGCGAGTCAAGGCCTGCAGGACACACATATGTTTACGCTTGTCGTTTCTGGATCACTGGCACGTGGTTTCACCGTCGTCGGCCGTATCGATTGGCCACACGACGGTTTAGTCGAGAGGTCACTGAATCGCTTTAGTTACCGCATTCCAGGTGTCGCGGCCGCCGCGGAAGCAACAAAAAACCGGACCGATCGGATGTCTCTATTTACAAGCACGGCCCTTGTATAATTGGCCGATAGTGAAGATGTTGGTTTATAATTTTTGCGTGGCTCTTTTTCTCCGGCCACTTAACCCGTCGAACCACACACGCGCGCACAATGCACCGACTTGTCCGATTACTCACGTTTGTTATTATTTCACAATGTGCGTCGGGTGTTTTTTCTTGCACTTTTTTTCTGGTACGGCGCGACTGACAGTTAATCAGCTGTCGCCGACCCGATCAGGAAAATTGTATGCAATTTCGATGTAGCACGCAACCGAAACAAGAGCAATTGTTCGATTTTTAACAACTACACAATGATCAATATTCAAATTCACATCCACAGAACAACGTTTTATCCTTTTTTCAGCATTTAATCCGTTCTATCATCGTTCGAGGATGGAGTGATTCCGTTGCTGCGTTGAATGGTGTGTATTCTACGTAACTGTTCTGATCGTCTCCAGAAACTTTGTACCCTTAATGTTTCAAGCTTGGTGTCCACATACAATATCGGCCCCACTTAGATGCTTATGTGTTGCCATCCGTGGCATTGTGTAGACATTCAAAAGATATCTATACCGGCAGCGCCATTTATAGATAATTTTATTTATTTAACTTCTTTTTAATTCATATGTTGATTATACGTCCGATGTCCGATAATTACAAATATACACTAAAAACGCATCAGTTATTTATTTCGTCCAGCGAAGCGAGTCCGCCATACAAATGGCTGATCGGAGAGTAACTAGGGGGCTACACGAAGCGTGAAAACTAGCGTAAAATTAATTTGTAATGTCAAAACGTTTACGCTTCGTGTGGCAGCAAAAATATAAAAACGAAACGTGAAACGTGTTTACGTTCGTGTTTTTGGTCCAAGAAAATAGAAATAGAAGAGAAATTAATTGATTTCTGAATTTTTTTATCTGTTTTTTCCGATTTTGTTGCTATACCAGCAAATAAAAACATAAATTATTCTCTGTTTGTAAGCAAAGCGTATGAAAAAAATAATTACGCTCGGGTTTACGCCGTAAACGTTTTGACAGCGCCGCAGCAGTTTGGCATTAATCGTTAACGTCAAACTTGTTACGTTACGCATCGTGTGTCCCCGCAGTAACATTTTGTGAGCAGATGCTCACAGTGAGACGTCATTGTGAGTTCGGGATCTCACCGAGCATACTCACGCATTCGCAGACACAATCTACTCACTTGGCGGTGTGCTCGACAGCGGTTTGCTTGACTGCTCGAATCGAATGCATTCAAATTAACGGCTGCCACAGCACCGCTGCCACTTCGTTGGCTAACTGTTAAGACTAACAGTGCTTGTAGCTACTATTTGGTATGCTAACTTTGCAGTTTGCCACAATAAATAACCTTTGCCGATAACTGTACCGCAATCTACATTTTTAAGCGATCGAAGACTGATTGAGCAAAACTACGGACCTACCACACCATTACCGCTTTTGTACACCGTTCACCACTACGACCGGAAAACGCGAAGCCGGTGCCGGCGGAAACGAAGCAAGTGCGACGAAACCGGGTAACCGCGCACTCAAACCGTGGTGGCCACCAAACCCACCGGTGGTGAAAATTTGTTTTGTTTTCACCGTCGCCACGGATACGCCACGGTCCCGACGGCACCCAACCCGACCGCCGTTCAGTTGGAGCTGGCGCGTGCAGTCGTACCCGGAATTCGCGCGCGTCCGCCATCGAGCGGAAGGTGTTTAGTCGACGGATAAAAAAAAACAAAAAGATTGCCAGCAGCGTGCCCTTTCAAATGTGGTGCTGGTCATCTCACGCAGCCAGGGAGCAGGTTCCGCAGCAATCACCGCGGATGCCACGGGGCGTCATAGCACGTTGTTGCACTCGGCATCTCGGAGGAGCACGGAACACACGCGCGGTGTGGGGCGGCCGAGCGATTGAAAACGGCCGATCGATTTTCCTGCCGCCGTTTGCGCCCGAATAGCCTAGTTGGTCGTTTTGTCGTGGCGCGAAAGTTAATACGTAACCGAAGCAGTGACCACCAATGGACGCAGCAATCGACAAGCCGTAGTGAAGAAGTGTTTCGGCCCGGAGTCTCGACCTGGCCACCAAATCCAAAACCAAAATCCACACCAAACGATAGACAGGACCTCGACGAGGGTCCGTGTTGTGAAAGAACTGTGAATTGTGACCCCCACAGGAGTACCAGGAGAAGTACGAGTGCACGACAAATCCACAGAACGGCGGGCATCACTCATCCTCCACCCAGCGGTTCCAACGTGGCGGTCCGTATGGACAAATGGTTCGGGGAGAAACGGCTGTGGTTGTTTGGTAATCATCTACCGCTCCTACCACGCAGGTAACCCGTCGTTGGCGGCCATTTTAAGACTGATTTTATTGATTTATTGCACTTGCACCAACCGCCAACCGCCGATCGATCGATTCGTGTGTGGGCAATGATTAATGTCTGCGAGACATGCTGCGTCACTGATTGGAGAAATTGGAGTCTCGAGGAACTCGCTATGTCAGAACTTGGTAAGCTCTTGGCAGACGCGCTCTATGCAGCGGTTCCGTCCCCGTCGTTTGTTTGGTCTCAGGACCCACCTCCCCGGCCCTGGACGGAGGTAGCTAGGGGCCTAATGAGGCCGCGAGTCAGTGCTTTGACCTCCTCGAGCTTTCCGCGTCATCCGACCTTTGGAGCAGAGTACCAAACGAACGGAATGATTGCCAAGAATCGAAATATCCGCTCAGGGCCTCATCGAAAGCGAAAAGCCATGAATGAATCCCGGGAAGCCTGGAGTTTGTTTACGCGCGCGGCACACTTGGGTTTGGGCTCACGCTAGGCGAATTTTATTGCGCTTCAGTTCGGCCGTAACTCCTACTTTCGGCCCGGGAACAGTGGCGGCGGCGTAAGGTTCGGTGTGGATGGGGCACCCGGTACCGTCGGCAACGTGACCACGCTGGTCGTTGTCGGGAAGGAAGGGTTTTCCGGCACGACGCTGCCGTCCGACATTATGTAGACGGTTTCCGCCATGACGATGGCCAGGTTCTGGATCGTATCTGCCGTGACGGACGCACCGCCATTGGTCGGGTTCAGCACCTCCAGCCGCCGCTGGTTTCCGGAGTCGGACAGCTGCAACGGCAACCTTCCGCTGAGGGGTCCACCGATGACCAACGCGGCGAGGGACAGCAGAGCTACGACGACGGTGATGGTGTGCATCTTCGGAGCCTTCGGACTGATGTTCACTTGGCGGGAAAGCTGAACCGTTTGATGAAGGTGATGACCGACCGGGCGGACTTTATATCGCACCTTTGCCGGGATCTATGGTGGCCTTATCGCGGTCCCGGGTCGGAACATCACTAATCGATGGCCGTGCCGGACACCATGTATCCGGCATCGTGTAGGACAGGGGGTTTTGCAATTCTACCGGACTACGTCGTCGCAATCGACACAATGATGGATGATTAAACGCATTGCTTGAGAGGAAATTAAGAAAATTATCAATTACATCGATGAACCTCCAGATAAGCTGCAGATAGAAATGGCGACCTTCATAAACATCCCGGGCGCCTAGGCTGGGTGAGAACAAAAAGCACACAAAATCAACAATTGGTTGGCCAATTGTTGCCATGGCCGATGAGTGGCCCGATTGGAATCCCATTGCACGTCATCGAGTCATCGACGCATCGATGTTTCTCAACCCCGGGCATTCGGAGTAGGAATCGGGACCATACCATAATCTGGCACACGCCGGGTATGCGGCCCATGTTCAACGGTTGATGGATGAGTGTTGGACTCCTGTCGGTTTAAAGGCCTATAGATTAAAGTGTGTACGATCGGGTGGGCGACAAAACATGTCTTTGGCCGCACGGCTTGTTATTGGCTTCAAGGTACCCATCGAATGCGGAGTCCGGCAACCCATTGGAGTTGCGTGAGCCGACTGATAGGAAGATCATCTTGTTGGTAGTGTTCCGGTCCTAAGACGGATCAGTTCTACTCTTCGAGTAATTATTCAAACGATTATTGCGCGATAGTTGACCCAGCGGCGAATTCCAGGAGCCATCATCACTGCAACGCAGCGGTGTGCTGTCCGTTTGCTTGTAATTGATGTTATACACCGATCCGTCCACTATCGGAAGCACCGGATCGGAACATGCCATCCAACGGTATGATGGTAATGAAAAAACAATTACCCTGCATGATGAATGGTGAACCTGCATCACGCCAAAGAGGATCCTGTGGCTTCCGTGCAAACCGTGGTTGGCCTATATTCCCGGCACACAACACCCTGCTTAACGGTTGTTTCAACTTTTGACCTTAAACGATAGCGTTTCCTCCACCACCAGCACACCGTGGGTCTGAAAAGTTCTTTCGCAAAGGGCACAAGTAACGGGAAGTAAAAGAAACCCACCGCAAAAGGTCACAGCGTAGAACCCTAAGGGATGGCGTCGAACCGAAAAGAACCGTACACCGCGAGCCAAACCGCGGTAATTATTGGGCGTTAAAAGTTCAGCCGACTTCGAAAAAAAAATTGAGGGAAAATCAAGATTCGCCCCGCAGAGAGAGGAATGCTTTGGCCAAAAGTTTCGACAATCTACACACAACTTTAATGGTGCAAGGTTTTCCCCCAAGGGTTTGGAGGTTAGTAAACAATAAGGTTAGTTCGCGGTTTCTGTGATTAATTCAATCCCAAGTAGGAGCTGCAGCTCCAGCACCGAGCCGTAACCGTTGATCTTAGCATGCTTTGTATGCGTACATTTATGGTGGAAAACACAAATTTGACGTCCCTTTCAGGTCTGCTTTTAATTTATTCCAATTATGCACATTACCGTTACGTTGGGTTCCTGGAAGACAAAGGTGCTACTGTAAGATGGCCGGATTATAGTTCCACAGCAATTACTTTTCGCCCCAAACCACGCGATTACTGATCGACCTTTGTTTCTTTTCAGCAATCTTCCCTTCCGATGGACGTCCGGCGAATCGAAAGCGGAAGGAGTAATCAAAGCCATCCAAGAAAGGTAAGGCTCCAAAGCGGTTGCCCCTGGTGACGACATTCCACACTTTTGTGACGAAACTCGGCACGAACAGTTACTCCTTTTGCTGAAAATAAATACATGAAAAGAACCCTGCAACGTAGGACCAGAGGACCCAAACCGCGTTCAGTCGTAACGGCAGGGAACCCGGGCGGTGCAAGGAGAAATTCATGACACACACAGGCACGCCGTGAGGTCCTTGCTGCCGCGTCGAGGGTTATCGATTTTCGTATGCTTACCTAATCTGTATTATTCACCATCACCGCATCAACCACAAACCACATTATCGAGTGGAAAACTGAAAGACGTAGTTTCTCGGACCTTACGGCTCTCTTCACTCGCTTCCTGACATTGACTGGGTCCAACGGCCCCGTTCTGGGGCAAGTATTCTTGCACGCAGGGCGGCAAGGCAGCCAATCCCAAGGCTGCTTCGGACGAAACGTTCGCCGTTCGTTTCGAAGGACTTCGAAGGACCAGCGTGTAACGGTCGCCACCTGGCTCGCGCGGGAGAAAGAGACGTTGCCAAAGATTCCTGCAAGGACACCCGGTGGCGAACCGCTCGAAGAGCGTACGAAGGAGACGGCATGGCCGGCCAAGAAAACTTGGAAAAGTCTCAGGTCCGGTCAGGCGATATTTTAATTTGCCCCTCACCGGACACACGACTGGCTGGGCTCTGGACCAAAGCGTTTCAGTTCGAGTTGGAGAATGTTCCAGGGAACATTCGGTGTCGTTCGCTCGCGTACGATCGTTGAAAGTTTTGACGGCGGCGGCTGTTGTCCGCTTCCCTGCAAGGAAGCTACTGGCTGTCTGTTGGCTACCCCCCTGCCGGTGCTACCGTGTGAATTGTCCTGCAAACCAGTTGCTCTGCCGTTTTGGCCACCGCCCGTGCCTAGCATCACTACCAGCATGTTTGTCCTGTCGACACTGTTTTCCAGATCACGCGGCAGCAGTAGAATGGACCGGTACGAGAAGCTCAGCCGGCTGGGCGAAGGCTCGTACGGAGTGGTGTACAAGTGCCGCGACCGGGAAACCGGGTCACTCGTTGCGGTCAAGCGGTTCGTCGAGTCGGAGGACGATCCGGCCATACGCAAGATTGCGCTGCGAGAGATCCGTCTCCTGAAGAACCTGAAGCACCCGAATCTGGTATGCCTGCTGGAGGTGTTCCGGCGCAAACGGCGGCTTCACCTGGTGTTTGAGTTCTGCGAACACACCGTGCTGCACGAACTCGAACGACATCCAGAGGTAAGTGGACACCAGCTGTGCGTGACACCGAAGTGGAAGCGCGTAACTGATCCCCGACTGCTTCCGCAGGGCTGTCCGGATAATCTCACGAAGCAGATCACGTACCAAACGATCCAGGGGGTCGCGTACTGTCACAAGCAGGGCTGCCTGCACCGGGACATCAAGCCGGAAAACATCCTACTTACCGCCCAGGGACAGGTGAAGCTGTGCGATTTCGGATTCGCCCGGATGCTCAGTAAGTAGCCGCTGGACCCACGCCACGCCAGACCAGGCGATTAAGAGGAGTGTGTTTTGCCCACCCAAAACCTGCAGGTCCGGGAGAAAATTATACGGATTACGTGGCGACACGATGGTACCGGGCACCGGAGCTGCTAGTTGGCGACACCCAGTACGGTACGCCGGTGGACGTGTGGGCCATCGGGTGCGTGTTTGCCGAGCTGGTCCGCGGCGATGCCCTCTGGCCCGGACGCAGTGACGTCGATCAGCTGTACCTGATTCGGCGCACCCTCGGCGATCTACTACCTCGGCATCTGGCCATCTTCAATCAGAATGAATTCTTTAAGGTACGTTCAAGGGACAGAGGAAGGTGTTTTTTGGAGGCTTCTGGACAAACATTATGCATTAAATTATCACCCGCCAGGGTATAACACTTCCCGTGCCACCGACACTGGAAACACTGGAAGCCAAGATGCCGTCACGTACCTTAGCAAATCCGTTGATGATGGATTTTTTGAAAGTAAGTTCCTACCGGGGGCCTCAAGCTGTTTGCTACATTTGTCCCCGTTCCAATTCGCTTGCCCACAGAAATGTCTCGACAAAGATCCCGTCAAGCGTTGGTCGTGCGAGCGGTTGGGTTCGCACCCGTACTTCGAGGACTACATCAGCAAGCAGAAGGAGATCGAACAGACGATCACGCTTGAGCAGAAGCAAAACGGGAACCGGGAGCTGAAGCCGAAAACGTCCAACACTTCGCTGCCGCAGCTGCCCGGCACGCAGGAATCACGCGTCCCGCAGAAGAACCTCTTTCTGCGGTCCGACCACCATTTGCCTACCATTTAGAAGCTGTTTCAACACACGCTACCGCCACTGTGGGTAGAAGAGAGTCAGTTCTCCATTTGTTCCGTATATTTGTTCAAGTGGCCAGTGGCGCAAATGTACTCGCAGCTCTCGTACGTAGAGTTGTAAAGAAATGTCCGCCTCAGGGCACGCGCATCAGAGAACCGTTGCGAAGTATTGCATACCTTTTCATTTCGTTCACTATTTTCTATGAATAAAATTATCGAAACTATTAAACTTTAACACATGTGGCTATGTTTGTAACAAGGGCAGAAGATAATAGAATTGTGGAGATTTTTTACAGTTGCTTTGCCTTTATTATTTTAGATTCCACAGTACAGTTATATGGTACTATTTACATTACGCCATCATCGATGGTGCCCCGTTCGCTAACACCGAATTCGGCACCGCCAGAGTTTATCGCTTCCGCTGTCCATTCCAATCCGACCCCGTTTCCCCATCAACAGCAGCAAGAACAACAACAACAGCAGAGTTGTGTTTGTCTCCATTGTTTCCGGTCTCTCCTGGTCCGCGCCACAACAGTTGCGTATCACGCTAGTACAAAACGTCCCCCGCGTTTGTGATCTGTCTCTCTGATTGATTTACCATTTTAGTTTTCGAACCAAACCGGAACGTTGCCGGTCCGCTGAATCACATTCCACCGCATCCTTTATAAACCTAGTTCGATTTCATTCGCGCATTCACTCGATCTTTCTCACTTCTCTACATACAACTTCTTACATATGTAGACACATAGCGTTGGTTTAATTTTTCACATATAGATACCCTACACAATGTGTGGCGTCGTGCTCGCATTCCGTGCCGTTTTCCGTGCCGATCAAGTCGCAGAAGAAAATAAACAAAACAAAAGCACAACAGCAAAGCGAAAACCTACACAAATTCATCTTAATCAACACAGCACGGCCAAACAGAAATACTAAACGCGCGGGGCGATAAGAATTAAAAAGATCATCTTAAAAGCAACGGCAAACATGCGACGAACGCGAACGGATGATGTGGGATGATGGGCACAAGACAAACAAGGGAATAGGAAAAGCTGCGTCAGAACGTCACTTCGCTCCGTACGCCACTTCCCAATGCGTCTTCGCGATGTGCCTGAAGTAATTAGTACGTGCTTTAGTTCGTGCCGCCGCCAGTGCCTCTGTGTAAATAATAATAACCGTTGGCTGCACTACTCCGTCAAACGAACTCCGGCCTCGTTGGATTTGGTGCACCCGTGGCTTGTTAGTTTGGCTGCTGCAGCAGTTATCGCTACCTGGAAGCAGATTTTTATAGTTTCGTTTTGTGTGTTGTGTTTAGCTTCGGGAACCATCTGGGCAGAGATTGTCGGTTCCCTTAGGTCAGTTCGCCGACTATTGGCCATCTCCGGCTCCGGGTGACGATGCTGGTGAGGAGGTTGCAAACTTTTCTAACCTTCTACGGCGCAGCTCGCTCATGGTCGAGCTTTCCGGGTGCCTCACGGCATCGGCACTACTACCGTTCACCGCTGCTGGTGTTCCACCCATCGTTTTCGATGCCGAACCTTCCTTTGCGTCCAGCTGGTCGGGTGTGATAAGGAATGCTTTGCTGGTGCTAGGAATGGGTTCCTTTTTCAGCTTCACGCCGGACGATGCATCGTCCTCGTCGCTGCTGATCGGACCCAAATCTTCCAGCTTCGCCTGTTCGACCCCCGTTCGCGCTGGCTTCGCCGAGACCTGGCTCGATCGACTGCTAGTGTTACTTAAGCTACTACTACTGCCACTGCTGGCAGCGACGATCGCAGGCGCTACCGGGACACTTTCTCCCGGTACTCGCTCGTCGTCGACCAATTGTGCAGGTGATGTTGTCGCTGTTGCAGATGTAGTCGCTACCGGTTCGGGTGCGATGCTGGAAGCGGTGCTTTCCTCCGGTACCAACGGTGGAACTACCGGTACCAGTGATGGTGGTTGCGGTACGGCTTGTGTTTGTAAGTGAGCGACGGCTTCCGGTGGTAAACGGGACGTAATGGTGGCGTACTGGTTCATCAGTGCCACGGATGCGTCCAGCAGGGTACGAATGTTTTGCAAGTGCTTAATGCGTTCTTCAATGTGGCGGCGCTCGGTACCCTCCATCGCACGGACCTCCTCGTCCGTTAACTCTCCGAGCAAAGGTGGCACAGGAGGCAGGGGCATCGTGTACGGAGGCATTCCGACGAACGGAAACGGAACGAATGGAGCGCCCGGAAACATTGGCAAAGCGTTGGCCGCTGCCGGTGGCATTCCTGAGGGAGAAGACACATAATCAAATAAAATGACAAATAAAAGGATCACAGTAGACCGGCGATGCCTTTCTTCTCCGGGGATAACATAAAAAAAATTCTGAGCAAGCCGCGACTCACGGTATCTGTCAAAAACAGCCACTCTAATTGTCGAACGGATCTTATCTTTCATTCCCTCCAACCGACCGATAAACGGATAAGCTGATAGATACCCGGTGGCGTGGTGACCCGCCGGCCGATGACTTACCATTCGGAACTGTGGAATTGATTATATTGCCCGTAGCTACGCCGGCACCTGCCAGCGCTGCGGTCGATCGGCTGGCATCGTTCGCAGTGGCCCCACCGACACCAACGCCTCCACCAGCACCACCACCGCTAGCGCCAGTGTCGTTGGCACTATTATTTGGCACAGGATTGGCAGCGGTCGTGGCAGCGGTGATCGGTGTACGGAGAATGTTTAGCCGGCAAGTTGGGCAGGTTTGCTGCCGCTGGAACCACGACCGCAGGCAGGCGGTGTGGAAAATGTGGCCACAGGGAAGCTTCTTCGAATTGCTCACCATATCCTCGCGGCAGATGATGCAGATATTGTCCGACATCTGCAGCTCCTCGGTCGTCGCGTCCGGGTAGAGTGTGTTCATGTTGCGAATGGCGCGCCGCGACAGAATCACATCGTTGAGCGCTTTCTTGAAGTTTCTGCCGTTGCGCATTTGGGCGGGGGGCATTGAAGTAAGAGCAAGATAAGATTCGACTTTCGCCGCGATAAGACCTGCACGGTCGGACTCTACTTACCGCATCGTGTAATACATTGGCCGGAAGGCAAACATAGGCAGGGTGAATATTTTGACCATCAAAATCACAAACACCACGTAGAGCACGACGCGCGTAAACCCAATGATCAGCTCGGTGTAGAGCAGGAAGACGGCCTTGTTCTCCCACGGCGTGTCCGAGCGCAGTTCGGCCGCGTGGAAGATGTACTTGATCGCGGTGTTGATGACCATCGTCATGAGGATCGCATACTCGAACCCAAACACCAGCTGCACCGTGACGCCCTTGGCGATCGTCGATTGGTAGGCGTACGAGATCAGTTCGTAGTCGAACAGTCCTAGGCACACGAGCAAACCGGCCACGCGCACATGAAACAACCACCCAATCACGGGGCTTCTTTCCATCTGGAAGGTACAAACAAACAACTTCATCATCACAGACCCTTTCCCCACCGTCACCGCAATACTCACGTAATCGACTCGATCTTCAGCGAGCCAGTGGAAGGACTTGAGAAACAGCAGCACCGTGAACAGGGCCACAAACTTTGGGTTAAAGTCGTCCCGAAAGACGGTAAACGCGAGACAGGTTTCGGTCAGCGCGTACCAGAACCGCTCCATCAAATGTTCGAACTCGGCTGCCCGTAGCGTGCCGAGAAAGATTTTCTTCATCACCTTGCCCAACATTAGCACCAGTACCAGAGCCTGGATGTAGATAACCTGCGGCGAAAGTAGGATGTTAATTAACGAGCTGCCCGCAGCCAGAGAGCGACACCCGCGACTTACGGCCATGCTTGGGTTGGACTTGGTGATGTAGACCACCGACGGGTAGAACTGCTTCTTCTGGTAGTACGCATTGCCGATCACCAATCCCGTCAGCACCATGCTGATCACCGATATGCCGAGCGTGCGCATCTTGACGCAGTAGGCAGCCAGCTGGCTGACGCTTTCGAGAAATATGTTAATCTTGACCGCTCCGGGACGGGACTCCCACCAGCCGCACCAAGCGCACTCGAACGGCCGTGAGATGTCGGATGCTCCGGAACTCTACCGCCCCCCTAACCGCGTCTGGGCTCAGCCTACGGTCTCGATCCACCGTTTGCGGAGTTGCACGACCCAGCTGCTTCCCTTACCCTGCCGCTGGCCTTTGCAGCTCATTCGATTCCCGGGGTGCCGTGTGGAAACTAGCTGCCACTGTTCAAGTGCCCCAGTGCCGTCTGCGGTTGGGTCGTGGCGCCCATTAACTACCTGTTGCTACACTGTTCGCTAATTTGTCGATCCGAGAACGTTATGCATTGGTTCGGTGAGGTGCCAATTCCCAGGGTCTTTTACAACAAATTTTAAAGTACACGTAAACACTACCAATATTTTTCGTGTGCTGTCAATTTCGGCCAATGGCAACATCTGACACAAGGGTTCGGCCGAATCTGACAGCATTTCCACCGCGACTGTCAGATTCGGCGATTAGTGTGGAGATGTCTTTTCTTAGTCTTAGCAGGGAGTGGTTTATAAAGTGTTGAGATAAAGTTTATAAGGTCAATGGGAAATAATTCAAACATTATGGAAAAGTTATTATTTATTATTATTATTATTTTATAATCAGAGCGTAAGAAAAGTTCGCAGATTTGTTCAAATGTTTGATTTGTTTTGTTAGCAGCTTTTGGCGCATCTCAAAACAAAGCATTGTGTCACCGGTTGCCGGCTGATTGGGGATAAAAGGGAAAAGTATCTCACTGATAGCACTTATCGGTTATCTCTACGATTCCACACAATAGGGCCATTTGGCAACTGAAGACCATCCCCGGGAAACCACTTCAAAGTATCGAGGACTAGGATTGCCTTTGCCGTGTTTGGACCTGTTCTACTGTTCTTCGACCATGGTGCACAAACATCATGTGGCTGGCTACGACGCTTTCGTGGCGTTTATGAAAGATTTTAACGGCCACGGTGCACCGATCAACATTCTCTTTACCGGTGCGAAGTTAGAAAACGGACAGAGCTGGTGTGGCGATTGTGTTGAAGGTACAATACAGAAGCCCAGTGCCAGGACCCTTGCACACTTCGTCTGATACAAGTTTCTTCTTTCGATCCGAAACAGCGGCACCGTTCATCGAAAAGGGGGTAGAAAAAGATGCCCCCAAAGATTCTCATTTCATCTACGTGGACGTCGGTGATAGACCTACGTGAGTAGAGTGTTGAGTCTGCCGGCAGACACCCTTTCTCATGCATTCCTTCACGTACTTCCGCAGCTGGAAGGACATGAACAACGCATTCCGCAAGGACACGAACACGCGCCTTTCGGTCATTCCAACGATGATCCGCTGGAAGAACCCACAGCGGCTCGAAGGTGAACAGTGTGCCAAGGCCGACCTTTTGGAGCTATTTTTCACCGAAGAAGATTAGCGGAATATACACCGAGCGCGACAGGGTTCCATTCTTTTCCCCAATAAACGAGTTCCTTTTGACATGCCGTTTGCTAAAATGATCTAACTTGGAAAAATTTATTTTAGTTTACCAGATACAATCCCTAGAGGATGTTTACAGAGTATTACATCCGCCTGAGTGGACCAGTACTGGCCCTAGATGGCACGGTAGAAAACGGAACAGAACCGGCACTCGGGGAGCATCGGATGGCCTTCATGGGTGTGCGTGTGCGGTCGCCAGCATGGTGGAGCATCCGGTTTTCATGGTACGGTGTAGCCGCTAGAATACGTCTCGGTGAGTTCCGCAACAACCGGTGGCGTATGTGGGGCGTCGTCGAGGCGCTGCCCCCTGCTTTACCCAGCGTCACGTTCGGTGAGAGACAATCATCTACATGCGAGCCATTGTCGCTCGTCCAGAAATGCTCCTGAACGTTCTCCTGTAACTGGCGCATCAGGCACGGTGAGTTGAGTACCTTCGACGAAATTCCGCTCCCGACAGACGCTTGTCCCTTCGAAATCTGTCGAAGCTTTTCGCGCCGATTGGTGACACCATTGTGGTGGCCCGATTTGAAAGCTCGTTTGCGAAGACTTCCCCTGCGTGGACTTCGCTGGTTGCCTCCGTGTGCAGATGAGGACCGCAGCTTCTGTATCTGCCGTAGCTGGGGGTGCGATTCCGCTCGGTCCGGCGTCGCTTCTAAAGGTATGGCCACGGTTGCCGAGCGGAATTTCGCACTTTGTCGACGATTGGCACCGTTCACCGGTACAGTGCGCTTTGAACAAAGTGGTCCGCTGTCCGCATTCGTGACTAAACCATCGAACAGCTTTGCTTTTGCCATCACCATGCCCGCGTTTTGGCTTCGAATTCGCGCGATCGATGCCCGGCCACTTTGAGCCTCTTGCTGCAGCGGCGTGATGTGGGACTTGAGCATAATACTTGCCAGTCCTGCCGCAGCCCCACTGGAGGGCGTTCTCGGCGGAAGCCTCGGTGTGCGGTGGGCGGGAGTTTTCCCGGATCGTGGCGGAACGGTCGGTGGTGGCAGCATGGGCGTTTTGGTGCTGGTCACGTTGTTAACTTCGATTTTCGTCACAAACGAAGGTTGGTTCTTTGAAGCCGAACGCAAGGACGAAGTTCGCGGGTGTTTGTCGGGCGTTTGGAAACAGTCCTCCTGCAGCACTTTGGCCGGTGTCAGAAACTCGCCCATCGAGTCCACCGTCGTCATCGACGCACTGTCAATGGTCACATTGTGCGTTTCAAAGTAACTCTCCGCATTCACCCACCTTTCCTCCTTTTCCTCGTCAGTGAAGTTGGTTCCCGTCATGTTCACACTCGGCGACGGCTCCACCGTGACAGCCGGCTTTTGGCCGGAATGCTTCGGAAAATTCTCTGGCGAAGCTTCGCTCTCATCGGGGGCCTTCAAGCCACTCTGCACCGTATTGGGGCGACCTCGTTTCAGAACTGCCGGCTTCGGATAGAAGGACAGATCGACGGCTGCACCATCGCGGGTCGATCCACTCCCAATGTGCCACGACTGGTTGCGTGACAAACGGACCGCTTCACGGCTCCGACGACGGATCGTGCCAATCTTTCGAGCGCTCGGTGAACGGATCATCTTGTGTTCGCCACTCTGCCGTATCTTCAACTCCCGGCTCAAGCGCTTCGCCAACTGATCGGTCGACGAGCAGTCCGCTTCAATGGGTTCCGTGTGCTCGAGCGTCTGCCGATACTTATTCTCGACATTCTCCAGCAGCACCTCCTCCCGCTGGCCTAGGTTTCGGAACTCCTGCGAAATGGTTGTCTCGATGACGGTCATGCGCTTTTTGATCGCTTCGTATTCACTTCGCTGGAAGTTGAGGAAGTCTTCCTCGCCGCCATCGGTTTCATCGGGGGCCGCTGGCACTTGGTTTCTGGCTCGAGACGATGCGCCAATATCGAACAAACCTTCGGCACTGGTGAGGCACGGCATAGACATGACGGGCGACATGCGGCCAACGCCGTGCAGTAGCGTCGTTTTGTCCACTTCCTCCGACTCAAACTCGTCCTCCGTTTTCGCTCCCGACGGATCAGTTGTGTCCTTGGCTGTGTTCTTGTTGCGACTTTGCTTCTTCCGACCCCACGGCGCACCGACCACACTCCAGCGCCGTTCCATCGGTTTGTTCTCCGCAATCGACGGTACCGAGCCCGACGGTAGCAAACGTTGGACTATTTTTACCGGCTTTTTACCTCCGCCTAGGCTCAGGCGGCTCTTCTTGACCTCTCTGAAAAGAAGAACAAATAATGAAGGGTCACCTCCGGGGAAATTCGGAATTGGAATAGCCACTCACTTTATAACCACCGTTGGGGTGCACGGTAGTAGCTCCTGATTATCTGGCAGAAAGGAAGTCACTTCTTTTCTAATGAGTTGGAAGGGAAAATGAAACAAATATTATTACGATTACTGTCCCAAGTCGGTGTCTTTTGGGAAGATACTTACTTCTTCTTCACACTGAACGGCATTCCATCCGTTACTTTCCGCTTCTTGGCGGACTTGCTGAGACACGGTGTGCTCAGTACGGCGGACAACGTTGGATCCTGCTCCTCCAGCTCATCTGTTTTGTCCAGGTTCTCCGACGAACCGATGGCGCCGACGATCTTTCGAAATCCGTTGAACATGCGCGTCAAAGAGCCACTGCGCCGTTTTTTCTTCTTCCGATCGTTCACGCTCGCGTTAATGGTGCCGTTGTTTACGTTTTCGTCCTTCAGCTGGCGTAAAATCGTGTCCGGAACGAGTCCAATTTGCTGCGAATGTTCGATCAGCAACTGCACCACTTGCTGGTTGCTCGCCATCCGCTTCTGGTCCTCGACAAACGGCATCAGATTGGGAGTGATGATGATCGACAGATTGTTAACAGTCATTTTATTGCTTCCCGAGTGCTGGGACACGGTGTGCAGAAACTGCATGAAAAACGCCAGCGTGTTTAGGGTCAGTGGCGGCAGCAACAGACAGGTCATCAACAGCTTCTGAACGTTCTGTTCGCCGAGCAGGCACCGAAGTAGGGCTTCCTGAACATTGCCGCATGGTAGCAGCGGTTCGGGCAGATCACGGAAGAATGTTTTCAGCAGGTTGGCGACATCGATGACGTGATACGAGCGACCGAGCGGTTTTCCCGACTCCAAACTCGTCTGAAAGCAGCAAACACAGGCTTGGTAATCGAAACAGGCGACGCTTTGGACGAGCAGACGAACATACCCGAATATCTCGCTGCCGTTTCGATGAACCGGCTTTACGGAATAGGCCCTCGGTGTCCACATTTTCCAGTATGAACTGGCACGCGTTGGACACGAAGAGTGGGATTTGTACAATGCCGCCATTGGCCAATATCACGTCCGTCAGTTCCAGCGTGTGCAACGGTGCGTTGAATATGCGTCTACATTTTACCTTGTCCTGGTGCGAATCGAACGAACCGAACAAGTTATGCAAAAGAACCGGAAAGGAGTCGGTCCGAGGAACGAAGATGTTGCCCACTAACCTGCGACGCTTTGGACGTTTTCTCTTTCCGATATTTGATGTTGTGTCTTCGCAACTCGCTAACCACCACGGAGTACAGCTCTTCTTTGTTTTCGACGTCGAAGATCAGCACCTTAGAGGCCATAGTTTTGTATACACTTCACTGTAGAACCGCCGTGAGCGTCATCTAAAAAACTGTGTGCCTATTTGCGCGACGAGATTTGCTGCGATTGTTGCTTCACCGTTTGCTTTGATGTTTGGTTTGGCTGGCGGCTCCGTTACGCTGACTGACAGCTATTTAAACGGCAACGCGATAATAGCTACGGTAGCGCCCTCTGCAGAAAATGTATGTTAAACCTATTACTGAAGTTATGGAAGTTATTGTTGAAGTTACTTTCACAATTATGTTCCGCTTTTCGATTGAATCCCAACAATGAGCTGGAAAAAAATAAATTCAGACACTGTATGACCAACCAATGCCGAGTGTAAAGCTGTTTCCACTTTATGAGCTCAAACGTTTGTGGAGTGCTGTCAGCAGCGACCGACAGCATGGGAATTTTCCCAAGGCATCCGATCGAACCCTGCCTCATACCCATGCAGCGCATGAAAAAGCTTCAAAAATATGTCAACTCGTGCTTCGACGAATTCTTTGAGCAAATAAACCACGGCGCGGATCTATTTCGCAGTGTCCTTTTTCAGTGTTTTGCGAGAAAATCGGTACTATTACGGTGCGAGTGCTTGGCGGAGTACGGTTGATCTAGTCACCGGCGATTAGTGGGCATCAATAGTGTACGTTGACCAGCCCGCCAGCGATTTATGCGCCATTGAACGGTAAACAAATGGAGGGGAGCAAGCAGCAGCACTTTGTTGTGATCCTCCGCTAGCCCCGTTTTCGGGGGCACCATCTGTGAGGCAGCATTATGACGTAGTAACATTATGTTGTCTCCGTTCGGCAATTTTGCAGACGGCGACGACTTCCGGAACGATCCTAGACAGCAACAGCCCGTGGATGCGCTTGTACGAGGACACCCAAGGACGGAAGCTAAGCACCGGCGATTGGTACGACAACATGAGCGACGATGACCGGGACATTGACATAGAGAGCGACGTAAGCGGTTTTTTACCTATTCCGTAGCACCAGGCGACGCCTCGAACGCTGTTCGTTTTGATTTCCGATTATTATTATTTTATACTACAACTTCCAGGACGGCGATGATTCGGATAACACAAAATCCCAGAACCGTTCCGGAGGGGGTGGTCATTTCCATTCGCAGGTAGCGCATAACGTATTATTTGGTCGCTTCACACGCTAATCGCACCCGCTAATCCTACCGGCTCGGTGGCTTCCTTTTATTTTCCTTTCTAATCCTTCTCGGCCCTCGGCCCTCGGCCCTCGGCCCATTTGTGCTCGTTGCAGGCTGAGAAACGTGCCCACCACAACGCGCTGGAGCGGAAACGGCGCGATCACATCAAGGACAGCTTTACTTCACTCAGAGACTCTGTGCCGTCGCTGCAGGGAGAAAAGGTAGGCTACAAACGGTCTCCGCCACTTGCGAGTCAAAGGGCACTTTTATATTCCCACCTTATATATTATTGGCTAGCAGGCTAGCCGGGCACAGATTCTAAAAAAAGCAGCCGAATACATTCAGTTTATGCGACGGAAGAACAATTCACACCAGCAAGACATCGACGATCTGCGGCGGCAAAACACTCTGCTCGAAACTCAAAGTAAGTTGTGGTCCCGTTCCCTGGCCTCGGCACAACACATCTCGGGATGAATAGTTATCGACAATCGTCTGAAAGATGCTCTACTCCTCCTGCATAATCCGTGTCGGACGCTCTTTAAATCTATTTTTTATTTCCACCCTCTCGGCACAGTACGTCAACTCGAGCAGGCCAGGGCATCCGGTAACTTTGTCGATGGTTCCGAGCTGGGCATGGGCATGAACGACAGTTCCCGCGAGTCAGACAGCTCCGACATTGACGAGGCGGTGAACAACAACAACAACGGACTCGGTGTGCGACGAAATAAGAAGATGAAAACCAACTCTAGCTACTGAACGGATGATGCGCTTATAGCACTGCAATTTAACTGTGGTCCCTCTATTTTCTTTCGTCAATCTTATATTTCTTCCGCCGTTTTCTGTTTGTCCATTAGATTTAAAGTAAGCGTTTCTCGTACCGTTTACCATTCACAGTTCCGGCTTTAGGCGTGGTCAGTTCCGTTGGTCGGAATCGGCGTTTCAACTTTCGAACTCTTACGCTTTTATGTGTTCGCCAGTTTGGCGGCTTTTGTTTCCAAGCAACAACGTTGAACTTAAATGGAATCACATCAATTTGTACATTAGATGATTATTTTCATGTACCAACAAATATAGGCGTACGCTAATTAGGTGTAACGTGTGATACGGTACGGCTGCTTATTCGACCACATCCGAAACCCGTGGGCAAGCGAATGGGAATCACTGCATGGGACAGTATAGCGCCATCGAGCAGAGGGACGGTAACGTCGACCAACGGCCATGGGAAGGTTTGAGACATAAGCTCTAGAATTGACGGTTCCGTATCAGTAATAAAGCTACCCTGTTTATCTACAGCAAATAACTGTCGATGGTGGAATGAGCGTTTAGATAGAGAGATATATAAGGTGCGCACGTTCCCACTAGTAGGAATTCTTTTAATGCACGTGACCGGAGGCATTAACGGATTTTAACGTTGGACTCCACATACGGACACTCCGAGTTTACACATTTGAAGTGTCGTTACGGTACGGGTTCAAACGAACAGCATAACAAGCAACGCACGCCTCCGAGAAGCAGAATCTTATATCACAGCGAAACTTACCACAGACCGGCCCAATACTAGAGGAGACGTACCATTTACCAGCGCCTGACATGAGTTAATTTCTATTGACCGACGCGTGTGCCTCAAACAAAGCTCCCTTCGAGCAAACACAGCTTTTCTTACGGTTACAGATAACAGCAACTACGGTAGCAAAAAATCCACAACCCTGGAGCGAATTCAAACTGCGACAAATGAAACAACTCCCATTTTCGGTTGATCCGTAACCGTTACGATTTATAAGATAATTTCCAACTGGCACTGTGCGGCACACAGCGCAGAACTGCCGTTGTTAAGATTCACGGTCCGCAAAAGATCGACACTTAAACCTATTGACGTTCACTTAGCTTCGCGCCGGAGCTGTTCGTATTGGACCTGTATTGTTCTTGGGAGCAGATAAAACAACCGCAAACTAAGGTTCGAACAAAGCAGTCAAACTGGAGCACGCAAACCGAACACATCTCGTGTTCTGCGTCGCAATGAAAGTGCAGTTACCATTTTTAACACTTTAGTAAACAGCTCGTAACCATTTTAGCCGTAACTGCATCGTGTGAACGAACATTTATCGCCATTCATGCTCAGGCCCAGTCTCGAGAACGTGTTAATAGACTACGCCAGCGAGTCAAGCAGTTAATCAAATTAGTGGTGCAGTGATTACGAGAAAACCAATCAACGGCAAGTCAAGTCTCAATTGCGAACAGTTTCGTGATGGCCGTGGATGCGGAGCAGCAGAATTCGCCGAAGGAATCGCCGGCGCGTGGTGGCACCATTAGCTACGGAATCGACGATAATCCACCGTGGTACTTCTGCATCATGATGGCGCTACAGGTAGTGGACTTTGGTACAACTACACATTCGGACGATTGGCAACCTTACAGCGTGTAAAAATAGCTAAAAATGGACGAAAGCCTACTTTATCCTAATCCTCGATGAGTTGTTCCTATGATACATTTCCCAGCACTACCTGACCATGATTGGGGCGATTGTGTCGATACCGTTTATCCTGACGCCGGCGCTGTGCATGCGTGATGAAGATCCGGCTCGCGGGACCATCATCTCGACCATGATCTTCGTGACCGGGTTGATCACGTTTTTGCAGACAACGTGGGGCTGCCGGTTGCCGCTGGTGCAGGGTGGCACCATTTCGTTTCTGGTGCCTACGCTGGCCATTCTCAGTCTGCCACGGTGGAAGTGCCCATCGGACGAGCTGATCGACGCAATGAGCGACGCCGAGCGGACCGAGCTGTGGCAGGTGCGGATGCGCGAGCTATCTGGTGCGATCGCCGTGGCAGCCGTGTCACAGCTCGTGCTCGGCTTTAGCGGCCTGGTCGGGAAGCTGTTGCGGATCGTGACCCCGCTCACGATCGCACCGACCGTGGCGTTGGTCGGCATAACGCTCTTCCGCCACGCCAGCGAAACGGCATCGAAACAGTGGGGCATCGCGGTCGGAACCACTGCCATGCTGACGCTCTTCTCGCAGCTCATGGCCAACGTGAGCTGCCCGGCCGTCGTGTATCGGGGGAGCGGCCACGGATTGCGCGTCGCGTGGTTTCCGCTGTTCAAACTGTTCCCGGTGCTTCTGACCATCGCCATCATGTGGACGCTTTGCGGGATACTGACCGCGACCGGTGTATTCCCCGAGGGTCACCCAGCGCGGACCGACGTCCGGTTGCGTGTGCTCCAGGATGCGGCGTGGTTCCGCGTGCCCTATCCGGGTCAGTTCGGCCTGCCCACCGTGTCGCTGGCCGGAGTGCTCGGCATGTTGGCAGGTGTGATCGCCTGCACCGTGGAGTCGATCAGTTACTATCCGACGATCGCACAGATGTGCGGGGCTCCACCGCCGCCACTGCACGCCATCAACCGGGGCATCGGCGTCGAGGGGCTGGGCACGGTGCTGGCCGGTCTGTGGGGAGCCGGCAACGGGACGAACACGTTCGGCGAGAACGTCGGTGCGATCGGGGTGACGCGGGTCGGCAGCCGGCGGGTGATACAGTGGGCCGCGGCCATTATGGTGCTGCAGGGGGTGCTTAGCAAGTTTGGTGCGATCTTCATCATGGTGCCGGACCCGGTCGTCGGGGGCATCTTTTGCGTCATGTTCGGTATGATCACGGCCTTCGGGCTCGGTGCACTTCAGTATGTCGACCTGCGGTCCTCCCGCAACCTCTACATCCTGGGCGTGTCCTTCTTCTTCCCACTCGTCCTCTGCCTGTGGCTCCAGGAGCACCCGGGAGCGATTCGCACCGGCAGCGAAACGGTCGACTCCACTCTGTCTGTGCTGCTCGGTACGACCATCCTGGTCGGCGGAGTGCTCGGTTGCGTGCTGGACAATCTCATACCGGGCACGGATGAGGAGCGCGGGCTGGTGGCGTGGTCGAAGGAGATGGCACTCGACGTCGGGCAACAGTCGGAGCACGCGGCCGAGAGGAGCACTTTCGATTTCCCCTACGGAAGTGCCTTGATGCGACGGTAAGTCGGACAGCCCGAACCGGGTGGCTTGTACTAACCCAATCAATTCCTTTCAATACATCGTAGCTGGAAATGGACAAGGCACGTACCGTTTCTTCCCACATACAAAATGAAACTGTGAAGGACAGACCACGAATGAAAAGTAATCGCGAGTAACAATCAATTTTAGATAGAATTAACCATTTCTCGAAGATACATGAAGCGAGTTCAGCGAGTCGATAATAAATGAGTTCGATAAACAACTTAAGTCATTACCGTGTCAATCAGTACGCAAAAGTCAGCGGGTGAACCTGCTCGTAACGAAGTTTAATTGCTGGTAAATATTAAAAAAAAAACAGAAGATCGCTTACAAGCTTAGCGAATAATGTTTTTTCGAATGAAATATAAAACGTAGTATCATAATACTTATTGGCGTAAAATTGACTTAGCATGATACGTTCCGGGACAATCGCTGTAACGAAACTTGAGCTGAGCTCATATTTCGGATGTACCAGACAGAGAACGCCTCACAGGGAATTGTGTACTGATTCGTTCTAGGTTTATTGATGTCACAGGACCATTGCGCTACCTTTTCGAATATTAGGTAACTCTACGACCCAACAATTAAAAAATTGGTCAATAATAGTGCTACACGGTCACGGGCTGTGGGCGCTACCAATTCGGGATTCATTCTCTGTCTCTTTCTCTTTTACTCTCTTTCTTTCTATCTGTCGCAAAATGTATCCTCTACTTTCGTCTTCCATTTCCGAACATCAAATAGTTGCTACTCGAACATGAACTCCTATTGGCCACCAACCAACCATTGGTTTGGTAATGGCAACATGGGTTAAGTACGCATGGCCACGGGTGAGCGATGTCAACATGTTCCTACGGAGTATGTGATTACTGTCCAACGGTTGCTATGACATTTTGATTACATTTACTTATTGCTTCTCGAGCAGACCACTTCCGTTTGGAAGACGCAAGTCGGACGCTTGAGACCTTTCGAACGTGATCCCATCACAAAAAATCAAAAGAAACACAATCACAGTATGTTCACAACAAATTGTACAACATCTATCTCCTCGCCATAGAGAGAGAGAGAGAAACAGAAAGAGAAAGAGAAAGAGCGCGAGCAATCGCAAACAAAGTCTAGTGTTTCGATGTAACGTTGGTGCGCTCCAACCCAATACTGCAATATGCTTGCCATGGCTACCGTGGTGGATATATATTTTCAAGCCATAGCAAAGTGTTGACAGCGCTACCGGCTCGACATTAACCTTTTTCCTATGGTTGCTTCGATCGCAATACAATTATTATGTTTTATTTTGTCGCCCACCAAAGCATGCCTTCCTGTGTGTGGGTGTGTATTTGGTGCGCTCGTTTCTAGGGGTTCCATCCCACCAGTTTGGCTTGTAAAAATTTATAAAAAATAACTTATAACAACAATCACCAGATCACCAACACCGCGATTCTCCGTTCCACAGGGTTTTTTGGCATCCCCGTTTCTTTTGATTTCGGTTCCTTCCCCGGTACTTGGGGCTTTGTTGTTTGGCTTTGGCTGCTGCTCAGCTCGTTAGGCATGGACCTTTCCTTTCCTTTCGTTTGCCGTTCTTTTCTACGCTTAACACACGATCCCCGCGACCAGAGGGCTCTTTTAATACCACCGTTTTACCACCAATTTGTTTGCTTAAAAGTGACGCCGCCTTGCGGCGTTGTTTAAAACCAGTCCGTTGTTACTTTACCCAAAAGCACCTAACCTGCAATATAGATAACCTAGGGTTTCTTGGAAACAGTGACAGAGAGAGTGAGTGAGTGAGAGGTAAGTGGTCATCAGAAAAGCAAAGGCACCGGAATAGGGTGAACCACGGAGCAGTGAAATCGGAAGGCATCCGGGCCAGCATAAAAGGTGGTACAGATTTCGTCGTGACACAAATGCACCGCACTCGGACCGGCGGTGATGCGCAGAGCCTAATCCTACCGCGCCAAGGTGGGGCGCCTGGGTGAGACACACGGTAATGGGTGGAGGTATGTGGGTAATGGTGACGCACGTCGACAGAGCACAGACTAAACACAGTGTCAACAAATGGCAACTCTGGATCTGGATGCACCATGGTGGAGGCGCATGGTGATCCGTATGGCACCGAGTGTTTCGTTTGGCGGTTTCCTACACATACACTATTGGCGATGTATACGGTGGTTACGGTTGTAGCGCCACCCCGAATCCCACCATCGGTAGGCCTTCGGTAAGTGCACCATCTTCAGAGAGCGCTCCTAATTTAAAACATTCCTAAAAACCCCGGCGCTGGCCATCGGTTACGGCTACACCTTTTTTGGCTTAATGTTTCTGGCATTTGGCGTCTTCTACTTATTTGCCACCGGTGAATGGGGCCTTAACTGTGAGGATTATTACAACTGGGGAGAATTGGTCTAAATGCATTGCTTCCTAGTTCGCTATATAGTTCTTCTAAAAAAACACCTCAGTTTACCCGTGGGCAACATTAGTCTAAATCCCGCCTCCCATCGGCGGGCCCCATCGCCTCGTCCTTGGGTGTACGATTTCAGCGCCCGATCAGCGCCCGATTACTGCACTCGTTTCGATGTCTGTTGGTGCGATCGCACTAGTAGTTGTTGGGGACTGAAATAGTAAATTGCTTATGGATTACTCTCCGTTGGCCGAGACGAGGACGATGTCCGGTTGCGGTAGCTTCTGTGAAGAGAGAGAGAGAGAGAGAGTGAGATGCGGGAAAGAGTCGTTAGTTAAAAAAGGGATGCCACACGCCACCGGACACGCCGCTATCGATTTGGAGCAATCTGTGCAGGTGTCTGCAGGTGTGTATTACCTAAGCAAGGTAGGCCGTTCGGCCGCCACGGGTAACCGTGGCTCGCAAGGAATTCACCCCCAAAAGGTAAGGAATAGGAGGGAAGGCCGGCAAGCTAGAGGAGTTTCAGGAACATCATAAAACTCCGATACAGCGTACTACGGTGCCGGTGGTCGCTGGGTTCGCTTCACAGTGGCGGCGGCGCAGCAAGGCAAGAGGGAATAGAGTCGGCTTTCGATTAGTTGTAGTGCGTTGCTGGGACAGAGATGGGTGTGAGGCGAACATCGAGATAAAATTACAGCTCTGTACGGTGTTATCGGACAGCAGTTACTCTTCACTTAAGTACAATCTGAAATCGGGCGGTTAGCACGGCCATTAGCACCTCAAGGACTGTTTGGGATAGTTATGACTATTGAGACACTTGGCTTGGCAGCCATTACAGAGAACCATACGTCCAAAAAGCTAACGGAGTATTGTACCTGAGTTCGAAGCGAGATTCGCTTAGTTTAGCGTTTGGTACTCCCAAGTCCGAACAGCTTTGCGCGAATGCAATGGCTGAGCCCAAGCCTGCTTAGACCGATATCCAGCAAGTCAGCAATCCAGCTTTCACGAAATATCGAGTGCGTTATGTGAAAACCGGAAATCTTTTCATATTTGCCAAAGAGTGTCCGAATCCTCAATTGCACGTCACTTCAAACACCCAAATATCCTTAAAATCTCGCTGTAGATTTTCGTCGCACGGCAGAATCCATAGCCGAGTAGGTGTCCGTAATGTACGACTTTCGATGAACGCCACGCAAACTCTGGGATGTCATCTAGGAAGGATTTGGATCTACGAAGCGAACATCAACGAGCTGAGGTTCCGCAGCAAGGCGTTTGCCTGATAATGGGTTCCGCATTTTGAGAGAAGCCTTTCTGTCAACAACTCTGAGCGGCCAGCGGGACATTGGAACGGGATACGGGGAATACAAAACAGGGAGCGATTGCTTGGGACAGGGGACAGGCGATCCATGCAGGTTAAATCAGACACCAGACATCAGAACCAGGAGCAGAGGCACTTACTTCGTGAGTGTCCCGCTCTCGTACCGCGGCGCAGCGGTGCTGGTAATACCGTAGCGAGCTTCCCGCAGGGCGCTCGGTGTCAGCAACGAGCTGCTGCGCCCATCATACGATCGGAGAGTCCTAGAGCCGCTAGTGCTGCTACCTCCGCCACCACCGCCGCCGCCGTTACCGTGCGAGTAGTCCGACGCGGACACGGTGGTCGACGAGGACGAAGACGTGATGGTGGCCCCGCCTCCACCCGTCGCTTGCTGGGGGTCCTTGAGCAGATCTAGCGCGATCGACGAGGAGGAGGACGAGGTGATATCGTTAGTGGTGGCGGTGTATTGGCCGGCGGCTGCCACGAACGACGAGCGCCTCTTCACGGGGCTGTAGCACGGGGCGTACGACGGTACGGAGGTTTCGTAGTAGGTGTTGCGTGTGTACTTCGTGTTGTTGTTGTTGATGGAGTTGCTGTTGGCGTAGCGGCTGAGGCCACCGTCGCCGTCGTCCGCCAGCTCGTCCGGGTCATCGTCGTGCGCGAGGTGACGCGATGCGGTGCGCGATAGGGACAGCGACGACGACGCCGACGGACCGTGGCGATGGACGTGGTGATGATGGTGGTGGTGTGGTAAGTGCGGGTGGTGTGCGGGTAGGTGGTGGTAGTCGGTGGCGGGCGCCAGCAGGTCGAAGCTGTGGTTGTTGCGCAACCGCACGCAATCCCGCAACGGGGCGGGTTTCGGGGTGGCCGACGTCGACGTGAGTATGCTGGTGGTGGTATGCGCGTACCGGTTACGGTTCCGGTCGCCCCGCGCACCGATCGTCGCGTAGCCCGGCAGGAGGGCGTACAGCCCCCCGCCGCCACCGTACTTACCGTTGCTACCGCCGCCGTACTCCTTGGACGGGCGCAGAATGTAGGACGTGGAGCCACCGCGCGTCAGGGACTTTTCGCGCACGGTTCCAGAGCCACCGTATGAGTACTCCTTCCCCAGGCCGTGCAGGGCCGACGAGGAGGAGGACGCCCCGGGCGGCGGGGCCAGGTTGGTGGCCGAGGCCCGTTTGGCCGGTTTCTTGTTCTCGTTGAAGCGCGTGTAGAAGCTCTTGCGCCGGATCCGCTCGATGACGCTCTCCGTGTCCGGATCTACTGGGGAGACAGAGGGCAGGTGGGGTGCTTGGGTTAGTCGCGAGTGGCGCCTCGACACGGACGACGCGGCCGGCGACGACCCGCTGCCGCCGCCGCCGGCGTTCAGTCTGGTGTCCTGCTGGTGCTCGTCCGAGCACACCGACCAGCTGTCAAAGTAGAGCTCGCGCTCCTCCGACGGAGATTGGAACGTGCTGGACGAGGCGTCGTCGTACGGGCTACTACGCGAACCAGAGGAGTAGTTGGTGATGCTGTCGTACGACGACGGCGTCAGCGCGGTGTTGTTGTTGCTGTGGTTGGCCATGCTGTTAAAGGTCGAAAGCCCCAGTGTCCCGTCGCAGGGCATCGTATTATTGTTATTGGCCAAGAACACTGGCGGGCCGTTCGGATTGTACAGATAATTGTTGTTGTTCTGGTTGTTTTTGTGGTTTAGGTTATGGAGGCTGTGGCCGTTGCTAGGCGCGTGTTCGTGCTGACTGTGTGCGTGAGATTGGTGATTGGCTGTCATTGGCGACGTTGACAGCTGCTGCTGCTGCTGCTGCAGACGCTTCAATTTCTCCGTGGCCGAGTGTACGGCCTGCTCCAGATCGATCGTCAGCGCGCGGACATTCGAGCGGGCCCGCCGTCCCCTCCGATCCGGCTCTTCGCGGGGAGCAGGAACCCCGACCCCGGTGGTGCCACCGGTCCCGTCGGTATGTTCGGCACCATCGTCCCGGTGGAAGCACCGCGCGTCCGGCGGTGGTCCGGTGCCGTCCCCTTCCGCCGCCGCCAGCACGCAACCGGGACAGCCATATTTGACCGGTATCTGCGACGACTGGGCCAGCGACTGTGCGGATCGTAACTTACGCTGCTGTTGCTGTTCCGTCGCCCCCGCCGTCATCGTCGTGGCCGCCCCGTCCCCAGCGCCGTTCGGGGGTCCCGGCGGTATCACGGTGTCGCTGCGTGCCCCACCATACACCCGGACACGGGCACGTTCGACCAGAGGCGGGCCATCAGACTCCAGCACACCGGCCGCCGTCGCAGGCCGTGGCGCCATCGCGATGTGGCTAGAGGACTTGGTATTAAGAAGACGGTGGTTAGTGCGTGGTGCCGAAGACGACGACGAGGAGGAGGGTGGCGGCGGCTCCTTCTCGAACCTCCGGAAAAGCCCCAGTACCTTCGTGACGCCGCACCGGTTAAACGTGCCCGGCATCTCCTCCACGCTCACCGCGCGCTTGATCAGCGTCGACTCGGTCAGTCCGGCGGCGTCGGCCGCCCGCGGACCGACCGACCGCTCGCGCAGGTTCCGGATCACCGTGTCGATGCGGGATTTCCGCCCGCCGGGCGCGACTGGACCGCCGTTCTCCTTCGCCAGCGCCGTGGGCACCATCGCGGGAACGGCCGGATCGGGCAGAGTGGCATCGTCCGCGACGGCACTAGCCGCTGTCGCCGCCGCTGCCGCAGCCTTCCTCTCCCTGCCGGCCTTGGTGCTGGTGTCGCGGAACTTCTCGAAACGCTGCCCAATGCTGGCCAGGAAGCCCTTCTGCTTCACCTTCTTCTCCGGCGACTTGGATCGCTGCTTCTCCGTCGCTGCTTCCGTCGGCTCCGGGGACGTGACTGCACCGTTGACGCACTTCCCGTTCGCCGTCTCAGCCGGAGCGGCACTCTTGCTATCTGCCGCCGACGACGTCGCCGCTGTCGACACCTTGGACACCTTCTTCACGATCCGGATCACCTTCTTCACCTTCTTCGGTGGCGGGTTGGTGGTAGAAGCCGGAGTAGAGGCCACCGCCACCTCGGCGGGAGTCTTGTCCGGTGTCGGGTCACGGACCAGCGGCGGCTGCGGCGGTGGGTCCTTCGGTGGCGAAGATTTCGTCGCCGTCAGTTTGGATGAAGGGAAACTTTTGGGGCGCGCAATTTTACTCCCCGCTGTCCCGCTGCCGGTGGTGCCGGTCCCCGCGCTTACGTCTGGTGCCGTCGTCGTCACATCCGCGGATCCCTTCACGCTTGACTCAAGCGCCGGATCGACTGCCGCCAGCGACAGTTTCCCTTCCGGGCCACCGGCCGGATCCTTGCACGGGTACGAGCGGGGTCGTAACAGTTTCGACTCCTTCTTCGGAGCACCACCCAAGGTTGTTGTCGTCATCGTCGTGGCCGTCGTCGCATCCGTCGACATCGGGTCAGCTTTCTTCACCTTCTTCACGGTGGACGGCGGCTCCGAATTCTCACCACCGACATCAGCCGCCGGTGCTTTGACCACCTTCACCAACTTCACCTTCTTCACCTTGACCGTTTTCTTCACCGTAGGTCCCGCCGTCGCCGCCGCCGCCGCCGGAGTACTGTCCACCGCTGCGCTGCTGTTGGTGTCCAGGACCACCGTCGGGGTCGCTGGTTTCGGATCCGCATCCACAGGGCCCTCACAGTTGGGACATGCTCCAGTGCTGGCCGGCGTCGACGCCACCACCACCGCCGGTTCCGCGTCGGCCTCAGTCCGCCGGCCACCAACATTGCCGCCCATCAGGGACGTCAGGTTCGTCAGGTCCTGAAGCTGCTCCTGCAGCAACGACAGAGTTTCGGCCGCCGATAGCGGCGGTTGCGGCGGCGGTGGTGAAGCGGTGATCCGTCTCGCCCGCGGCTCCTCCGCCGCCACCACGGCCGCCGGGCCCGTCTCGTCCGGCTTCTTGTACTTCTCGAGGAAGTAGCTCAGCCGGTCGGTGACCGAATCGCTGCCCAGCTGCTCCAACCGCCGCTGCCGGGTACCTCCGCTCTCGCGCAGTGTCACGCCGCAGACGCCATCGGGCTCCACGGGCGCCGTGACCTCCACTCCTGCCTTGGGTGTATCGAAAAAGTCCGGCCTCAGGAAGCGCGACAACCGCTTCGAAGGTGCCGCGGCCGATCGGCCGGGTGTGTCGAGTGATGAACTGTGGCGGTGTGTTGGTGGTGGTGGTGCGGGTGCTCGTGTGTGTGCCACCGACAGTGGTAGGAAGGCCGATCCGCGCGGACTCGGCAACTCGTAGCGCGCAGACGTACCGGACAGGTCGGAGTAGGGCGCCGCCGATCCGTACGGGACGTACGTGGTGCCGTTGGTGCCTCCGTCGTCCTTGGTCTGATAGCCGGGCGGTGGGGAAAGGATGTCCCGCGGTTGACTGCCAGCCCGACGACCGTCGTCCCCAGCCGTGCGACTACCGGCGGCACTGTTGCTGTAGCTGCGCCGGTACAACCGCTGCCCCGCAGTGGCTGCCGCTGCCGCTGCCGTCGCCCCCGCCGGTCCACCCTGCATCGAGAGGGTCCGCGACAGCTTGCGGGCCTGCTGCGGTGGCAGCTGGGCCAGCAGCTGCTCCTGGACGCGCTGCGACAGGGCGGGCGTAATGCTGGACAGCGTCTCCAGGTCTCGCTTCGACAGGCGCAGCTGCGACAGATCGAGATCACGCAAATCCAGGTTCTCCTCAGTCGCCGCCGCCGCCGCCACTCCAGCGCGACCACCGGCACTACCTCCGCGGATTCCTCCAACGCCACCGTCCTCAGAAGCAGTACCCCCAGCGGACCCGTCCCCCCCGTGCGGCGTCACCGCCGCCAGCGCGGCCAGGTCCTTGTAGATGGAGGAAGGAAGGTTAGATGACGGGGGTTGATGATGGTAGCTGTGCCTATGGTTAAAACTACTTCGCATGGGGCTGCCATTGGTTGTTGCTGCTGTTGGTGGTGGTGGTGTTGTTGTTGGTGGTTGATGATGATGATGGTTGTTGGTAAGGTGGTGGTGTTGGTGGTTGCTGTTGCTGTTATTACTACTATTCGTTACATGATTATTTTGTGCTTTGAGTCTAGTGCCTAGAAGAGACGGAAAAGGGTGGAAGGACAGCGATGGTGGTAGACAGAGACAGAGAGAAAGAGAGAGGGATGGAGAGAGCGAGTGAGAGCGAGCGAAGGATGGGTTGGTGGAGAAAGTGCGGGATTGGGCCGGGAACCGGGGATCGTTTTGGAGTGTCAGGTTGTAAGAGAGAGATAGAAAGAGAGAGAAGAGAGAGAGAGAGAGAAAAAACGAATACAGTTTGCACGAAAACGGGAAATAAACAATTTAGCAACAGCCAAAATGTAATAGAGAGAGCACGCCTCACTGTGGCAGAGAGCAGGGCGACGGGTGGCGTGGCCGAGGTCACCGAGGGGGGCCCACAATATGTACAGCAGCAAAAGGATTGACCAATTTTTCGACTCTCACCGGCCAACACTGGGAACTATCAGGCCGGGTCGTGTTGGGGGTGATAGAGGGCAGGATAAGGCGGGTGGAGAAGGGGAGCTCGAAACATGATGGTGGTACAGCCATGATGATGATGACGGAGAGAGAGAGAGATTAGTGTCGGACCACCCTTAGACTTACCGGTGGCCGGCTCTGAAGGCCTTGTCGGTGCACCCCCCGGAACACCAAACGGCCACCACAGATCCCATACGACTTACTGGAGTTGACTGGAGTGTTAACACCGCGAAACACATGAAACAGAAAACGGCATGCAACGGTGGCCGGGAAAGTACATCCCGTCGGGGTGGTCAAACAACACTCATGAGGCGTTCTACAAGCGGAAAACTAGAGTTCATTTCAATCTACCGTGGGACATGCCACCACAGGTTCATCATTACAGTGTTCCGGCGGTCTTGGGAATTTGTCTACGGATTTTTATTTGCAATTTCTCGGCAGCTGGCAGAGAACGGGTCATAAACAACAATTGTCCGTTTGAGAATCTATTTTCCACACACACATAAAGATACACGATTCAAACACTGAAGGGCTACAAAAATGTTACTTTTAAATGTTGTTTAACTTGACCATATTTAGCAATAAATCAATAAACGAAAGATCAATCAAGCTATTTGGAGCACACTGTACTGAAACGGTTCAACAAACATGCACTGCGATTCATGCCCGGACTCGGGCGCTCGGGCCACTCCATATCTCTGTGGCCATTGGCGTTTTGGTTTTTGATTGTTTTTATTTCTGGATCCTGGGCTTGTGGCTCGTCCGTAGATCGCCACGATCTATCTCTAGCATAGCAATTCGTTCCCAATGCCCCAACAGCGAACTTTTTGGCTTATTTTGTGTATAAGTATGAAACCCAGTCAATTTAGAGCCTCATCATAATGCCCAATTGGCAACAAAGGCTTTTAACCCGAAACAAAACAAATTTTGGTCTGAAACTCGCGTTTGAGGAGCAAAACCTTGCGGGCCAACTGAATGTGGCTTGTACAACGGAATGCGTGATGGGAAAATCCGGCATGAGAAAATCCAGAGGATCCGAAACTTGAGCTCCGCATGAACTGAACGAAAGACAACAGGACACTCCAAAACTCAGATGTGTCACGCTGCCCGCCAGATACAAAAGGAAGCCACCTCTGCATCGGATTGTAGCAAACGATGAAAACAGATTCTGTGTAAGTCCCCGAGAAGCATCAACATCAGATGCCCGGGTGGAAATCACTATGGACGGAAAACAGTACGCAGTGTTTGGTGGGATCGGTAGAGTTTGGTCTACTACGACCTTCTCAAACTGATCTACTCACCTTTTACACCTTGCAGGGACAGGCCCTTTGAATTCTTGCGAAAATTTGGCAAAATGGCTTGAAATGTATGGAGTTGCTTCAAAAAGTTCTTTTGACGTGGCACAAATTGCCCCCGAGAGGACCAAAATGTAAGCAATGGCAAACGTGTGTTTTTCCGTTACAAAACTACGGTTTCATACTTATACACACCTTATCACCGGGCAATGGTCGTTGGCCAAAAGAAGCAACGCTATTCGCTAATCGCTAAGAAGCGCACCGGGCTAAGGTGGTGGTGTTTGCAAAGGCACGGACTCAAGGCTCGCTTAGAATTAACAACTTTTCTCTCTATCGTCTATCAATTTTAGTGTTGTCACTCGTCAGTGGCCACTGCTGGCCGGCGTAGAGCTTGCTGTTGAGGTGTTCAGCTGTGCTGGGAGGAAGAATTCGGGTTGGTAGTATTGGTTTTGGTGGCATTGTTGTTCTTGTTGTTGTTGTTGGTTGTGGTGGTGGTGGTCGTATGGATGTTGGGGTCGGTCGCGGATGGCGTAGCAGAAACGGTATGGGAGCTACTGGACGTACTGGGTTTGGGTACATGAGATAACGTAACGCGGAACCCAACTGCAATCACATGAAATTAAACAAAAAAAAAGAAGAATAACACGCAACCATATGAGCACGTAAAAGGGACAGATCAACGACAATGCGGCGTAAGAAACTAAAGTACTTGATCACAAAAGAAGGACAAAATGGCAACAGTAAACGAACAACAAAAACAAAAGACAAGAACACGATGAGACACGACTATGGTAAACAGAACGAATGGACTGGCCATGCTTGGGGGTGATAATGACAAAAATGAGCTCATGGTATGGTCAAACGTGACTGTGCGCCGTGTAATGTTGCATGGTTTTTCTCAATCGATTTGAAAGACCGTCCTTGTGTGTTAAAGTAATAGGTTCCAGGTCCGTCTAATTATTCTAGGGCTCCAACCGTGTGGAACCAAATTTTGGATCGCTTTCAGTGAGCCGAACTCGAATTGTTTCCCTACCAAAAACAACAACCGTCGCACAACACTCAGTTACACTATCAACCCACACTATTCTTCCTCCCGGGATCCGGGAGAGGATCGAGGAAAAAAACAGCAACAAAACAAAAACCAAAAGACCAGAAACACAGAAAAATGGCAACAAAAAATGGTGAACACAAAAAACAAGAACAAATAATAAACAAACAATCGAAAGCACACAGTTGTAAAAACAAACGGAAACACACAAAGAAAGTACGCGGCAGACAGATGGTTAAAGTTTGACAGAGTAGGAATAAGGTGGCGTTGCTGGCTGGCCGGCGCCGTAGTGCCAGCCCAGCGCGATCGGTTTCTTTCGTAACGAAGCCTCACGTCCTTTTGACCGTTCAACCAAAAATATTCCTTTAGTTAACCTCTCTCGCTCTGTCGCGCTCTCACTCTCTCTCTCTCTCTCTCGATGCCAGTAAAGCCGGCTACATCGGAGCTGTGTGTCTGTGGGTGAGTTTGAGATCTTGATCTGTTTGCGTCAATTTTCTTCTTACTCGTCGAGCAAACTTTAACCATCTCTCTCTTCGGAACTGGATGTGAACGCAACGAAAATGAAAAGAACAACGTTTCCACCGTATCGATCATCTCGATCGTTTCGCTAACAGCACCTCTCTACCGAGCAAAAGAGCGAACCTCTAGCATTTTACGCGTGAAATTAGTTATAATTGACGCTCAACGAAAGAAAAAAACTAAAACACTACCGGAAAGCGTTAACGAAAGAAACTGAAACTGACAAACTGCGCTACGTGTGAGAGGATTAGCAACTAAACAAATATTTTCGATTGAGTCGGACACTGAGTCGAAGGCTCGCGGCTAATAGAAACAAGTAAGAACATGGCCCATTCCGAAAGGAGGGCACATTGTTTAGGGACAAAAAATTGCTTTATTTAATTGACAAATTGCTTGCTTCATCACATCACAAACGATGCGCGCGGGCTCCTACCTAAACCCGACACGGTGCCGGTGCCTCTCCCTAGTTTGAGTTGCTGCCTCGAGCAACCCCCGTCATAGTGTTCTAAGTATCCTTCACAATCCTTTTCCCTGCGCTATCCGCACCATAATCATCATCATCATCATCCTCATCAGTATCGGGGGCATCGTCGTTCTCGTGTGCTAACCCCACACTATTAAGCGGTTGGAAACTGTTTTCTTTTCCATTTTGTTCGAGTTCAAAGTATGCAAAAATGATAAAAAAAAACAACAACAACCAGTGACACAGGAAGTATATATGTATGAGAGCAAAAAAAAACAAAACCAAAACGGACTACGAAAGTACTACGGTCACAATCCAAACATCGCTTCAACCGCCTTTGAGTTACATTTTACTGATGCTCGTCTAATAAAGTTTGTAGTTTTCATGGTGTTGTTGTTGCAGTGCAGTGTTCGGTGAGTTCTTCTCGTCGACACAGAGTACTTGGCGAAACATCACGAGTATCATTAAAGTATATACCATATAATTATGTGTGTAGGGGCGAAATCAATACCATGTCAAAAAATAAAAGCAAACCACGTTGTTGCAAGGTAATATGAATAAAGCAAATTTCAACAATCAACTAGCATCAATGAAGTAATTCCTATGGACCTGTAGACACTGGCACAAGCCTGTAAGCGATCACAAACTACACGCGAAATGAATCGTTTGCTCGGCCCCTCTTACATCCCGATTGTCTCTAGAGGATTTCAATTGTCTTACGTTAAAAGCAACGATCTGCCGTTTCGCGTCTATTCTTCTAAAGGGCTGTACTGTTGCGTTTGACTCTCAAAACGAGGAATTAAATCGGATCAGTAATGTTCACCGCTGTTTCTGCTTAAGATTGTGCTACTCAGATGCGTTGGGTTGGCGCGTTTTCCGCTTTTTGATTCTAGTTTAGAGCAAAAATTTGAAGCGTTTTGTTCCTTCTTCGGGGGAGTTCGTTTGGTTTGGTTCGGGTTGAAAAATGGAAAATCAAAAAAATGATATTGTGAGGCGAAAACACACATGAACAAAAATAAAAAAGAAGAAGAAGAGAACGGGTTATCATCATAAAAAAAGAAAAAAGGTAAACGCAGATCGCGGACGCAGATCGTAAACATAATTGCAAACGGGAGCTAACGGTAAGAACCTATCGCGTGTAACGAACAACACCTACTTAAAAAGGCTACGATATTCACCTCTTGGAAGTGTGGCTCCGCTGCGCGAAAACATTGAATCGATGTCCGTGCTCAAGTCCCGCGACATGCTGTGGCGCCAAGCGTTGGCGTTGGCGTCGCCCATGTGCCTGCCGCGAAACCGCGAAAGGAGAAAACGGAGGATTAGTGCCGAAGGCTTACGCTCATGCTTTCCATTTTCTTCTGTCCCACACACAGATCGGACATATAGTGGAAACAATCTCAATAGCTACCTTGCAAAAGGATCCTGATGCCAGAAGGATGGCTGCGCTTGGCGCAGATTGTTCATGAAGCGCGACGCTGGGAATCTCGACGAGCTGGCATCATTCACGTTCAGCCGATTGGTGAGAGCGCGAACCTGACGTGCACAGTCCACAGGGAATAAAGGAAATCAAACCCAACCTTCGATGCATTCCGCGTGCCACAGAATCTTACCCTTGACAGGAGCGTAGAGAACAGATTCTCCGCAGTCAGTATTTCGAAACCATCGTCATCGTCTTCCTCGCCCGAGCTGGCCGAATCGTTCGGATCCGTCTGCGTTCCACGCTTCGATGGCCGGGAGCTCCTGGAAATGGCAAAAGTCGAATGGTCACAAACCGTAGCAAATAATCAGCCGGCAACGCCGTACCGCAGTCGATGCATCATGTGGAATTTCGGTTCCTCAGAGTCACTATCACGGCCCAGGGAAGTGTGGCGGTTCAGTCGTTGGAAGGAACTCGTATCGGTCGGCTCGTTGTCGTTTTCCGACAGCAGAGACCTGAGAGATTAAAATAAACGTTAAGCCGTGTGCTGATTAGTCATCATTTGATCGTTACGATCGTTACCCCAATCGCCGAGGGCGTCCGAGGCGCGGCTTCATGGCCGGGAATCCGGCGGCTCCGATGGCCGACGCCGAGGACGCGTTGGATTCGGATGGTTCGAGGCTGTTGGCGCGCGGTGTCACGAACCCACCGCCTTCGACCGCGATCGGTATGATGAACTCGCGCGGGCTCTTCTTGATCGGCATGGTGGCGTTGCTGCTGTTGCTCACACTGCCCGCCATGTGCTGGCCGGAGGCGGTCGCTGATAGGCCACCCTGCGAGACGGTGTTACTGTCGGAATCGTTCGACTCGTTCGTCGACTGTCGCGAAAGTGTGCCCCGCTGCGCTGGCTGCGCACCGCCGTACGTAGGGCGACCGTAGGTCGGCGGTTTTTGCTGACCAAGATCGCGGCCTTGCGGTTCCAGGCTGTTGGCCCGCTGCTGCTGCTGGTACGCCATCGGCACAAACGCGGGTGGCAGATCGCGCCCGATCGGCGCACTGCGCAGATCCGGAATTTGGTGCTGAAATTCGGTCGAAAAGCGCATCGGCGCAAATGCTGACGACTGCTGCTGCTGTGGGACTCGCTGTTCGGGCTGGAAAATAGAGAGCACGGATTAGAGAGTGGCCCCAAGTGTTATGACGGGTAGTGCCTCACCTTTGCCGGTCCATCTCCGGACACCTCTGATGGTTTGTTGGCGGACAGCTTTCGTCTCGGCAAGGTGGCCGATTTGAGCGTAATTTCCGCGTGCGATGTTTTGGTTTCGTCCTTCGGCGGGCTCGGAATACTTCCCATCGATACTTCTGCGGACGAAAAACGTACGGGGGTTAATGATGCCAAAACGGTCACGCAAAATTAATCACTCTTGGTACTTACTCCTGGGGGTGGACATCGTATCGCAGCGTGGCTCCACCGTGTCCGCGCCGAAGCGGTAAGGTTTGTTGATGCCCAGCGTACCGGTCGTGGAGCGGCCGTTGGCACCGAACGGCATCGGTGGCTTGCGTAGCCGCCCGATCGGTATGGCGTTGCCGATGATTTCGCGCGCATTCTTCAGCTTCCGCTCACGCTCGCCTTCGTCCAGCATCGAGAAGCTCTCCGTGCGCGAACAGAGCTGCTCCATGGTCGGTGTCGACGGTGCACTCGTGTCCGGTGTGACCGGTTTCACCTTGTTCAGTAGCGCGATCGAGTTCTCCATCGAACGGCGGGCCTCCTCCAGCGAGAAACTGCCGACCGAGCTCTTGGAGTCGCTGTCCTTCACCTCATCGTCCGACTTGGACTTGGGCGGCGGCTCGACGAGCGGCTGCGACGACTGTTGGAAGGCTGACGAAATGCTCTTGGTAGGTCCACTGCCGACGGTGGACGGTGGAGTAGCCACCGGTGAGCTCACTTCCTGGCTGCCGCCATCTTTGCGCTGCTGGAGCTCCAGGGTCGCCGGCGGCGGTTTGGTGAAGGTGGCCGACGAACTGAGGCCCGTTTTGCGCTCAAACTCTTTCTTGTAGTTCCCGACCGTTGGCACGCCGCCGCCCGGCAGCACAAACTTCTTGAACTTCTCGTTCCCGCCCGGCTGCTGCTGGTTCATGTTTTGGAACTTTTCCGCCGTCTCGAGAATGCGCGACTTGCGCCGCTCGGCCGTGCGCGCCAAGCTCTCTTCCGGCAGGCTGCTCTTGCGTTCTACGCTGGTCGATCGGTGCACCGCACTGCCCGGTTCCCCTTCGGCGGCCGCCCCCGGAGCGTTCACCGCGTGGATTGCCGACGTCAGATCGGTGGTTTTATTCTTACCGAACACCTTTCTTGTTGCGACCGGGAAGGCAGGTTTCTGTTCCGGTTCCGGTTTTTCCAGCTTCTCCAGCTTCGCGCGCACACTGGAGACCGTTTTGTGGGTGACATCAGTGGCTGGAACCGGGGACTGCGCCACTCCATTCGACGGTGTATCGGACGGTAGTGGTTCCGGCTGCTGTTCCGGCGGCTGCTGTAAGCCACCGGCAAGCGGTTCCGAGTGCGGCTGCGTGGCGGCCTCCAGCAACAGTTCGTCACACATGTTCTCGAGGTTTTGCAAATCATCCAAAACTTCCTGCGCTTCGAACTTGTCCGCCACGGGCGACTGCGTGGCGTCGCTGCCAGCGCCGTCCTCCGGCCGGAACGGGCTACTCGGGTCCGTTGATTGCGCCGGGATCGGATCAGAGCCTATCGCCGCCGCCTCCTCCAAGTCCATCACCTCGGGTATGCGCGGATGCGAGGGCGATGGGTCCGCTTTGTCCTTTTTCTTCACAGCTCCAGTCGCGTTCTCGGTCGACACCGTCGTTTCGAGCTTACGCTTCGTCTGCGCCGGACTGCCGGTCGCCGCTTCCGCTGGGGTGATTGTCCTCGTCGGCGACGGCATGAGGGCGGCTTCGCCACCGGCCGCCACCATGTCGAGAATGCGCCGTTCCGCCTCGGTGCCGCCCATGTCGACGATCGAGCCCACCGAATGGCTTCGCTGGATGCGATCCTTCGCCTTGGACGCCTCGTCCTGCCCGTTGCCGACCAACAGCTGGTCCGCCGTCACCGACGGTGGTGCCAGCGAAAGCAGCACGTCCAACCGGACCGGCGTCTGATTGGCCAGCTCTTCGGCCAGATCAAGGCACGACTCATCGTAGCCCTCGTTCACCCACCAGTGGTTGCAGATCTGTTCAACGCTGGCCCGCTGCCTCGGGCACACGGTCAGCATTTCCCGGATCAGTGGTGACGCTCGGGACGGCTTCTTCGGCTCGAAGTAATCGCCCTGGCTGATCTGCTTGACCAGCCGCTTGAAGTTGGCACCATCGAACGGCATCGCACCGTAGACTAGAGTGTAGAGGAGCACGCCCAGCGACCAGCAGTCCACCTCCGGGCCCTGGTACGGCGTACCCTTGACGATTTCGGGCGACGCGTACAGTGGCGACCCGCAGAACGTGGCCAGCAGCCGCTGCTCGTCGAACACGTTCGACAGCCCGAAGTCGGCGATCTTGGCGTTCCCGTTCTCGTCGAGCAGAATGTTTTCCAGCTTCAGATCGCGGTGACAGATTTTGTGCTTGTGACAGTAGTAGATGGCCGTCGACACCTGGCGGAAGATGCGCCGGGCCTCCTCCTCCGCCAGCACTTTCCGCTCCGACAGGTAATCGTACAGCTCGCCGCCGGCCGCAAACTCCATGACTAGTACCATTTTTTCACGGTTTTCAAATACTAGACAAGAAAGAGAAGATGAATTAAATAAGATAATTTTTCGTAGAAGAGAAATCTAATGCGTAGCCGCCCTCGTCCTCTCGTTCTCGTCGTCCTCTTCCAAAGGCATTCAATTTCGATTTATTTGTGACATAATGATCCAAAATGTTCAATACATAAATAATTCGTCCCTGAAGTTAGGACGTTCAACGAGGAATACTTAGAAATACAGAAACGATTACTTTTAAAAGAATTTTAAAACTACGACTTGGATTCATGGTGGAAACCCCGGTGGTTTTTGTTACAAGACCGACGCAGTTAGTTTCAACAAAAGTTTTTAAACAAAACACCAATTTTTGCCACTTTTCCTATATCCTATTTCCGAAGCCACTATTTCCTATTTCCTAAGTTTGAATTGCCCATTGATCATTTTGTGAGGACATTCCGGCGATTCAAGCGGCCGGAACCCGAACTCTTCTGGATATTCCTTCCGACGACTACAAAAAATCAAACGATTAATGATTTCGAATAAAAATTAAGCCGCTAACCAAAACCGAGTGTATTTTTTATTGCGGTTACGGAGGCAGGTTCGTCATTTTAAAGCCATACTGTGTAGTCTGCCCGGACCGACGAACGCGCCTTTAACGCAAACCCCACCGTAGCCCAAATTCAAAGCTCCATTCGTTTGATAATCAAATCAAAGCGCACATACACAGCCCGAGAGCGATCTCAGAGCCATTGAACAAATTGGGATGATAAAATATGCTACAGCCACTCTCTCTCTGTCCATTATTAAAGTGGTGTGCCGCACACATCACTTCGGCGAGGAGGAAACTTGGAGATTATCATTTAATCATAGAAAGGCACACTCTCTGGTCGGAGAAGCTCCGGGAAGCACCGGCTTACTCGGCACCGTCACAAATGGAGCAAAAACTAATTACATGCCTCCCACACAGACACACGACCAAGGACCTCAGGTTTTCCGAGCTATTTCGAACGACGCCGGCTTCCGGTTCGGGCCGACCGTTCCATTTGCGTGACACCTCAAGGTCAAGGGACCCACCGACCCTCCGACGACCCCAAAAAATGAGCCCGGAACAAAACCAGGACAAATTGGCCCACCCATCCGTTCGGTGCTTACCTTCGTAAATGTGTATTATGTTGGGATGCTGCACGGAGCTCATAATCTGCACCTCGCGCCGTATCCGAATGAGATCTGCTTCCGTTTCTATTTTGCTCTTCTTGATCGTCTTAATGGCCACCTCCTGGCCGGTTTCCTTGTTGATGCCGAGCTGCACCTTGCCGTACGTTCCCTGACCGAGCTTTTTGATGATGTCGAATCTGACACCGGCCGACACCAGCAGCAGCACGACACCAGGCGACATCCCGTCGTACACGGGACATAAAAGCGGGACAAGGACACGGTCCCCGGAACGGTTCAAAAAGAGAAAGGGGGAAAGAAAAAACGGAACGAAACGGAACAATGGATGAAAAATTGAATCAAATTCAGCCATTCACAAACTCCGGCCCCCACAAAAACCGGTGGTGGTCCTCCCTTCACGGATTGTGTGGGAAGGACAATGGGGTCCCGGTTTTACCGGCTGTACTTTTTCTTTTGTTTTTCGTCCACCTTTTCACGCGAGGCCCCGGGTTTGGTTTGTTGGAAAACTTTTCCGCTTACCTCTGGCGAAGCTTTTTCCTGTGGTTGTTCATCTTCACCGCGCCCGTGTTCTCGATGCCGCTCATAATGTTCTCTATCGACGCCTTCTGCGGTGGGTACTGTTGGGGCGAGGGCGGCAGTGCCTCGCCGCCCTCCACCTGCTCGCCTATCACCATTGTCGTTGCGTTGCGTTGGCTGGCGAACAATTACAGGCCGCCCCAGCGACACTAGTATTTTGGAACCGGAGAACCTGTCCCACCAAAGCTGAGTTATGCCGTTCCTATGGCTGGCTGGCACTATGTATATTTTTCTGTTCTCCCTATCTCTCTCACTCTCTCTCGCTTGCGTTCTCTGTCTGCGTTGACCGATCCGTGGGAGTTGATCAACTTAGGTAAAAACTAGAAACAATTGGTAAAGTTTTCCCGTTCCGGTGGCAAGCGGATTTCTGTTTGCGGGTTTTCATAAATAACCGTTACACTGCACTAGCCGCCACGCCACGTGCACTCTTTGTTTGCTTCCAAATCTACGCTCTATTCCGCCGCGCGCTGGGCAGTGTCCGAAACTGTAAATTGGAAATGAAAAAATCGGTGAATTAAATTAACGAAACCACAAACTCTATGAATAAATTCAAATTGTTTTCTGAGCCTGCTCTGATCACAGAGTAGCCAGCCACCGTCATCGTTGCACTCGTGTCACTGAATGTTCCGTGTTCCGGTGCACTTCTTCACAGTCTCACTCTAACTCGGCGGCAGAGACATTCGTTTGTGGATTTTACTATCCGCGTAGTCTTTGACCAAAACCCCCCTTGAGAAGCTCAACAGACACTGAAAGCAACTGAGGCCCGTTCAGTTATTGAACACACCGTTTTCATTTTCGATCTAAGTAGCCACTATCTTTTCACCACTGAAACTCCGTCGCGGATCGTCGTCGTCACTAAAAGCCACAACCTCCAAATGTCGTAATTTCGCCTCACAAAAGCTGACCCCTTTCTAGTCAATGGAACGGTCTTGCTTTTTTCTTTTTTTCCCACGGTGCGTGTCCACTTTTTCTTGCCCTCCTTGTCGTCGTGTGCGCTCTTATCTGCTCTGCTCACTATTTCGCCAGTATCGCTTTCCACTCGTTCGCTCTCTCTCTCTCTCTCACTTCTGGTGTACGCAGCAACCGTGTCCAAAAGGACGAGAAATTCTCGAGGATGTCCTCAGGCGAAGAAAAAATCGTCACAACTTGTGACCACTCACAGCCCCCGTTTACGGTAATCGATCGATCGATCAAATATACATTCGGTCATAACATTTCGCTCCGCAGTGTGCCTGGATTACTTTTTACTGCCTGCCCATCGCGGCATACCAACACATCCACGTCGCAGTGACAGGCGCCGTCACGCGTTCACGGTCGTACGCTTGCGGCGCTGCGCTTCGGAAAAGTCCTTACACCAGAAAGAACGGGCGGCCAACCGACACCGGTTCATCGTGATCACGACCAGGCGGACCGGGCCCAAGATTTGGACGATGTCGTCGGCGCCCCCGTGCGACACACGACCGGGCCGAGGAGTGTGTGCCGCGCCGCCTGCTGCGCTGCTGCGTCGAACGTCGACGGTGTTACTAAGTACGGTATAAATAGATCGCCGTTTCACCGTCTTCATCGGACGTGTGTTTTTGGGGGTCGGTTTTCAGACGACTCGGATCGAATCGAGCGTGTGACCGCGCAGCCTGTGCCCACTCGGCCAACCGTGATCCTTCTGCTCGGGGTTCCTCGGGGTTCTCGCAACGATCGCACTCACACGGTCACGCACCACGCAGCACCCTGTGGCAACACTTTCACTCGCACACCGAGGGAGCCAGATTCGAAACGAAAAAAAGAAACACAACCAACGGCAGGAATGGAATGCAGGAGCAGGAGCAAAATCGGCCTAGTGCTTCGACTAGAAGCTTTCCAACGCGCGAAATGACGGTAGAAAATGGTGTCCACCACCAGCAACACACTATTGGTTCGGGTGGTCGGGTTCGGCCATTTTGCGACACGCGGATTATAATGGCGCCGTTAGACGGTCTGGGGTGTCTGCGATTCTGGCAACATTCGAGAGCAGCTACTACGCTGTCTACTACGATTGAATGGCTTTGCGATTGCGGTTCGCACACCCATTATGCTATCAGCGGGAGACTGGATTTTAACGGCGAACAGCACTCGATCGCTGATCCTGGGACATGAGCGATCACACTCAACACAAAAGCTGCTGGACAAACTGGACCGAACCGAATGCGCCCGAGGGTCCGGGCGACTAAAGTGAAACACTCTCGCTACACTCGCTCGCTTCGCACAGCTTTGACTGGCAGAGCCCCAAAGTCACATCATCATCATCGCACGCACGCACTCGTCGCGCCGATCGGGATGTGAGTTTGTGAGCGCTGTGAGTTTTTCACACGAGATCACGCGAGTGAGAGCGAGCGAGAGCGGGTTTTCCCGGCGCACCGACTTTTTGCACACCACGCACGGCACAGAAAACCGCCCCCGGGTTGTGGGAGCAGAGAGAAAGTTTCACGACAGAAACCGTCACTGCAGAGAGCACAAAGTGCAGAAAAAGAGAGAGAGAGAGCAATACATGAAGGAGCTTCTTCGCGAGACAGAGCATCCAGAACAGGGGTACGAACTCACAACCGATAGGGACCGCACCGAGCTCAACGCCAAACGCACACACGAGCACACAGTAATGACGATCACGTGAAGCGAGTCCACTTCAGAGGGTTAAACAGCGTACAGGGGTTGGCAAGCGAATCAGCTGCTCATCCATGGCAATCGAAGTAGCCATCCGACACTCAACTCTTTAGAGGTGATTTGCCATGGCGCTAACACCGTTTCGAATTTCTGGTTTAAACCACTTTCGTGGTCCAGTAGTAGTGCCAATTCCACTTGGAAAAAGCGTATCGAAACTCTATGGGGCCGCCAGCTGAAAATAATTCAGCCAATCCGTTCTGGCCCTGCTCGAATCGGATCCGCGTGCCAAGACACAGTGTCGAAACGAAAACAATATTTACAGTATTCACATGGGGACCGAAAGCAAGGCCGCACGTCGTACACTGTGTTTTGTCTCGCCAGGATTACTCGCCACTGGGCACATGCCATAACGTGGCCCACCATGCGCCTCCATCGCGCGGTGCGGCGTGTATGTAAATAGTGCCATGGTGCGAAATTTATCCTTTCCGCGCGTACAGCACAATCAACAATGTACAACGTCGTGTAAATAACACAGGTTGACTTCTTAATCTCCTGTTTAAAAATGCATTGGCCCCCGTTGAGATGGAATTATTAAATACGTTCCGTATCGCCACAAATAGCCACCGCGATACTTAATATTAGAATTAGTTTTAAATCGCGCGCCGAATCGCGAAATGGATTTCCCCCGAAAAGTGCGTCAAACATTTTCCAACCCACTACACTAGCCATTAAGCCACACTCCAGACTCCAGGAAGCTCTCGTGCACTCGAGTGCACCCGGACCCGAGCTCGCCCCAAAAAGGATTCGAAAACTTTGCCACCCGAGCCGCGGGTGGCACGGGCGGTGGCGAAAACACATGAGGGCATTGCATAATGGCACAACCCAACCGAACACACCTTCCGACCGCCCGCTGCTTTTCGATCGAGAAGCCATCCCGCGCGCGGGCGGTCCGTTGGCACGGAGCCCAATGTCGATGCCATTAGTGACGCGTAACGTATCACATGAGGGCGCTTTACGCGCCGTAACCACGCGCTTCACGCTTGAAGATCGCTTTTAATGGCGACGACGCAGAACCGGCGCACCCACAACGGAGTCGAAGCGCGCCCCATTAGCGAACACAGCCACAGCACACAACAAGGCACGGCCATCTCGGCCTCCTGATACCGGCCGGTTTTTCAATGTGGTGCTGCTCCGCGGAAGAAACCGCGGAAGGTGCGAACATCAAGCTGCGGAGTTTGGAGCGCCAAATACGACACGATTCGACGAAACGATTGTGAAGGATTCGTGTTTTCTCTAACCCATTGTCAGCAATTACGGTGGAAACATGTGTCGGGGGCATTAAAACGAAGGACCATTGGACCACGGCACCGCGTACACCCTAATGGCGTCCAGATGGACCCGCAGGAGTGTGCTGTTGAAGCAACAAATTGCTTTTGGCGAAATTGAAATTGAATTTCGAACGGTGAGACGGGGCAACTGCAATCTGCAATCTGCAATCGAAGGGGATTACGGAAATTGAAATTACATTCTCCCGGTCCGAGTTGTTCATTCGGCGATTTTTGTTTTCGATACTATTTCGGGAAGTCCCGACCCCACCATATGCTGGCAAAAGGGGTCGCTAACGCTTGTCGAGTAAATGTAGCATATGGAGTGCTTTATTTCGTGATTCTTCAACGAAAGTGCAAGGCTTGTAAAAGTGGCACATTAAATTTGCACTCGTCGAAAGCCTTAACCTTGAGTACGGCGTTTCATCATCAGACTGTAAACATCGTTCTCAGATTACACCCAGGATTACAGGAACTAATTAGGCCTCGCGGACGTTTAAATATTCAGCCAGCTTTTGCCCATCTCTGGGTGTTAACATTCTGGGAACCCGAGACATCTTTCTAAGCCACTAAGGATCTGTTGGGGAGCGCTCGCGCTCGCAACCCAATTAGTGGTTCCTTGCGGTTTCAAAGTATTGCCGACCAAGGCTTCGAACGTGGTTCTTCCCATTCGAGCGAAGCGAAAGAACAGCTCAGCATCAATTCGAGCGGATTTATTCGGCGCTAAGCTGGCAAACAGGGAAGCTGATACCAGCCACTCCCGTAGATCGACACATGTAGATTCGGTGTTCGCCCAGCCCAGAAAGTGAAGATTTCTCCAAGGCCAGCCGTCGGCGACAAATAAACCAGAAGTCCGCCAGACCGACGAGATTGGTGGACGACGGATGGCCAACAATCGGCGTGCAGCGGGCGTGGGCAGCGCAAGCCGCAATCGAACCGCCCTTTGCCGCCCGTTCACGTCTTGAGAATGCCTATCTGTGCCTGTGTGTTTGGCGTCGTCCTACGCAAACTTGGTCGCCAAATATACGAACGCCGGCCCCGTTTGGTGGTGGCGGCGCAAAACCTCCCGGCTTCGGATTCGAGAGTGGGCCGTCAGACTTCCGACGAGAACTTGCAACGCGACGGCGCCGGAGTGGACTGCACATTATATTTGACCGTAGCGAACTGATCGTTTCCGTTGCTGGTGCCACGATAATGAGCGCACGAACTGCGCATTTTACAATTGAGTAGGCAAATACGTTATCGAAAGATTAAAACATTTTAACGCGAACAAAACCAACCTTCAGAATTCTTTCACAGCCTATACATCATATGTTGTAGTCTATCTCATCGCACCATCCAACGGCCCACAGCCATAGTTTAAGTCTAATTTATTTGCAAATGCCTTGCCGGCCTAATGAACGATTATCGACCTCCCGCACTGAAGCCTGTAACGGTGTATAATGCTCCCACCCGAGGACCGGTGGAAGAAAACCGGTTCACAGAAAGCGCCACCAATGCGGGCCAATGCGAAAATAAAACGAGTTCCCCGAGTCCAGGCCGGGAAATGGGGATTATTACTTTCAAACCCGACATAAACCATCCTGCCGGTGTAACCTTTGCCGCTTGGTAGTGAATGGCTCACGGTGATAGCGCCTTGAAATGGACACAGAGGGGGAGAGAGAGACAGGGCGAAGATAAATATTGTAAAGTTTCATCCGAATTTGCTACTCGCATTGGGGATCTGTAATCCTTCCCGACAGGGAAGCCAATCGGTTCAACTGTTTGCCTGGAAGCGGATCAGTCAGTCAGTTTATCGTAGTCCTATCTGCCAGCTTCGTTTCCGGGTCGGAATGCATTTTAAATTAGCTGCACTCTGTCTCGGCTTCCGGTTCTCATCGTAATGATGCCACCGCGATCATCGATCCGGCAGGCATAGTTTATATCGAGCAGTTCTTTAAAATGAAACCTAAAATAAACAAAAGTAAACAAGTCAAAGTTGGCGAAATAAGAAAATCTCGTCATAAAAATAATCAAAACTAGGCCAGGCCACTTCAGAATCCCACCAGAATCGGGCGACGGTGCCACACGAAAAAAAAGCAAACAGCGCAGCGAAAGAAAATTAATAAACGATAGCCGATATTGGCCTGCCAACACACGCCACGCCACGCCATCAAATACTTAATTATGCTTCCCGCAGGTTCCACTCGGCGGCTTCTTTTAGTGGTTCCAGTCGCTCTGCGCTTCGTTTTATGCTCGAAATGAAATTTTGCATTTTCCACCCCGGCCGCCGGCCGAGCGATCGGAGCAGCCGCGTCCCGCTCCGTTCAGGCGTGGAAAATCGGTTTCCGAGCTGCCACCATCGAACCGAACTGGAACGACGGAAACCGGATAACACGAGTGCGAGCGGCGAACGGTGAATAAGAAAAGGAACCGGTAGGTCATGAGGCAAGAGGCTGCTCCTTGAGCGAAACTGGGCCAGACGCAGAAAAGGGTGGTCGTTTTCGCTGGCACTCGATAAGGCACGAACTCACGCAACACGCGGTGCTCCCAACGGAAAAAGGAAGGTAAATCACTCGGTGGCCAACCCTCGTCTGGCTGTTCTGAGCGGCGGCTATATAATGAGCGGCGGTCTTTTCCAAAAACCACCACCTCTCCGGTGGCAGTTACGAAGGGCCACGGACGAGACGAGATGCTATTACTGCTCGCAGGGTGCGCACGATAATGGCCGATTTCTCGTTTCGTTCGCGTTTGAGGAAAACGAGGTTAAGTTTCGATGAGAGGAGCAATGAATTGCCACAGCACTTCTGCCCGGAAGCCCCATGCTTGCCCGGAAGCTGCTGATAATTTGCGACAGAACGGACCGCTTTCCACAGTAAGCGCCAAACGGTGGCATAATTAATAAGATCTGCCAGCTTTACGTCAACATCGTGCTGCATTAATTAGAGCAAACTTATTTTACGTTTATCGATTACTGTCCCAAGATGGTGGAGGTTGATGAAGGCCAAAACTGTGGTGAATACATGCTTCTAACATGTTTTAAATCATATCGAATAGAATAGAGAATCCAATGAAATGTGTCGATAGACGGCGCACAAACGGACAGGGCACATGGGGAACGAACACATTCAATACAACTGCAGTTGTTATCCACTGTTGTACTATTATTCAAATAAAACCATTACCCGTCGTCAATGGCCCTGGGAGCTGGTGCTTTAATCAGAAAACCCCACACTCGAGGGCCGGCTGGCCCCCACAAGAGACCGCTCAAAAGTTTACGACCCGAACCCGTCGGTCGTTTCTTTGCAGGCAGAGTGTCGCCAACAGACTCTAAAGCCCCGCACCACTTCGGCCGATGTTGAGTACACGGCGAACTCAATTGGGAGTTCGTTAAGGCAGATGCACAGTGCAAAGGATGCTTCCGGAGCCGGAACCCGGGGACGGGGACAACTTACGGAACGTTAAAAAAACCATCGGACTGACCAATTATTTACTAGCTGATCGGCCATTAGGAGTGTATAAGTAGTAGATTGCTTTCATTTGAAGGTAACAAAAACGACGATAAATTGTTCTTCTGGAATTACTCTAGGCCAACACGCCTTAATGTCAAGTGAAGGTTTTCTTAACATTTGTACTGAAAGTTACTTTGTATTAATAAGAGGCAGCATTAAAAAAGTGAACGTTCACGTGACCGACGCAAACACACTGTATTACTGTGGCCAAAACATATCGGGAATTTATTTATAAATCAAAAATCTTTATGGCGCCAAAGTTTTTGTCCATTTTTTAAAACATACCACAAAGTTATCTTCCGGTGCAGCTTTCAATTACTCCTGCACTTTAGTTTTATATCTCTTCCGG
>NC_071286.1:10938681-11026637 GCF_943735745.2 Anopheles bellator | reverse complement strand
CATTCCCTGTGCGATTTTATCGAGGCGAAAAAGTGGGAAATTTTGCCGAATGAAAACGGGAAAATTGGCCGTTTGTGGAATTGGCCGACAAGTGGAAAATCTCGAAAACAAGGCCTGGCACGGCTTCGTCAACACTGTGGCCCGCGGTCCGTGCCACTCATCATAGCAGGCTGCCTGTGTGTGAAACAATGGCGCAAATTTGACGTGAAAAATGGTAGACATAATTACATCTGATGCCACCATTATTTAGAGTCCGCGTCCGCCGTCGGCTGGCTGGAAAACCCACGCCACTCCGACCTTTAAACGGGCGCCAGACGAGACAGAGTGAGCGAAAGAGAATCATGTTTAAGCCATCTAATTCGATTACGTCCATCAATCCCCGCCGGAGAGGCGCTGCCCTCGGCAATCCGTGAATTTCGTGCGATCCTTCGGTCGGTCGAGAGTGCAACATTGCACGGGCTCCGCGATGGTGCATTTAATTACTCAACGGCCGCCCCACTCGGAATCCAGTTAGTAGTGCAACGTAGCGCTCTGTACCGGAAGCTGGGGCTTCGTTGCGCTTGGTTCACTGCTGACGGCTGATGAAATTATTTCCGCCTCCGGAAAGTCGCTCGCTGGCGAATGTGCCACAGTCACAGGAGGGAAGTTGAATCTTACGAACCTGGCGTGCCGCACACGCATTGGGTTTGGTTAGTTTTAGTCGTCTTGCGACGAGAAGCACTTTATCGGTTTTATCGGCCGGAGTGCCAAACTATGCGCAGAAGAGCGCGTAAGCGTAAGTTAGTTCCAAATCAATTATGCAGGCCAGCGCGGTCAGCATTAGTTTTTTAATCACATCCCAATGCTGCTGCTGCTTTCGTTCAATTGGCTAATGGAAATTCTGAACGCCACACGCTAAGCGATAGTTGAATTGGAGTTTTTTGTTTGCCTTTCTTGAATCGAAGTACGGAAAGTAGCATAAAGTTTATCGTTCATTGTAATTAAATTATGGATACGATCAGCAGATCAGTCAGCCCCCGGCGGTGGGGAGAATGGATGTGGGAAAGGACGAAGCAGTACGTGCGGGTAACGTTTTAAACACAAACCGAGAGCGCCGGACGAAATTGCGGTGTCCGCAGACTCCACACACCACCACACATCGATGGCAACGCATGAATATCTCATGAATAATTCAACCGACCCGACCCATAATGGTTAAGTTAATATTGAAATTGATTAAGTTATGAGCCACCGGCGGCGGCGACGGTGACCTTGTTGTTGTCCTTATCGCGAAGGGTCGATCAGAGTGCGCGAGCGCGCAGAATTGACAGATCAGAACTTCTCTTCGGAACGGGTCAGAGGGCGCCACCGGCAGGCTGGCTGGTGTTGCCTGGGCCTGTGTTTTCGAAAGTGACGTTTTCGATCGAAGTTGATCGATCGAACCTGAAATTGGAAGGAAATGGACCATTATATCTCTCCCGAGCCCGGAGCCTCAGCTCGATTGATCGCGGCTGGATCGGCGGTCGATCGATCGCAGAGAGCCCTGCGCAAGTGTATCAAGGACGTGCGCCACGATTGGAGTGCTTTGAATTAAGAGCTATGTCGCCCCAAAGGCGTATGTGACCGGCCGGGGACCCCGATCGATCCGAGTGCACTCAAGTGGCGGCACCGCTAAATTACAGAGCAACAGGCTTCGGCAGGGTTTTGTTCTGCTAATGATGGGAGCAAGCCAATTTCGAGAACCCCCGCCCCGGGGGCGTCGTCAGGAGATCACAGCGCGTGATCAATAAATTAGTAGAGGTACCAATTTTTAGCCCATTGCCCAAAGGTAGGAAGCGCACGGTGCGGATCCATTCCGTTCTGGTGAGTCCCAGCGCTCCAGAGCCCGATAAACGTGACAGAGACCCAGTTAAGATACGGAACAAGAAGTAGTAACACGTAGTCTTCAATCAGATCGTACAAGAATCTGCCGCCATTTCGACATTGCAACAGCTACTTAAGGCACTTAACGTGCCCCGACACGTCAGCCCAGACGAACCGGTGGCGCTTTGGAGGTGAAAAAACGAATCAAACCACAATCGCCGGGGCTAATAATCCTTTAGTGTAATCGCATAATCGCGTGCAAGCAAGAAAAACACGTCCACAGCGCGGCCGTTGCCGTCTCGAAGATGTTCCCCCGCGCGCGATCGACCAATCTGTAGCAAAAGGTCGAAAAGGACTCCGACTCCGAGAAGAGACTTGGCGTGGTCGTCGTTCGCTTTTTACTTCGCTTCGCCTCTTCGGAGCGACTCGCCCCGAACCCGAGCGCAAGGTCAGTAGGTTGGCGTTCGATGAATTGCATTGAACTTTAAATCACTGTTGCCACCGAGTGCTGACAGGGCCACAGCCGCCGCCGACGGGGCGTGAAGATCGCAAGATGTTGGCCCCGTCGCTGGTTTTGGCCTGGACCGGGACACACGGACGGGCAAAGGTCGCGGTCGACGCGTTTATGCTCCAGATTCCACCCGGACTGCCCGACCGAATCATTGCGCGCCGTGTGTAATGCGAGATGCGTGTAAATGCGTGTAAGATGCATTTTTATGCTTGTCCGAATGGGCGGCCCATGGGAGGATTTAAATTCGAGACCCTGTGGCGGCCCTGACGATGGCGAACGAGGCGCGTTGTTGTTAATAAAAGGATTGTATTACAACCACGCCGGGCCGGACCAGGCCAGGCGAGTGTTATGCTTCGGTAAAATGAAATTATAACCCCAACCCTGCCGTTGTCAGTTCCGTGCGATAATATTTTATTATATGCGAGGTGGAAGGTAGTAATAAAGTGCCATAAACTAAAACGCGGGGTACAGGAAATATGTTCTGGTCCTCCCCTGTTGTGTTTTTGATTAAAAACCCGATGATGGATTTTAATTGTACGGATCGAGACATTTTTATTAATACAAATTAAGCATGACAGGGGACATAATCAGAGTTGCGATCGAGCTGCGGAGCCGTACATTCGTCATGTAGAAATAACGACTCTACTCTATATAAGAAGTCTTGGCGATGTTCATCTTTAAACTTGACAACCAAATTCGTTGGTTTTTATTTACTAGTGCTGCCATGCTTCCTTAAGGTTGAGGTCGGAAACATTTCAGATCAGCCTTCGTAGGAAGGCCGGTCCGAAACTTTGACTTTGAAAGGATGTTTATTTTTGGCTCCCAAACGATGCTGCTCCGGAATTGCGTCATGCGAAAGGAAGGCACAGCGAAGAATCATAATCCTCCGGCTGACCGGCTAGAGCAATTTACTGAAATTATCCAATCGTCATTAAAAATATTCGCTAAGCAAAAAACGGATTACCGAACAACCCACAATCGGTGGGAATCATGTGGGCAGCGGATTGGAACGATCACGCCTCCTCTTGGGCACATCGGACGTCCTGCTTAACGTCGATCAACTGACTCTGATCGAATCGGCCCCATTGGTCCGTTTCCACGGTGACCCATCATTAAAAGGTTCTAAAAATAATCATCTCTCGGCCATCACCGGGAGGATGTAAATCGTCTGCACACCGATCCGAGGGCGATTAAAGATTATGAAAGACAGAATTGTGGTTCTGATTTTTTTCTTCCCCAGCGGAAGAACTGACATTGCCCACGTTCAAACCCGTTTCAAGCGTGCCCCCCACGCAACCCAACCACGCACACCGAGCGCTAGGGTTGTTGTTGTCATTGCGGTCCACGGCGCACAACCTGCCAATCGGTTGCGGTAAACGGAAATAACGGGAACTCTCGGTTCGTCGGCTACCAAATTAATCATCATGCGACAACATCGGGCGCCCTTCAGACGTCCCCACGGGTCGTCAACAAAACCTACAGAGAGAGCGCCCTTAGAACCTGAAATCCGAGTTCCGTTGGCCCTAGTAGTTTGCGGGCCCCGTCAATCAACCATGAAGGAAGGCAGCGAAAGGTCAATGGTCAGTACTCGTGATTGGCACCCCAAAGGGCTGCTCAAGGGCTTAAAAGTGATCGGCAAAAAATCGCCCACCTCCGGATGCGCCGATATGCCCGGTTTCGTTTCCGCCATTAGCCGGAAAACAGGCGGACGGGGTTTTTTTTTGTCTACGCCAAGGGCATCACCGATAATCCTGAGGCGCGCAACAGTGACACGCAACTATTCCCAATGGGAGCCGGTCCTATGCCCCCAGTTCCGGATTTGGGTTTCTCAGTAATCGTTTTTTGTGTGCGATGATGTTTTGATGATGACTTCGAAGGGCCACACCAGGGCTGCTGCCCACACCGTGTTTTGACGTTCTTCGTTGTGCTTCAAAAGGTTTGTTTACCGCGGCTCCTGGGTTGGAGTGCAGTAGCTAATAATAGACCACCACCAGCCAACGCGCGTGAGCGGAGGAGATCGGAATCGACCTCGTGTCCGGTGTCCGGTGCAACAGCGTGCTACGCACTAGACTAGGGGAGGTCAACCCTGTTAGTTTAGAACCCTGTTAGCAACAGAACCCAGCCAGCAATCGGCAGCATCGAAATTATGCGCACGCAAAGCTCTGCAGCTCTGCAACTCTTTATCCACTTCTGAATTCCCGATTCCTCGTGACGTCTTTCGTTACGCTGTACTTCCCCCGCCGAAGAACCGGGCACACACCGGAGTCACGTTTGTGGCAACAGTGTCCGCGGAATATAATGTCCAGTGCGCAATGGCTGGATCGGCGGCGTTCAATTGGAAGCGATTGAATTGCTTCGCATCCTCCTCAGTCCACAGTCGCGCTGCTGCTGATTGGACGAAATTGGCACCCTCCAGCAGCACGGGGTGGTGTGGTCAAGGGCCTGGCCAAGGGAATCTTGGCTTGTTGACACACGCAGGATCACAGGAAGTGCCGGCTGCCAGCTAGTAGCCGGGACCTGGGAGTGAGTGTTGATAAATTGGAAATGATATTTCAATCACGCCGATCAATGAAAACAAACACCCGGCCCCCGCGTCGGGTGCTTCCTGGTCTTCTTGTGTTTACGCGGCGCGTCTTCATTATTGCGCGTGCGTGTGCGCTTAACGGTTTTTGCGACTCGAGAATTGTTGGCCGTGTGCCGCGCGGAATTTCAATCCGGCGCTTGGACCGCCTGCCATGACGTACTTCGCACGCCGCACGGAACCACCGAAGCGTTTTATATTTGGTTTAATAAATTGTTACTTTGAAACACGGAACGGTGCTCCCCGATATGCTTGTTCGATGTTTGGACAGCTTCGCCAGCTTCGAAACCTAAATGAATAAACCAAAAAACCTTGACGTCGCCATTTCGAGAGAACATACAAAGTGGGCCCGCCCTCGCGATAAATATGGATGAACATTTGGTATACAATCTACACCCAGGAACACAGGCAAACTGATCAACGACCGTTCGAGCGTAGGTAGGCGCACTAAGGTTACTTACTTTTCGAGTACCATTTCTGGACTCGTCCGTACGCCATTTAAACGGAGTGCGCTCCTAGAGCTGCCACAACCATTCCCTGCTCAACCGTTTGCTCGCGAATTGTCATTTCAGAAACTTAGCATGCATCGCTTACGGCGGAAGCTGGCGATTTTTGATCTCTCTCCCTCTCTCGGTCGCTCTACCTCTTTGAAAGGCTAACCCGTCTCGGCCGTTCTGACGTGTGACGTCAACCTGATGCGTGAAACCACGGCCTACTGCACGCCTTTGCAACTGGATTAACACACTCGTCGACACGTGGGTCGGCTTCAAAAAGGACGGAGCGCCAACAACATACGAGAGGGGGAGAAAAAACAAAAGCCAAAAACATTGTGGCGTGTCGCGGCGATGCGCCTCAGTCGTTCTCTGCAGTGAAGCATTTAATGTTTGGAAAGGCAAAACAACACGGGCAAAGAAGTTAAGCAAATAAACATTCGCACGGATACCATACTTAGCGGCACCGCGTATCGAAGACGAGCAAACAAAACGAAACTACATAAGCCCGCCATAAGCTGCAACCCATCAGAACACACACTTAATAACACACAGCAAGTGATTAAGGATTAAAGAGCACACGAACCGAAAACACATACACCAAACGGTAGCACAGTAGCGCCACAAAGAACTGCACACCGAAGCGCCTGTGGTGAGGAGAAGGCGAACGGAAATGGAACGAAAACCAATTCGCGCATCGCACCCGTTTTTGGCGTGCCTGTGCCAAAAAGCAATCAATTATAGGGGTGTTTACTGCTGCAAGTGGCCACGGAAAACATCGAGTGACGCTGGACGAGCCGGGTTTTCGGACCAGTTGTAATCTGACGGAGGTCTCCGGCTCTGGCGTGGTACAACAAAACGGACCCCGGAAGAGGGTGGTTTCCTTCATCAGTACTTGCAGTACCGGACCTGGCACGAAAATCCGTTTCGTGACTGGAAGAGATCAGTTCATGATCACCGTTCCCGGTCCCGCTCGTAACCCTTATGGTTCCCATATATTTGATGATTTGAAGAAACCTTTTGCATTCTATTTTCTCGTTAGTTTTAGATTCGCGTAAGCTTTACAGGCTTTTGGAACTTTTATAGCATATTTTGGAACCTTTTATAGCATGTGAGAGATAATAATCATTGAAACATCTTTCAACACAGCCATTAACTATTTACGACACAAAAGCGATAAGAGGAGCATAAAAATGCACAATTACTACAAAAGTGTACTACAATTGAACGGTGTCGCTATTGAACAAAAGAGGTGCAAAATAAGAAAAGAAACCTGGTGCCGGCTACAGTGGTTGATGTGCTACTTAAAACTGTAACAGAAACGTGTGTCCAATTCTACAGCCTTAATTCTGGTACAGCCCGACCAGGTGGATCGGAAGTAGAAATGCGTGAGAGAGGATGTGTGCGATGGTGGTTGGTGCACGAAGAAAACACGGAAAACTCTCTTCTACAAAAAACCGCTACGCTACGGAAAACAACAAAACGTCGGCTGACCTGGCCGAAACCGAGAGTAGCGGTCGGTCGGTCAGCTCAGACAGAAGAAAATATGTGAAGAACACCAAGAACTACTACGGGAGCCGGAACTACTACGCGTGTGGTGGGGCCAAAACGTGTCAAAACAACGTGAAATTTGACCACTCACAGCAAATGCGGAAGTAGTTTTAGTGAGAGGAAAAGGGTTGACAAACGGGTGTAGTAGTAGTAGAGGAGGGGGCTGAGAAACTTACTGCCAGGTGAGACTTCCGGTAATGCCCTCGCGCAGCCGATCGCGCAGGGACCGCTGCCGGCTCGGCCCGGGCCCGGTCGGTAGTGTCGGTGGGCTGCCAGTCGTCGACATTTTGTTGCTCCCGAAGAGCGACAGTTTCGTCGGGCTACTGCTGACTGCGAGGGGAGCACGCACGTGTGCGTTGTTCGTGACCGACCGGCAGGCGGTGTGGCCGGTGACCGTTTAATTTATGTTTTTGCGTGTTTGAGCGTTTTGTGATTTCGCGACACACCCCAGCACACGTCGTCGTACGTCGTCATCGATGGTGCGCGAATTATGCAAATTGTGGTGGCGTCCCGGGGCAACAGGTGATGGAATGTTTTGTTCAGTGTTTTTTGGGGGGGGTGTTGTTAATTGGACGAAGTCGCGTCCGGATCCGATCAGGCGGTGAGCGCAGCAGCGTATGAGCGATGTTCGAAAGGAGAGCGAAAATTAGTCAACCCCGAATGCGTGGTGGTGAGCTCATCGCCCTTCATTGTGATTAAGGGAAAACCGGAAACCCCGAACACAATCGGTGCCGCGAACCGTTTCCCCGGAATGAGTGAACCACGAGAGCGATGCTAGAGCGATTTTGTTATGCAACGAATTTTCACTTCAAATAATGCTCGACCAAAGACCAAACGAAACTGAATCACTTTAGATGATAATTTCCGCTTCCGAAGCAGAAGCGCAGCGAAAAATGTAAAAAACATTCAAATAACGAGGAAACCAAAAATGGAACCAAAATAAAAGCTCTGACCAATCAAATTCACAATCCCAATCACGGTTCCCAAACACTGGGAACGAAACCGGGCAACAGATCCTTTGTTTTTGATCCTTTTTTAAATTCTGAAAATCGGAACATAAGAAAACCCGGAAACAAGGACTAAACCCAAAGGGAGGCCGCACAAAGCATGAGCACTGAGCGTCATTTGATGAGCATTCATGCTGCTGCTGTTGCTGGCGTGGGCTCTAAGCAGGCGATGATCGCTAAGCAATGAGCATAGAGCAGGGGGGCAGCGCGTCACAGCAAAATAAGACGCATCATGATGATGATGATGGCGATGATGATGGCGATGGGCATCGTGTGTTCGATGCCCAAAAGAGGTGGATGAGTACTCTGAACGGAACAACGAGAACAACAAGCAAACGTACCGCTGGGGAACGAGAGCGAAGAGTCGATGGAGTTGGCGTTGCCGGCGGTGGATGAGGCGAGCGATGAGGACGATGAGGTGTGCGTGCTGAAGCTTCCGGTTCCGGCGGCCGAGAACGTGCGCTGCTTCGGCGAGCAGTCGCGAGATGGCGTTGACATCGCGACGGAAAGTGAATACGACGACGTTCGGTAGCTGAGAAAGGATCACTCTTAACAATTCGTTTCCGTTCCTGTTTTTCGGTTCCGGACAGCTAAAGTACTGAGCTAAACACCGAGCACCACACATTAAACCGTTTGAGCCATTTGGTTTCACTTCCGGCCGAAAAGCGCGTCGAAGGCGCAAATTCTATTTCGACGGAGCTTTCGACGGATTGCAACTGTGGAAAGGGAAACAGAGAGTACGGGGGAAGCCCGAAGAGGTGAAAAGGCTGCTGCGCCCTTTCTTTATCACACATACAGAGCGTGAAACGCTAACAACCCAATCGGCCTAGCGACGAATTAATACGTGCTTAAGCACTATTATGTATTTATCGAATGGCTCCGATGGAGCCGACGACGACGCTCGCTGGTGGTATCCCTTCAAACATTGCGGGACAGCAATGCCGCGGAATGCCGGAGCGAAACTGGTACCCGTGCGGAAACGGTCGAATGACGGTGAAAGATGGCCAAAGTTTCCACGGTAATGTCGTGGCCGTCGTTAGCGGGAACATTTGTGCGAAACCAATTTGAACGAATGAAGAAAGTGCTCTGCCACCGCTGAGCGGGGTATGTGAGAAAGTTTTCTGAAGTGTGACAGTTAAAACGGAACGGTGCGTCATTTGGCGGCATTTCCCATGCGACATTATCGGGCGCGCGCTTATCGGCTCCCACTTGTTGTCATTTATCATTGATAAATGTACGAAATTCGCTAACGGTTCACTTTTATTACGCTCTCTCTCTCTCTCTCTCTTAGTCTCGGTGCGTTACGATTGGCCGTTTGATCGTTCTTTGCAACGGTTCTGTAACGGGTCGGGCTAAGCGTGTTGCATACATTGAGGCGTTATTATGAGTCGCTTCAAAATAATCCCCAACTACGGAACAAAAGCGACGTGAAACGGAAAACATTCTTGTTTGGGCGATAACACGAACCAAAAACGCGCTACACAACGCGTTTCGAAACTCTCGGAAGGAAAAGTTTTAACAGATTTGTTGCGAAACAAAACTGTCAAAGAACTTCAGGAATGTAGCTACACGTGGCGTGGAACTGTGCTGATTAAGCTGTCCGGGTCGGTGATCCGTAAAGTTCAATAACACAAAACCACGACCAAATTTAATGCCACGCGAAACAGGGTAAACGCGACGTGTTTGCGAAGGACTTTGGCAAAACTAAAGAATCCATAAAAAGCCAACCAAAACCGACAGCCAAGCCAGGCGGCGGCGGGTCGGTGATATGGGTGGAAGAAACACAACAACACGGGTGAACACGACAACATGGCAAAACACAGCGGAGGCAACGAAAGCACACCAAGAAAGACCGTCGAAGCGCGGCAACGGCGGCTTTAAGCGATAATGTGTCAACGATAATGAAAATGGGCCTCAAAAAGCAGCGCTGGCGACATTGGCGAGAAGCGAGAAGATGAGCTTTGTGGTGAAACGAGAAAAACGAAACAAAACACATAGACAATGTGAGAGGCAAGAGAGAGAAAAGTGTCATCAAACTGAAACAAAAGCTCCGAAAAACTGTCAAACACGCGTCGTGACAATCGGAACAAAGAGCATTGGACATAGTTGATCCGTACAAAAGGATTGTAGTTAAATAAAATAAAACAGAGAAAAGAAAATAGCAGAAGACATCGATAAAGAAGATTTGGAAAAACAACACAGGAAAAGGTGAAAAAGGTGTAAGAAAGGATGAAACACGTACATCTGTCGGGCTGTCCCGATGGAGGCGCCTGGTGGTGCTCACTGAACTCTCGCGCACAGCCGGGCGTTTTCAGTGTTCGAAAAGCTCTTTACTTCAGCGACAGAGGACATTCGGTGATTCGGATAAGACTCATGCCTGGTCGGCCACCCACTTATATGGGAAACGCGACGTCAAACGAGCAGACTTGTTCTACAGTGTAATGGGACAGACGATATTGAGCAGTGTTGGCAGTTTTTAAGTGGTTCGTATTTTGCGTGCATAAGTGTAAGAGTCGAGAGTTAGGATACAGTTCTCCGTTGCATTGCATACGCAAACAGGAGATCGGGGTCAGTCAAGACGCGCTACACTGAGGTCGCGTAAACTGAGGCGCGTTTCGTACGCTTTTCGCGGTCACTCGCGCGAAAGGTTGGAGGTTCAAAACATTCGGTTGAAAACGGAACTTAATCGGTAGCCAATTGGTCAATTCCTGAAAGAAATCCGAAAAAAATCGAAAGAGAGGAAGAGAGAGAAAGTAAGGAAAACGAAGACGAAACGAGACAAAACGAATTAAACCCATTTGAGTTCAACTTCAAGTTTGATGGCAATTTCTATGTGTGATAAATTTTGATGCAAAAACCCGCACGAAACTGACACAAAAAAGGTAGACAATGTATTGTTGAAGAAAGGTCTAAAGAGAAAACCGAAGTAAAGTAAAAATCATTCCAAACGCATTGCGCAATCGTTGCACGATTCGTCAAACAAACAAAACATCATCATTAAGTTGCAGGAAACAAAAGTATTTACAGTTTAGTTACAGGTCAATAGTTACAGGACAATCACAGCACAACACACAAAAGCACAAGGGGCGTCGTAGTAGACGATTGAGACCCCCGTGCAAAGGGGTTCACACCAAAACATATTTCTCTTCATACGGTCGTAAGCACAACAATGAAATAAAAGTCACACAACAACACAATGGCGCAGAATGTGGATGAAACACGGGTAGCGACGACAATAGATACAAACCATGCTTCATTTCCACAGACCGGACACGGAGCGGAGTTGAGGAAGCAAAACTATTTGTTATTTACAAAACCATAAATTTGAAAGATGTTTGACAAAAGAAGAAGCTATTTATAGTTAAAAAAAACACTTAATGTTGTTTTACATGCAATGTTGATGAATATGAGACATGTAAGCTCGGGACCGAACTTAGGTGGATTAGTTTGTGTTTGAGGCCAGACACGTCTGCGGTCCGTCAACGTGAAACTTTAAGACTTTCGATCGAACGGGCCAAAAAGAATACAGCAGTGGGGCGCTTTCGAGAGCGACCAGCTGCACATTCGATAGAAGGACACGCTTTCCGCCAGCCAGTAGCCAAACACACAGCACGCGCATGGCGACCAAAATGGAGCCCATGAAAATGCCGACAACGAAGTGTGGCGAAAATAAAGTATGAGAAGTTGAGAGTTTCTTCTGCCCCCTTGGCTTGGTTGATAGTGTGCCGGGGGGGCGCCTGTTTTCTTATGGCTTTTCCAGTAGGCTACAGACCCACGCGCTGTTTACGACGCCGGGAACTCTTCTCATGGCGCTCGACACCAAAAAAACGAAGGGATCATAGCAAAGGTATGTTGATGGAAGTGGAAGCATCTTCTCGATGCCACAATGGCACACTGTTTGGCGCGTGTTGCACATTTCGTTTCGCCACAAATGAAGCTTTACGATCCTTGTGGCCCCAGTAAATGGTGGTGGAGATTTTTTTTTATGCAGGCTCTAAAGTCCCGAACGTAGAGCTCATAGTAGTACACTACTTCTGCTTTCACAGCCTGCTTTGCTTCTCCGTTGGGCAAGAAGAGTTGTGTTCCGCCGGCCGGCAAGATGGTGGTCCGAGAAAATGCGGTTTCCATACGACGCGCGGTTGGTACACGATTTAATTAAAACTATTTGTCAGTGCCACTGTAATTCTCAGTTAACCGTCTTACGGCTTACATTTCACGCGACGGATAAAATAGGAAACAATTTATTATGCCCGGGCAGCGGGTTCAGTGGTCATTGGTTTTAGCAAATGTTAGAGCGTGGTGATGGTTATGTTATGTTTTGTGTGCCATACTTATTGATAGAGATTATAATCGTCCTTTTAGCGTACAGCTCACCCAATGCAAATTTCTAATGATTCTGGAACACAAACAGAGCGCATGCCAAACGAGACGACGCAAACAAAATGAATCTACTTCAGCTACATCTACCAGAAAACGTAACGCATTACAGACATATTAACCACGATTGTTGTGGCTTCATTCGATGCTCTTCCAAATGACTCACCTGCAAAAGAAAAAAAGAAAAAGACTCGTTAGCACGTCAGTTTATCATAAGCTCTTCTTTACTCAGTAGTTTATTAATATAAGGCATTATTATTGTGCTCGATTGCCTTTTACGCAACTACCAACCCCGAAAACGGAAACGTCGTGTTATCTGGCATGAATCAGAAACTTAGAATTAGAAGACATTCATCTATCGCCATGTTTCGATCTTGCTACACGCCGCCAAATAAACGAACACGAATGCCTAAGAATATCCTAAGGATCTAGAAGGACAACCAGACGGACCGAGGACAACTGGAAAGCAACAGTACCGATACAACGAAAAAAGAAAACCTTAACGACTCTCGGTGGACATTGTAGCCAACCGGCCAGAGCGTGGCGACGTGGGAGCGACATTTGACGCGGTAGCCGTAAATGTGATGCCATAAAACTAGCGCAACTTGACATGGGATGATGTAGGAATAACGACGGGACGATTACGACCGGCTGTCCGGCTATCAAAGTAAAATTATTTGCTTCATTAAGCGGTGACCGTTTTCGAGTTGTCAGCTGCAGGCGCACCCATCAGAATAGAGACATTTCTCGTCTGAGGCAGACAATTCAATTTATGTTTGTCCATTCAACGATAAAGAGAGCGAGAAAAAGGCGAGATCGATCGGTAAGGACTGTAATGTTTTTTTTAAAAGTACACAACATTTATGAAGCCGATGTTTTAACATTACTTCTTTGGCAATATGAAAAACAACTGGCTAAGCTAAAAGGCGCACAAGCCCTTTCTTTCGCTTTAGCAGCTAACCTGCAATCATCAACACCCAAGGTAGCTATCGAGCAGCTGCGACATCAATCGGAGGACCCATTCAATCCACCAGAAACAAGATGCTTCCAGGAAACCTTTTCTCAAACGCGAAAACACCACCGTCTCGACACAGATTAGAATGTCGTGGGAAAAGTGTCGGCCTCACGCCATATGCCATCGGAAAGTTGAAGCGAAATGAAACGGATTCCATCCAATGTCCTCTCCAACTCGGGGGCGCTATTGTAAGAGCAGTAATCAATGGTCCACAAACAAGTTCAAAGGAATTTCGAATGCTGCAAAACGCCCCGGAAGGAAATCAAACAACGCCACGGTGCTTCGAGATGAGGTGAAAACTGAAACATTGTAATACTATTGCAGAGCGCCGTTGCGTTACAAGAAGCGCCTCACTCTAATCAGCAGTAGCAGTAGAAAACTTGCAAACTTTTACAAGGCTCCAGGGCGGGCTTTAGACGAACTCGGGGCGTGCGTTTTTGACGAATGATTTATGACCAAGAGTGACAGTGACTGATCAAACAATCGAAAATTGCCGGGTTCGCCGACGCCGCCGCCGGGTGGCAACAGGAAGAGAACACCCCCAGGAACGGTCGCGTTAATAAATTATACAAACAACGAAACCTTCCCAACCGCGGTTACTGTGTAGCTGTACGATCCTCCAGATCGTCGTTAAAACTTATCTCAATTCCCGTTCAAAGGGGGTTCTTCCTCCCATTTGAGGACGATGGGCAAAGTTTCGACGAGATGCCGTGGGATGAGGATGCCGCCCACCCCGGACACTTCAGGCAGGATCTTCGCATTACGCGGACGTTAAGATGAAGAGAGTGCCCGCGTTTGCGTGTGTATGGGCCTTCGAGTGAATTCCTCTAACCTTGATCGATTTGCCAGAAGTATGAAGTCGCCCGAAAAATTAATTAACACACCCGGCGGCCCTCTCCTGCCGCCGGGCCAGAAGGAGGACGAAAGGTCCTTCGCTTCGTCGTCTTCGGTTGTACGGCGATAACGAAGCGGCGTGCTGCTTTGTTTGCTTAGCGCAGTGGCGCAGGCGATGGCGAAGCTTGAGGCTGCCAACGATCGGGCACGTGCGTGGCTCCGAACCACCCGCCCCGATGACGATGAAGGGTGGACGGGGTCCATAAAATCGAACCCGACTCGATTAGGATGGGAAAATGGAATCGGAAGGAACGCCATACGGCACCAGAGCACCAACCAGCCGGCCGTGACGACGATGAAGGAGGCTCTCGACGACAACGACGAGGATGGTTCGTGGTGGGCCCAAAAAGAAAGGGGATAATAAACCTTCTATCGATCGGGAACACTCTTCTGCGGCTATTCGTGCGCTTCGGTACGCCAACATCTCCATCGAAAGGGCCCAACGGCAATTCTCTTCGATCCATCGACACCCTCCAACAGAGGTGTCCTTGAAAGTAGGAGCAACATTTCCGACATCGTGTCCTTTTGGTCGCCCACAGCCGAGCTGGTGGCACACTTCGAACGCACTTCAGATAACCCAGTCCCACAGCAGCCGCACCAGCTGGGGTCCCACGAAGTGCGCCGTAACAGCGACCACAGCGCACACAACCTTGACACAGCAGTCGATGAAAAGGCTTAATGGCGGGACCAAGAGCGTTAAGGAAGCGCGTCCTTAGAGTTTCCCGCTGCGACTCCCAGGCTCCATATCCGTCGCTCTCGCTCGTCTATTGCGCACTTTAGCTGACAGCTACGAGTGGAGTTATGTCAATCGCCTTCACGGCAGCCCAGGAAGCCCCGGGAGGCAGCGAAAATCCTTTCGCAGGGAATTGACTTTTAGTGTTTTCTTGCAAATCTCCGTCGCGGTTCATCCCTCGGTTCCGCTGTCCCGCGCGCAAACACGGTTCCAATCGACGGGCAGCCCCAAGGATGGCGGCTGTCACATAAAACAAAATGCGCGTGGGAAATCGCCGAAGGGGAAAATAATGCCTTTTTACGGAACCAAACAGTGACAGTGACATGGGAAGGGTAATTGCAAAAAACATTTCAAACAACCATAAAAACAAAAGAACGGGCAACTTTTCGTAGCAAAAAAACGGACATTGTGGAACAAAAGAAGTGAGTGAATGAAAAAACTGAAATATTAAAACTTCAAATGAAGTAAAATAACTAAAAACTATTGATCAAAATTATAACGAAAAGAGTTGACTTGATTAACTCAATTAACGAACAACCTGTAAGCTGACCAAATGGAATAAATATAACATTAAAATGTCTGAACTCATTTGAAAATCCTTTACATAATGTCTTCCAACTATTTAGTGTTGACCCGACAAAGGCACATCATTTAATTAGAGAAACCTTCAATAAAATGAGCTAATTAAAAAGCGTTGACGATCATCAATACCCGAGTAGCTTTCGCTTCACACGAACTCGCAACCGAAAGTTGAACAAATTAATAACTCCAAGTTCTCTTCCTACTTGCCCACTTGAGCCCGCAGGGGCACACCGCGCCGAGAAGGGTCGAAAAACAACTGTACTCAACCAAAGTGCCAAACTTTACATTACCATCCAGCACCGGCCCGGACTGGGCAAAAACGTGACAAGGAGAGCCTCGGCCTCGGGCGCTGCTCGGTCGGAAAATTACACGCCCGGAAGAGGAGCCCCCGAAGCAAGAACGAATTTCCTTTTTTCTTCCCTTTCCGCCGGAGTGGCTCCTTATTTTCCGGTCCAGCAAGGGAAGCGGCAGCGCGGCGCACACTCTGGCCGAAATTAGTTTCCGGACACAAAAACCGAAATCCGGCAGCAGAACTGCAAGCCGGCGGCTGGCTGGCGGCCAATTAGGAACAACTGTTGAGCCGACTCCGGGGCGGCACCGTTCGAAGAGGCTCGACTCCGAGAGTAGTAGCTAGTGCACTTGTTAGATTTTACGGGGTCAAGGACGGTAAAATTAGCCATGTGCCAATAATAATGCCGACCCGAGGCTCAACGAGGCAAAGAGGTTGTGGTGCGCGCGTATTTGCGCTCTGGTGTTCTTTTCCGTACGGCCGGAGACACATTTTTGGCCACATTCCGGTTGCTGGTTCGATGATGCTTGACATTGCTTGGTGCTGTGACCTTCGGTGGAGCGCTGGTGGAGAACCCTCCTCGCGCACTTCAGAGTCCGGGTCTGGGGGTCATAAAAATATTATGCTTCCATAAAGAGGTGGTTTGAATTCGTTTCCTACGCACTGCGGTCTGTGAGTGTCTTCTAATTCACGAGAACGTTACTGCGTAGGTTTTGCTATCCCCGAGGGCTGCTCTGGAGCAGCTGCTTGCCACGGTAGATCAACAGATACCGGTTAATGGTTTAGCCTGTTACATCCTTGCAGGCCGACAAACCGGGTAGGTCGAAGAAAATCACGGCCAGATTGAACGAAAGCAACCGGCCACCATTGATGGGAAATCGCGATCGTAGCATAATGAGACGGCGGCCGTGAGATAGCGATTTCATTCATCCGAAGTCTGCTGCTTTCCCCGGGAAAGCTTATTATAAACAGGAACAACACCAAAATGGCCGCCCGAAGAATCCTTCAGGAGCCAGATAGTTGGCGCATTATCAACACCGCCGTCGATGTGCTGCTTAACAGCACTCATTATTGGAAAGAAAATATTGCCAAACGAAACGGAAACTTTCAGCAGGTCCTTACCCGGTAGCCGGAAAGCATCACAGTGTTTATTAAACAAGAAACCTAACAATAACGAAACCAAGCCGACCCGAACGGAGCAAACGGAGCAGGAGCAGCAACCTTCCCGAAGGGCCGAAGAGTGCGGGATTCCCACCGAAAAGTCACGTACCGGACCGGGCGGGCCAATGGGGGTAAATTATGGCGGGGCGTGTTTTTCTCCTCGCTTCTCGGTAGCAGGATCCATTAACTTTTTGCTACCCCAATACCTACGCAGTCTGGCGCGGCTCAACAAAAAAAACCCTCGGTAGGTGCGCCCAGCGAAAAGTGCTCTATAAAGCTCCACAGCGGGTCGCGCGGCCACAAAGCATTAATTCTGTTTAAAAGAAGCGCAAGCCAGTAATTTCATGCCTAAACCGGCGGTACCTTCTTCGGCACCGCGGGAAACCGGCGTGGCTTATCTACCGCCGCTGGTGGGTCATCCGCCGCCGCATTCTGCTGCTTCATTGGGGTCCATGGATTTAGGGGGGCCCTAGGTCGCTGAAATTGAAAACGACAGCGAAACTAGCCTGTCCGGGCAGTCCGAAAAGTGAAGTAATTTTGCACCGTTTGCAGCATGAAACATTCGCCGCGAGGTAATCCTTTTTCCCATTTTACGCGAGACCTGTCCCGACCAACGGGGGTCACCGTTATGATTACGGCTTTCGTCAAGGCCCACCGTCCGGAGTCTGCTCTAGAGCCTTTTCACTGTGATCGTGGCGAAACAGGAACACAGCAGATCTTTACGGGATTGCCACCGGGCAGAGCGCGGGGAAGCGTTGGGAATTTCGGTCGAGCCCTCCTGGAGTGCCGGGAGGTCAGTCACGTTCCGTGACGCCATCCGTCTCAATTAAATTAGGATTAGCCACGCTGAAGGCTGGCTAGTCTCCTGGACCTCCTTCTTCGGGTTAGGGCAGGCTCACGCGCGGGACAGTACGTTGTCGAAAGCCCTCACCGGAGTTCTGTGATTCGACAATATATGCAATTATGTTCTTTTTGAGTGGGCGGCCAAATTCAATTACAAGTGAACGTTTTGCTGCCTCTGACCGGTACCGGACTGACCCACGACGACGTGTTACCGGGCGCGTAGTGTGCGAATGAGTCAAACTTTGCCGAGATTCTCACCCGAGGAATCACGATTCTTGTTTACGCTTATAAATGGACTACCTGCCACACCTAACCTTCATCGTTGAATGCGGTTTCTTTAAATCTTTTGATAGATTTTGTTCATTTTCTGTTTTAAAACTATTCGTTGATTAAAATGTTTATTTTGTTTGGTAACACTTCACTAACAACAAGTCAACAGGTAAAAAGTCACTCACAAACCTTTCTATGTTTACTAGATGACCAGCCTTCAAACCTTTTGTCTATCACATGACGCGAGCTGTCAATTTAAACCATGTCAAAAGTTACGGAGCAGTTACTTACGTTACGGTTACGGAGTTACTAGCAACGGATTTCTGCCTGAAACAAGCTTTACTCTGCACCTTACGTTTGTTGTCTCTTTAAAGAACGATTGGTGATTTTCTGCTGCCACTTGCAGGACGCCACCAAAATCCTTGTCGAATGCAGCATGGTGTTGAAAAGTTGAAGTGCTTTGCAACCGTGGAAAAAAATCTCAAGAAAAACTCGAGAAACGCGAACTGCAAGCCCCTTTTTGGGACGAAGAAGACCCTCAAACGCCACAACAATTGGCAGTTCAATTGAGTGTGACTCAGGAAGCCATATCCCTACGTTTGAGGTCAGTGGAAAAGATCCAGAAAATCGTAACACCCGAGCCTACACGTGGAAGGTTGCTCACCAGGCACGAAAAGAAAATATTTCTTTTGAGAATATTAAGCGTCCGAGATTTTGAAAAAAACAATCGCTGTGTATGGAAGACTCTGTGCTCTATGTTTGGTGGATCGGAACGGTTTCGTCCACTATGAGTTACGCAAACCTGGCGAAACCACATAGAAAGTTTACACAGAAAAAAATGCAAAAGATGCAAAAGTATACGATATTGCTTTTAAAACTCCACTCTGCTGTAATTATATGACGATTCGATCTGTTAAACATTTCGTCAAACCAGGACCCACGCAGCATCATGGCAAACAGGCTATCCCTGGTCACCCGCCGTCCACTTTTATTCGTCACTGTCGTGCTATCGATTACCACCGTTGCCCTCGGCGGCATGCAAGATATCTCAATCTCGAGCAGAAGGACCGAATAACCGGCTGCGCAAAAAGGCCACAAAGGATGGGTGTTTGTGACGAGGCCGAGCTGCCGGTGCTCAGTGAGCCATGTCCTTCAACAGGCCTCACCACGTCATTCCGATTCCCATCGGTCCCGCCATCCTTCCCCAAGACAGTTGGTACCGTTGTCAGCGATGGCTGTGCCCTTCAGCCCGAAACGATGTTGCTAAAATCATCAGTCACCGCCACACATAACACTGGACGGACGCCGGCCAAGCGCGCACCCATCTTGAGGGGTTTGCGGGGTCCTTACTGTGTGTGTGATGAGATGCTCTACATTTGCAGGCAAATTATGTAACGATGTTTTGCCCATTCGTCGTCGAAAGACAGCATCGAAACACGTCGGCCACAGACGGGAGCGAAGCTAACCTTCCCGGAGCTCTCACTGACAGCAACCAGCCAGCCAGCAAAAGTGTGATGCGTGGGATTCAAGTTGCGGACCCTGCGGACCCCCGGCACCGGACTCTCTCTGCGTCGCGAGAACAAGTGAAAATTAATGACATGGGAATCTTGACATGATTAATTGCACCGGGGGACGGCGACATGATGACAGCATTTCGAGCCCTGGAATGCTGGAAACAAGGGCAATCAATGGACCTTTACCACCGTCGCCGTCGCTGTTGCCGCTGGTGGTGGTGGTGCGGACAAACTTTTTTGCGTCCTGCAACCGGCAAGGGATGGTCCTGCTTCCAGTTCGTCGGCTCGGCTAATCGGAAGTCAAGCTAGATGGCATGGCGCGTAGGCTGCGTTGGCGGAGCAATTTGTACTAACATTTTCCAACATTGCGCTTCTCGGAAGGCAACCTGAAACCCGGCCGACCCGTCCCGGTTCCTCTTCCAGGCGAGCAGGTCCAGGGGCTTCTGAAATGAAAAATAACATTTTTCGACAGTTTTCGTTCTGTCCTTGAAAGTGAAATTACAACGCAATTTCTGTGGCACTGCTGCCTGCAGGACATTTGGCAGCCAGGGACGCACACACCAACCTCCACGTTGGGATCCATCGCTCCATCAACAAGAACAAGCAAAACCGAAAGCGGGCTTCGAGCATTCTCTGCAGATAATCTCTCATCGTCCTCCGCCCCGGCGAAACATTATGCTCGCGATTCGGCTATCATTATTCGCACGCACACAATCGGAAGCTTTTTTTTTGGCAATCCCCCCCCGAAGTACATACTTGAGGCGAGCGAAGCAAGATACCCAAAATTTCGTGGCGCACAAGACAGGAAAAGAACGCTCTCCAGGCACGTATAGTAAATGATGATGGTACCACATGCGTTGGGGCCAGGACAGCACGCGATTTCTTTAATCATCCGCCCGCCGCAGTATCGATGGCTCTTCAGGCGGAGACACACGGGCGTGTCTTCTGAGGTCCCAAGAAAAATAAGACCCTACCAATAGAAAGCCAACCACACAAAACCATAGCTTACGCAATAAAAGGATCCTTGCCGGGCAAGAAGTGGCATTCAGAAAGTCATCTTCCCGCGGAAGCAAAACCATTACGTAACCGCAATCGGCGCAGCCAACCAGCACAGCAAGCAACCGATCCGCGGGACTTTGGACGGGATAATTGACCACTTACGGGCGGTGGCGGAATGATGTGGTTCAAAGTCGGTTTTTTGTGTCGCGGTGCAATTTCTCATTAGGCACCCACCCGCGCCGGAAGGTGATGTAATACCGATTACTGGCGGGAGCGCACCCGCGAACACTCTTACATTAATTACCTAACCTTAGCCCCAGGGGATTGGTGGTGCCACCTTTGGTAAAAATAATGAGATTTTCGATCCTTTCCGCGGCGGCACTGTGCCGGAAATGTCCATTAAAGACACGGTGGTGGCCAAACCGAAACTTTAACGTCACGCGAAAAAATAAAAAGCTCCGCCACGTGTCGCAGGAAGCAGGAAATTCCGGTCAATTCGGACAAAACATTACTTCCGGACCCCAGCACCACTCACTGGCCACGGTTGCCGAACCGAAAAATGGGTTTTCGTTGTCGAATCGATAAAACAACAATTCCGCCGGAAGTGTTTCGCCCGCCTCGCGGGAAACCCTTGGTGCCCGCACCCATCCAGAAACCAGAAAGGAAACGTGAACACCCTCCTCCTTTCGGTACGCCCGCCACAGTCAGTTACGAGGCCGGACCAACCCCCGCGTCCAACGATGACCATACGTTTCCGCTGCGCGAAAGAGGATTCTTTGCGTCGTCGTGATGACTTGATGACTTTGCGTGCGGCGTGTGTATCTTCCGGGGAGCTTTTGTGCCGTTATAGGGAGGCATCCCCCACTCGTCCTTGGCCGAGCCGAGCGCGGGCGAAAGAATTCGTGCCAATCATTTGTCAAACGTTGATGCGGCCGTCCAAAAGAGGGCCGAAAAAGCGGGTCAGCTGATGTCGTCCGTCTTCTGGGCGGTGCACTGGGCCGTACCTAGCCGCAAGCACAGCACCCAGAATCACAGAACTGCTGGCCAATTTCAGTGGCCCCGGACCCGCGTCGTCGCGTGTCCAAAACGGTCTACGCGACCAGCAGACGACGGCCGTGAGAGATCGACTCCCAAAGGAGTTTGAGGCACTTAATTCGGAACTGCCACCGGAACGTGGACCTCCTCTCACTTCCGGGAGGGTGTGTAGTAGCGTCGTTAAGCGTGCCGGAGAAAACGTGAAACAAGCACTCCGCGCGTTCCCGCTGACGGGTTCGAACAAACTAAAACGATAAGTGGGGTAAAAACACGATCATTTTGCCAGCGAAGAGAAGTAATTTTCCCAGAACACCACGAAGGTCGCGGGTAGCGGGACGAAATTATCTCACGTACAACGGACGCGCCCGCTCCGAAGGTCCTTTTCCGTATACGGGCGAAGGTATTCATTTCAGTGATCTTTTTCTTCGTTTCTTGTCCCGCTGTGTGGTGCCACCCCGCAGGACACCGGAAGCAAATGACAACCGACGAAGGAGCGGGGGGCCTCGGGGTTACCGGAATCCGGGCCCACGTTCGCCCGCAACCGGAAGATCCGAGAACTAGGTCAATGCGATGTGTGCCTGTTCGTTCACTAGTTGTTTTTCTTTTTGCTTTGGGGGTCGGATCTTCGACTGGGGGGCCGTGGCCGAGGGGACCAAACATGTTTCAACTCGACGTCGATTCGTCGGTTCTCCCATCGATTGCCACACGACGACGACGACGACGACGACGATGACGGACCGGGAATCGACCACCGGAACCGGTTTGCTTTGCTACGGGAAGGAAGAAGCGGAGAATCATTTGCTGTATGTGTGGGCGGGAATAGAGGCGGCCTCGTTTTGCGTCCCCTATTCATAGAAGCGCCTAGACCACCCCCGATGGTGGTTCGCAAACCTTACCCTAATCCAGCTTCGTCGAGCGCGCGCTAGCTAAGCAGGCGATGCCGGTGCGCAGCCGTTCCCGTGCGAACCTTCCCGGGCGAAGAAGGATGGGTCCCTGCCGGGGTACGATTTGATGCCGGAACTCGTCGTCGTCGTCGCCGCCGTGGTTTCCCGGTAAAAGCTCACACCGTATGTTTTGCGGTTTAAAATGTATGTAAATTCTACGGACCGGACCCCGGCCGAGTGGAATCGAGCGAGTGGAAGACGGCAGATTCCAGGGATTAGGGAGGAAAAGCAGCCGGCCCCACAACATAAACAGGAACGTGAAAATATGGCGCATGAATAACAGATTTTCGGACGAGATTATGGCGGGAAGCAACAAATAAAAACGGCACGAGCGAGGTAAAATATCTTGTCTCTGTTGTGTAAATCGATGTGCGAAAGTAATTTAATCTCGTACCAGTGGGATGATTGAAATAAAGTTTGATAACGGAATGCCGAATGCGTGAGAAACACTATTGGATGACATAACATTAGGTCCAGGAGTTCCAACATTTATGTTAAGCTTCGTGGAAATGTTTTTAACAGATAATTATTTTGTTAAACCCCCGCTGAAGCAGTCGGTAACGCTTTTCGCTGTCACCGCAGCTGGCCTGGGTTCGAATCCCGGGACCGGTTGTTACTCAACCGGCCATTGTGAAAACCGGTAAAAACGAATTGTTACAGATAGATAGCCCTAGAGATATTATTAACAATGTCACTGGTGTGCAGGCCAAGACTGCACAGCGGCTGTATCGCCAAAGAAGAAGAATTATGTAGATTCAATCAATCATCAGTCCCAATCATCTGTCCAGAGTTGAATGGTATACAAGCAGAAACAAAGTATGAATGAGAGTTGGTTAAGCATAAAACTATATTGATATTGATCAAAATTATAGAAGAAGAATGCATGTCGCCGTAAGGACCCATTCAAGGCGAATTACTTTTAAACAAATCAACAAATCTTCCCAACAAACAACCCAACTGACAGCCGAGCCAATCACGGGCAATCTGTTGAAATCCTCCAAACGGATGCCACGGAGGATTCTCGAACCCACATCTAGGCCAACACGATTATCGTTACCGTTACCGTTAACTGTTTTGATTATGGTGCGCCCTGGTCATTCAGGACCCAATGGTCCTAAAACAATGTCGATGTCGCAAGCGGTAGACGAAGCGGTAGACGATTTCAATAATAAAATCCGTAAATAACAATTTCAAACACAGAGTTTACACAGAGTTTTCGCAACTGGATCAACATTTGTTGGGATTTTAATAACAAATTCATACGTAAACTGTGCATGCGCAACGTGGCCAACACGCCAACAGAGTAAACAATGGGTGAGCAGCAATCGATTTTGAGGACAGAGAGAACACTGGATCCACCAAAGCAAGCCGCGGCTCCAGAAGTAGCGTGCCATAGGTCAATTCCGCATTGTGCGCCCTAATGAGAGGCAATATTTTCGACTCTGTCATCGGAATGCGTCGTAACCAAATCATCATCGAGCGCACCATCAAACACCGGTGATTTATGCCCGGTGGCCCGGAGGCACGCACCTACGAATGCTAATGTTTTGGGCAAATCGACAACCAGCGTCGAAAGGTGCGTTGTTGCGCCCGCGCACCTTGCTGGTGGTGTTCGGTCGATCCGATGGAGCAGCCGATGGTGACGGTGAACATTGACACATCGACCCAAGTCAATATTGGACAGAACGAAAGGGAATGTTTACTTTATGGACGGTCGGTGACGATGAAGTGCCGTTTAGTAAAAAAAGGTTTTTTGCCAGAAGAAGTCTCAATTAAAGTAATGGGAACCCGCAGCCCACTGCCCGCTGCCTCGTACCGGGCCGGGAACCATAAATCGGACCGCTTGAACATGAGACGACAGCAAGCCAAATCCTCTCTGACACACCTGAAAAGCCCGGTGAAAAAGGTTTCGCCACAACTGTCACCGGGACGGGACCCGAGATTGTTTTCCGTTGGGGGCTAAGCTTCGACCTTTAGCCCCGAGCATGCATCATTCTTCATTAACACACCCCGTTTTCCCTCCTGCTGTGAGCGATCCGATGTGCGAGGGTCATAATTTCCACCCCGGCCAAACGTGGTGGACGCCACCCTTCGGGAGCTGCCCTGTAACGGGGCGGTGACACTCGGGGAACCCGACACGCAAAAAAAGCAACCAGGAGCACCCGCGCCCCGGCTTCGGAGGGTTTCGGAGATTTATTTTATTTTGTTTTGTAATTATTTTACCCCAAAATCCTAAGGCAACATCATAACCCCCCCTCCGGGGAGGAGGATGCGCATCGGAGGAGAGCTCATAAAAACGCTTATCCGTTAACGTTGCCGTTTCCCACGATTCCGCCCACTATCGCACCGACGTCTGATGTCAACGCCGCTGCGAGTTATGTCCTTCTGCTACGTGATAAGGCTCCGAACGCCTGCGGTGGGGGTAGTGCGCGCGTGAGTGGACGACCAAAGCGGCGTTTTATGAGTTTTGTACCCTCTCGAGGTCGACGGATACCGGATCGAGGCTCGAGGGCGGCGAAGGTGGAACGAAGCTTATTTAAAAAATTTATGCTTGCCTCCGGATCGGGCATCGACCGGACGGGCCAAACTCCCGATGGAGACGCCTGGTTATTCAAAGCTTGTGAAATTCCTTCAAATACGCATCCCCTGGCATGACTGGAACATGCTCTACGATGGTAGTGCCACTAACGGGGACCGTACGCTTAAGCTAAAGAAGAAGAAACAAAAACGGTAAAATGTTCCGCAGGAGCCATCCTGGAAATGCATTTTTCATCGCGACGAAATCGATACGTACAGCGAGTACAGCAACAGATTCTTCCCTGGCCCTAAGGTGGGGGGATCGATTGTGGCCCTTTTCAACACGGAAATCGGGATTTGTTACGACGTGAAGTGAATGGTGGGTCGAAAACGAAGCGTGTGGAACAATTTCCTTTAAAATAATCAACTGTCCCTTTGGTGCTGTGCTTTTCGGGCCGCTCGAGCAAGCTTGTTGCTTCTCCATGAAGCACGAAAACATTGGTTCGATCCAAGTGAAGGTTGTTGTTTTTTAGCATCAATTACGATACTATTTTTTCTTGTGCTGCAATCACATAACAGGCCTCCAGTATGTTGTGCACGGACAGCAGAAAAACGGAACAAACCATTGGCAGCCTTTGTCGCTGGTTGCGGTTGGTTGCCGCCTCCTGTTACGTAATCCATCGATGGACACGCTTCGAGGACTCGCAGCACGTATCGAGAGAGGGATACGGGAGGAGAAAATGGGCGAGTGAGAGAGTGAGAGAGAGGGACAAAGAGAGTGAGTGTGTTACTGCACGAGGGCATGCATCCTTTCTGGCCAGAAGGCAACAGCAGGAAAAATAAACAGGAAAAGAAACCCCCAGAAATGCGCCGTATGTTGTGACAACGGCCCGGGATGGACAAAGTTACACACAGAGGGTACCATCATCAACATCACACGGAGAACGAAAACATTCTCCCGGAACCCGGAGCCAGCGGAAGAAAATAAGAGAGAGATCCTGAGAATCAGAACGGCTAGAAGTTTCCATGTATTGCTGGTTTGGTTTGTTAGTCCTTTGCCTCTCTCTCTTTACGTTAGCTATTACTTTCTCTCTCCTTCGCTCACAGCCTGTTTCGTAACAGATAACACTGATAGTAACTAGCAGTGTATGTGATCGCTGGCCAGCAAGGGCGTGCGTGTGCGTGACAAACGAAGCGCCACAAGAAAATTCTGGAGCAAAATAGAAACTCCTTCAAAGCTCTGGCTCTAGGTCACGTCACACTTGGGGCCTGTCTTGCACTCTGGGTCGAGTTGCATTGCTCCGCAAGTCCGTCAGTTGGGTCCTCCTCCTTCGGTTCGGCGTGTCCTTGAATAGCTGGTGAGAGCGGTTTCGTGTTCTCTTCAGAGACGGTTTCCGTCCATGAGAAACTGTGTATTTTACTCTTTTGCTGTCTTTTTCTGGTCGAATACCGATAGGACTCCGAAGCGCCTGACTGTTTACAACGATGTTGATAGAAGCGTATGGCAAGCAAAAAGCATTCGTAAGCGTACTTTGCGATCCTGCGGGCCGCGCGTTGTATGGATAAGCGATGTCCTGTGTCAGCTGTCAAAACTCTCACGGGACAACGAAAGAAAACGGATCACTAGTTGCAAACGAACAAATGAACGAACGAAGCACAAGGCCCTAAATATTTAACGAGCAAAATGGTTGATAAGGATACAACCATTACCTAAGACAGAGGATTGGATTCAAACAATGAGTAAATGCACCAACAGAAGTGTTCTTAGGCCAGTGCAGCTTCTGTTTTACGTCAATAAGTCGAGCTTGCGTTTGATAAACATTCTATAAATAGCTACCGCAACCAAGAGTGTTAATTATTGTCCGAACCAGTTCAGATCTCCTAAATTCAATGGGTGAACGTAAAAAAAAAACAAAAACACCATGAAACGTGATCGCGTGATTTTAATTCCCAATATTAGCGTCACTTAGCACGGCGCACACGCTTCCGTTTCGTTGGACAAGGTGTGTTGACACAGCGCAATCGTTTCGCAATATTGTGCACTGGTTATTAATTCGGAAAACTTCAATCTTTACAGAGCTACAAATAAAAGTAAAATATTAAAAATAGTACCGCAAAGCATAAAGTAAGCATCCTCACCCAAAGGCTGACGCACCGTCGCAAGGCAAGGCCGGACGGTCGAACCAGGAATAAACATTTGTCTTACTGTGGTGGGGCGGGATGACGTCAGTAATTCTCATCCCCTTCTCGTAGTAGCTTCCGTTCACACCTGAATCCACAAAGCAGAGCCACAGAGCAAAGTAGGCGATTGAAAGCAGAAACAAGCCAGCCATTACAGTAACCATATTGTACAAACGGTATGGGGCCTTTTTTTGAAGATTGGGCATTTATCAAATGAAACCATTAGCATACGCAAACGGGAATAGCATCGAGGCGAGAATGAAATGAAAATCCCCTTTATCGCAAGCTTAGATTGGGGCTCTTGGGGCTTACCGCGGTTCTACATTGCGTTGATGACAAACACAAGAAAAACCGAGCAAGAAAGCTTTTGCAATGGACTGGAGTGGAAAGGTGCAACAATAGCTAGAGAGAGAGAGAGAGTGCGAGGGACCATTTGAACAACAACAGAGGACAACTCGCTCGCACCGAGTGCAGCCATAAGGGTTTGTGTGTCCATTCGGCAATTAAATGGAAAATTGATTGTTGAATTGGCGGCGGCGATTCGAAGCTTGTTTTGATCGAATCACAGTGGCGGCGTTCGCAGCGGCAGAGAGCGCGCTTTGCTCTCTCTCTCTCTCTCTCTCTCTCTCTCGCGTGTTTCAAACGACCGAAAGCTCTCATCTCTTTCTCTCTCGCTTCGTTTCTAATTCGCTCTCCGAGAGTACAATTTCTGCATGCGTTTGCTCACGCTATTTCCTCTTTCCGATTTGATTCTCTGCGGTGAAAGAAGAAATTGAACGCATACCACCAAGCGCCGTTACTGGAAATATCGAACGAATGATCTTTTTTCTGTTTGGCCGCATTCCAACCGAGAATGGCGAACGGCAGACCAAAACACACGGCTAAACCTTCCGTAAAACGCGGCTCCCAGATGGAGGAAAGATCGATGGACTTACATTTTTGCGTTGCTCTCGTTCACCGTCGATTGCACAACAACGGTTCCTGCCGTGCAACCGGTTCGGTCGATTATTTTATGTCTGCCGTTCCGTAGTAAAATTCCTACACAGGACACAGGAAACACTCACCAGCGCGCGTCCACTAATAGCTCACTTCGCTCTGGTTCATGCGAACGAAATTCGCGGACAACAAAAACCAAAACAGCGGTTCGATGCAACAGCAACACATGCAACACAAGGAATACGAAATGAAAAACCTGCACGCAAATTTGACCGCGCCCGCCCGTTGCTAGAAAAGGACAAAATTAAATCGCTTCTGCGGGACGAAAAAACGGATTTCTTTTTGGCTCAGTCAGCGGAAAGGGACACTTTTGTTGACGGATCGCCCCGATTGCGATAAATGATATCTATTCAGGGAGCAGGTTTCAACCAACAAATGCCGTTACGCGTTCATTTAAACTTTAACACATACGATCTTGCACACCTAAGCAAATGCGGCCGATTCAGGAGCCAGGTGAAAATCAGGCTCATATCATGGAGTTATCACCATCGTCAGCACCGAACCGGAGTAGGCCTTTCCTTGCCGGGCAGATCATTGGGAAAAATCGATACCTTTCTCGGCTGTCAAACACTAACACCACACACCGGAACTAGCACCAGAGACAGAAGTTGGTTCCATCCGCAGTGCTAAAACAATTGGAATCTGCGGTCTTTTGTATAATGTCCGCCCGGACGATGGACAATCGATTAATTAGACGGACTACCGCGAAGAAATTGGATTCCTGCAAACACGCTTATGATGTTATGTTTTTCTGCATCCAGGGAACGAACGAAGCACTTTCGACCATCACCGTGTCCAAAACAATTCTCACATGGACATTTTGTCATAAAAGTGAGGAGAATGCTCTTGTGAGAAGAGCGGTAATGAGAGAAAGAGTGAAAAACAGAGACCGGGAACGCTCTCTTACTCTTGCATCGAACCATCCTTTTCACGGAGGGGTGGGGGGACATCATGTTTTTTCTCTTTTCTCTCTGTTTCTCTCTCGTTCACTTTGCCCGAAGTTAGCCGAGCGCTTTCCCGGGCGATGTTCGATGTTTCGAACTGCGAAACCGAAAACACAGAATTAATGGTTTTTTAATGGTTTCTTTTGGTTTGCGATCTAATGGAATCTCCATCTTATTACATTATCTACTTGTACATCTAGTTACAGTTGCACATCTTATAGCAGCAGGACATCGTCTGCTGAGATGTTCTGATGTCTTAGCTTAGGAATGTCGGCCGGATTTCCATCCTTATCCCGCCGTCCGCACCTATTGGCATCGGATAGAGTTCCGGCTGCTTCCACCTGCGCAGCGCGCTACGGATTTGAATAAACCAAACACATGAGAAAGGAGTACGTGTCCGCGTTGATTTATTTTTCGCAGGATTCTTCCGAAGCAATCCTGCTTTGGACAGTAAAGTCAGTTGGTTTCGTCATACAATAAACCGCCTTCGATTGAGCTATTTCCGTGGTGTTTGTGTGGCTTTCCGAAATAAATAACAGCCAGCGCTCCTACAGCTCCGTGTGAACTCGCGGCCCACTGTCCTTCTCCGTCGGATGTATAAACAGACCCTCGGCGGCCACCCATTCCGTACCCGAGTACGGATTCGGCACACCGACCACCTCCATTTGTCCGTTGATTGGCCGACCGAATGTACGGCCTGACACACCCAGATACATATTCGTGTCCTTGTGCTGGAACCGGACCGGATTCGAGCGCAGCCAGCTGTCTCCCGAGCAGATCAGCACCCAGTGATCGCCGGTATCACCTTGCCCTGCAACGCGAATCGAGTGTGTAGTTAGTAAACAACGGCCCAGAGGAACGCAGATAACGATCTGATCTGTTGTAATCACTCACCGTGCTCGTCACCATAGGCCGAGATCTCTTGATTTCCCGACAACGGGCTCTGGAAGTGGTGCGAGTGGAGATTTTTGTTCGTCACGGAATGGTGCAACCGGATCGTGTCACCGCATTTGACTGGCTCCCTGGAGATGTTCGCAAAAGGTTACATTAGCACAATGTTTGGATGTTTCATTTGTATAAAAGTCGCTTACCCTCGCTCACAGTGCTTTCCGGTGGCAGCCTTCACGGCCCAGTGGCTGTTCACGTCTTCTTGCAGTTCCGTGGCTGTGACAGATTGCTGCCCCGAACCGGTGCCGTATTTTACGTCGTGAGAATGTAACCTCACATTGTAGTCGACATTTTGCAACTTTAGTACCGTGCCGCAGGTTACATGTCGGCTGTTGCGGACGGCTTTGTAGTTTGTAGAAAAAAGTAGTTTGACCCATTAGTTTGTTGTAAAATCACTGACGTGGTTCTAACAGCGCGAGAATCCGCCGGTAAACAACTTGACGCTACCCTTGGCGGATGGAAACACTTACCGAGCGTTATGTCTATGGGGCTTAGAAAACTGAAAATTATGACTAGAAATGGTATTGTGCTGCTGCTGGTCATCTTTGTTACGCTAGATCGATATTTCGTTAGACTGGCAAAATTATCAGGAGTAACCCAACGGGGCGAACTGTTCTCTGATGTTTTGTGACAGCAAATCCACGACAGCTCGAGCTGACGTACGCTCCGATTATGCGTGAAGCCAGGGGCGTAGAGTGTGGCGAGGAACGTAAACACTTCCCGTGCACGAAATTTGATCGACTTAGCTTCCCTAAACTTTGGACTGGCCATAAGGTTCTTTTCTGAGTTTAATGTGTTACATACATTAGATACAAGAAACAGCACTAATCAGAGAAATAATGACCTTATTTTGTGTTGAGTATGAGCAATTTTCACCACCAACATTTTCACCACTGCACGCTCTCATTCCTATAAATGTCAAACTCAAATAACAACAAAGCCTCAAACTCTGAAAGTGCCAAAAAATGAACGAGGTAAAGTTAATCGAATATATACAAACTTTAAACTCTTCTAACGTAGAAGACACGAAGGTGCCGGATGTAGTGTTTTACGAGATTGTGCATCAACCGACAACAAGCAATGCCTTGGAGTGCGGTAGCTGCAGTACCCTGCAAGCGCGGTTGGTGGAACTGGAGGCTAAGATTTCCGCTCAGGAGCAGCACCTCGCGCGGCTGGAAGAGTTGGAAGCTAAAGTTTCCGGTCAACAGGAGTTGGAGAAACGCATCGCGGGGCTAGAGGAGCAGATTTCCACTCAGCAGACGATGTTTTCGGCGCCGCCAGTCGCAATGCAAGTGCAAGTCATCACCGTTCCAGCTCCATCCGACCCGCAGCTCCCTGCATCCAATTCAGATGAACTTCCACAGCTTCCGCAGCTTCCGGTGCGCTGTCTGGAGCAGCTCCGAAATTTGGAAGCAGCGTCGCCACAGTGTTTACCACAAGTGCTAGAGTACATGTTGTCCAAGAAAAAACCTAGCCCCAAATTAAAAGGGGACGATGTTTTGAAAAAAATAGTTGATTTCTATTTTGATCGGCAATTTTTGAATACTTGTGTGTGGATGTGGCCGAGAGCCAAAAGACCCATTGCGTTGTCGAAGTATACAAGAACCTTACGGGTGCTGTATAAGGTAACGCAGCATTACGACGATAACTATGAGTATAAAGAGTTTCAAAGAAAAATGTCCTCCTACGTCAAATACGCGCAGTTTAGATGCAAAGCCAAGCCTCGACGATTGTAAGTTTGTAAGTTCGTGGTGTTATAGTCATGGGTTTACCATAGTTCTCTTATTTACAGTTTGTAACAACAACTACAGTCCAATCCACCCAAAAACTAAAGGTGCCTTCCCTAACACATAGACACAGAGAGTTTCTGGTGTGGCTGGAACTCTGCATGCCACACTCTTGGACTTCCAGGTTAGCTTTGGTCCAATAGGGGTACACATGGTAATATAACTTTGAATTGTTTATGTTTTTCAGTATGCACCAGTATTCTGAATGAGATCAGCTCCAGCGAGGATCGTGAACGTGCTGTTAAGTCCAACGAACCAGCCTATGTCGCCGATGTCGTAGGGTGGAAACGGGTTCGCGATTGCTGATCCTGTGGCATGAGATCGATCAAACGCAACAGAATGGTGAGCGAGGGATCATCTCTCGAATCATTCGTCGAAGGTTCTCTTCCTCACCAACACGTCGTAGAAGCCTCTCGATATGATGTATTTTCTGTATTTGAGCGGAGAAAACGGAAATAAAAATAGAAAAATCGAAACAAAATAATTCTATACGCATCGATTTGCAATAAACGCAGAAGATAGTAAAGATAATTGAAGATGTTACACGGTTCAGGTATTTCTGTGTTTCTCTATTTACAGTTACAGTTTCAGATATTATTTTGCATACGAAAAGAACTACGTTTTTAATAATATATTTGTTCTAATAACATTTTAAAATTACCTTATCTTTTGTTGAGTATGAGCAATTTTCACCACCACCATTTTCACCACCGCACGCTGTCATTCCTGTAAATGACAAACGCAAAGAACAACAAAGCTGGTTTGATGCAGAGCTAAACAAGCCAAAACTCTGAAAGTTCTCTTCAAGCAGATTCACAGGCAAAACTGTTTTGCAGTGCCAAAAATGAATCGCCAAGTAAAGTTAATCGAATATATACAAACTTTTAACTCTTCTTACGTAGAAGAGCTCACGGTGCCGGACGATGTAGTGTCGTACGAGATTCTAGCTCAACCTACAACCACGAATGGCCTGGAATGCGCTAGCTGCAGCGCTCTGCTGGCGCGGGTAGTGGAACTGGAGGCTAAGGTTTCCGCTCAGGAGCAACGCCTCGCACGGCTGGAAGAGTTGGAAGCTAAGGTTTCCGGTCAACAGGACTTGGAGAAACGCGTCGCGTGGCTGGAGACGCAGGTTTCCACTCAGCAGACGATGTTTTCGACGCCACCAGTCGCAATGCAAGTGCAAGTCACCACCGTACCTGCTCCGTTCGACCCGCAGCTGCCTGCTTCCAATTCAGATGAGCTTCCACAGCTTCCGCAGCTTCCAGTGCGCTGCCTAGAGCAGCTCGTGAGTTTGGAAGCAGCATCGCCACAGTGTTTCACACAAGTGCTACAGTACATGATGTCCAAGAAAAAACCCAACCCCAAATTGAAAGGAGACAAAGTCTTGAAAAAAATAGTTGATTTCTATTTTGATCGGCAATTTTTGAATACATGTGTGTGGATGTGGCCTAAAACAAAAAAACCCATTGCTTTGTCAAGGTATACAAACACCTTGCGGGTGCTGTATATGGTAACGCAGCACTATGACGATGACTATGAGTATAAGGAGTTTCAAAGAAAAATATCCTCCTACGTCAAACACTCGCAGTTTCGATGCAAAACCGAACCTCGACATAGGTAAGTTTGCAAGTAAGAGGTGTTTTAGTTATGGGTTTGTAATAGTTCTTATATTTGCAGTGTGTAACAACAACAGTCCAATCCACCCAACAACTAAAGGTGCCTTCTCTAACACAGAGAGTTTCTGGTGTGGCTGGAACTGTGGATGCCTCACTCTTGGACTGCCAGGTAAGCTTTGGTCTAATAGGGGTACGCATGGTAAGATAACTTTTTGAATTGTTAATGTTTTTCCAATATGTACCAGTATTCTGAACGAGATCAGCTCCAGCGGGGATCGTGAACATGCCGTTACGTCGAACGAACCAGCCAAAGATGTCGTATGGTATAAACTGGATCGCGGCTGTTGATTCTGTGGCATGAGATCGAGCAAACGCAACATGATGGTGAGCGAGGGATCATCTCTCGAATCGTTCGTCGAAGATTCTCTTCCCTCACCAACACGTCGTAGAAGCCTCTCGATATGATGTATTTACTGTATTTGAGCGGAGAAAACGGAAATGAAAATAGAACAAACGAAACAAAATCATTCTATACGCATCGGATTTGCAATAAACGCAGAAGATAGTAAAGATAATTGAAGATGTTACACGGTTCAGGTATTTCTGTGTTTCTCTATTTACAGTTACAGTTTCAGATGTTATTTTACATACGAAAAGAACTACGTTTTTATAATATATTTGTGCTGCATATTTTGTTCCTTTCTAGTTATGTGCTTGATCTGTTACATACGAGAAACAGCACGGTTGGAAGCGAACCCCAGCGGCGAAATGAAAAACCTTTTCTTTCAAAATAACATACCATAATGCAACTGATCACTATATTCACTTGTACATATATTTCTTAGGAAATGTTGATGTTTCACAGCATATAATGTAGCGTAAAATTTAACTGTTTCCATTATATATACACTGACACATTGTTCTAATCTTTTAAAATTACCTTATTTGAGTTGCTTAAGAAAAATTTTCACCACCAAGATTTTCACCACGGCACGCTGTCATTTCTGTAAATGTCAAACTAAAATAACAACAAAGCCTCAAACTCTGAAAGTGCAAAATATGAACGAGGTAAAGTTAATCGAATATATACAAACTTTCAACGCTTCTTATGTAGAAGAGTTGACGGTGCCGGATGGTGTAGAAGAGATAAAGGTATTGCCGTGCGAGATTCTGCCTCAACCTACAACTACCAATGCCGTGGATTGCGGCAGCTACAGTGCCCTGCTGGCGCCAGTGGAGGAGCTGGAGGCTAAGGTTTCCGCTCAGGAGGAGCGCGTCATGCGGCTGGAAGAGTTGGAGCCTAAGGTTTCTGCTCAACAGGAGTTGGAGAAACGCGTCGCGTGGCTTGAGGAGCAGGTTTCCGCTCAGCTGGCGATGTTTTCGACGCCACCAGTCGCCATGCAAGTGCAAGTCACCACCGTTCCTGCTCCATCCGATCCGCAGCTCCCTGCTTCCAGCTCAGATGAGCTTCCGCAGCTTCCGGTGCGCTGCCTGGAGCAGCTCCGAAATTTGGAAGCAGCATCACCACAGTGTTTCCCACATGTGCTAGAGTACATGCTGTCTAAAAGAAAACGCGGCCCCACATTGAAAGGAGACAAAGTTTTGAAAAAAATAGTTGATTTCTATTTTGATCGGCAATTTTTAAATACATGTGTTTGGGTGAAGCCGAGAGCGAAAAGACCCATTGTGTTATCGAAGTATACAAACACCTTACGAGTGCTGCATAAGGTAACGCAGCATTACGACGATAACTATGAGTATAAGGAGTTTCAAAGAAAAATGTCCGCCTACGTGAAACACTCGCAGTTTAGATGCAAAACCGAACCTCGACGATTGTAAGTTTGTAAGTTCGTGGTGTTATAGTTATGAGTTCACCATAGTTCTCTTATTTACAGTACGTAACAACAACTACAGTCCAATACACCCAACAACTGAAGGTGCCTTCCCTAACACGTAGACACAGAGAGTTTCTGATGTGGCTGGAACTGTGGATGCCTCACTCTTGGACTGCCAGGTAAGCTTTGGTCCAATAGGGGTACACATGGTAAGATAACTTTTTGAATTGTTACTGTTTTTCCAGTACGTACTAGTATTCTGAACGAGATCAGCCCCAGTGCCGATCGTGAACATGCCGTTACGCCCAGGGAATCAGCTAAACATGTCGTATGGTGGAAGCGTGATCCTGCGGCAGGAGGTCGGGCAAAAGCAAGAGGTTTATGAGCGAGGGATCATCCCTCAGGTTTTCTTCACCAATGCGTCGTAGAAGGGCGAGCTTGCGAACGGATTAAGCATGATTATGTCATCCAGAAACACCAGCAAAATAGGATCATCTCGAAGCGCGTTCCATAGATTGGAGCAGCAGCCCATCGTAGAGGACACCCTAAGCGTTAGCGTTTCGCTTCTACTTCGAGACTGCTTCGCTATGCTGGCGTAATTATGGTCGCTAGCAGGATTACGTCCAGATGCAACACAGAGGCTAAGCTCAAACGATTAACGAGAAACCTTGTATTGTTTAGTGCAGTCATTTGAAGGTAACGATACGATAAGGACTTGGATTGTGATAAAATAATTTTGCCCAATAGTGGGTACTAGGGGAACAACGATAGCAAACAATAGCGCATAGACTAAGAATTCGACTTTAGTTACATCGAAGGTAATGCAGGATGGATGCGTCTACCGCCGTCAAAAACTGACCGTATAAAAAAAAGAACAGAAAACTAGCAATACTACTTTGAGCGCATTACATGGGACCAGCAACTTTATGTTAGCAATCAAGCACTATTTTTTTATGCTATGGAGTAAACTAACACTCTTAAAGTGCGCCCTGAATTCCAGATGATCAAGTATAGCCATATTTTCGATTCTTAGCTGAAACGCTGGACAGCCACATGTTGTAGTTACTACGTTGTAGTTAGTTAGGAAAATAGTTCTTTGCTTGGAATGTTTTTTGCTAAATAAGTTTCACTTTCACTGTAGTAAATATTGTTCATTTTTCTTAGTAAAATAATTATTGGTTTGCTATTCATTTTTAAGTAACGCTGCTTCAACCGTTCGTTTGCTGTACGTTATAGTTTCCGCTGCCATTCGGTCGAAATGTTGCGTTATGCTACACGCACGCCGATGCTATTTGAAATACTAAGTGGTTCATTAGCCCTGTATTCTAACAATCGTTAATAAAGACTTCTGAAGAAATTTTCTCTTTTTCTTTATCTTGAAAATGGAATGGAAATTCTCTGAAAAAAGGCAGTTACTGCTACGTAGGCTTAACGTTTATAGTTTTGAATTCAAAGCTTATGGAATTGCACGCGACACCGAAATTGCATGCAAGTTTTACTCATTCTTCGACCGTTTATTGCATAGCATTCTCCCGGAACGGATTCTTGTAACTGAAATTCATGTTGTAAACTAAACTTCATGCTTTGCAACCTACAGCTTAAACATAATAAATAAATAAATAAAGATGATAATAATGGGTCAGCAGTTTCAATAGTGTAATCCGGCAATTGCAAACTGACTGACGTCAAACTGACGTCTTTTGCATAGAAACCGACGGATCTGCGGACGAGCCACAAAAATTGAGTCACATGGCAGCCCCCAAATGTCCCTCGCCTTTCGGCAGAAAGCTGCTTACGCATTGTGGCTCACGCACCACGATCGGAACGGATGGAACGCCCCGAGAAATGGAACTGCCCGAGAGGATGCCCGATCTTCAAGGATGTCCGATGAGTGCGGATGGGCAGAAATGGCACCAGATGAATCAGATGCACCTTCGCTTCTCGGCACTCTTCGGGGGCCCCCGGGATCACCACCACCACTACCAGTACGATCGTCCAGTGATCGTGCGTGCGCTTCCCTGCACAACTGGTTCTGCGCCAGCACACCAGACCGTTCATTGGCCGTCCACCAACACAGATACACACGCGAACACGGCAGCCAGCCCGCGGCCACCTCAAGACAACGAACCTCGTTGACTTTTGCTGCAGCGCGCGCGTTGTCCCCACCTTGCGCGCTTCTTCTTCTGGAGCGCGAAACGGCCGAGCGAGACCGAGGCCGGCGGAGACTTGAACGATCAGTACCCAACGAACTCTGGTCACAGCAAGCTGTCGGCCGGTGCCTGTCGTGCGACTGTGTTTCGGTTTCTTGAGCAGCTCTCGGTCCGCTGCAACTCCCGTGGAGCCCCTCACCCAGGTGTGGGGTTTGGGGTCTGATCGTGGTGTGATCGGTGAGCGAACGGGGCGCATTTTCTTCGAGCGCACAGAGCGCGGTGAGTGTAAGTGCCATTTTCCTTCGCCGTGCGCCACATTTTCTCTTTCACTTTCCCCCCGAGGGGCAAACGAGTCGCGAGTCGTAATCGTAATGTGAACGCAACGCGCAAGTTCGCACTCGCAAGTTGTTTGTGGAAAAGTACATTTAAAAGCTCATTCGATGGTATTAGTGGGTGACAAACTGACGATGGTCGAGACGCTGTTAATAGGACGGCGATGACGATCTGGCAGCAAACATGCTCCTCGAAAGCTCATCGTGCGCCGATGATGATGCTGTGGTTGCCTGGCCACGGCGGCGAGTGGCGCAAAATGTCAAAGCCTTCACCTTTTCGGAGACGGATCTAAGGCAGGCTCCGCGCGCGCTGCGCTTCGAGCGGCGCGTTGCGAGTTATTATGCTTGGAAGATCTTGTCCCCGTGGTTGTTTTATACTTTTTAGTTCACCCCGCCTCGCCGCGAAGGGGATCTTGGGACTCCCGGTGCAAAAGTGGTGAAGGTGGTTGCGGAATTCAAACTAGAAAAAGGAAACGGGTGAAAAATATGGTATCGGAAAGTCCGGAAATCTGTTTCTCGGGCGGCGTTCTCGGGCGGTGAAGTTGTAACTATTGTGTGTGCGGACTGGAACGTTGCGATCAAGACAACGCGCGCTGGATGGTGGTGAAAGTGCTGGATCGAGTCGGGTTGCGCAAGCGTGACAAGAAAGAAATCTCGCGGACTCCACGGGACGGAACGGACGATGACCGGTTTCCCGGTCGGTGCGGCAGGAATGTAATTAATTATCGTTTGTTTATGCTAAAGACCCCTCGTTAGGCGCGTGGTAGGATTGTGTGTAGGAAAGAAAAGCATCCATCCCGTTGGTGCAACCTTCGAAGGCCAGTTGCTAGCCGAAACACAAGTGTGTCAGTGGCCACGAATTCACCACATCATCATCCCGGGCCGAATCAACCGATTCTGCTGATCCCCGGGGAACCTTCTTCGTGGACAGAGAGAGAGAGAGCGCGAGATTCAAGCCGAGGTTCGACGCCTGGCGGACTTGATCATTAGTCATTCAGAGCGACAACCCGCCACCGCGGCACTGGGACAATCCACCCAAAGACACTGTGCCGTTGTGTTCGTGTGATTGTTGACTGGTGTAGGTGCTTTTGTGGGGCCAGCAGCATTGCTCTCGACGGTACGCCACCGTGGGTCGTATTTTTTCATTTTGTCGAGTTTTCATATCTGCCGCCGTGGTCTGAGCTACCGATGTGGACCCGCCTCGGCCCTACACTGGCGATTGGCTTTCTGCCCCCCCCTCTCTCTCTCTCTCTCTCTCAGTGAGAGAGACAGAGAGACTGTCTTGATCCATTTCGAAGACCTTGCAACGCGACACAGCATAGTCGAGCGCCCGCCACCACCGTCATCGATATATATTGCTGCGATCGTTTCAACAGCGGCGACCGTGGTGGCCAACACGGTGAGATCGTGTTGGTGTTGATAGTTGGTTGCACATTTGGTACACTTTTTATGCTCTCGGTCTGCAGGGAAGCTCGGTCGCTCCAAGACGGAAGATTTTCCATGGCGAATTCGTACGAATGATTTTCTCAATTATAGGTCCCCGATTGGCGCTGCGGCGCGCGTTTAGCGAAGACGCCGCCTCGTTGGAAACAAAAACAAAACTCGTGTTTTTAAAGTTTGCCTCACTAACTTTATGTTGCCCGTGTACGTGTTTGTTTGGCCGGCGGTGAAAGGCGCCGCGATCGCAACCCCCGCCCAACACACACCGACCGACCGGACCTAAACCTGCCTATGTTGCGTAAGATAACGACGGACGATCGGCGGAACGAAAGAGACGGGGAGCGAGTGGAAAAAAAAGTACGACCACCGGGTACCACGGCGACTACTTTTGGCACCCCGGTTTTATCGGCGACATCGGCGGCTCGAGACGAGGGCCGGGCCATAGGCAAAAGGGTAGCAAAACCAGCAACAGCAGCCAGTTGCTGGATTAAAGCGTTTCCGTTCGATTGGAGCCTTTTCTAGGTGAGTAAGAAACGCCTTTTAGGGGGATGCAATCCAAATAGGCAATGTTGGACAGTAATTTGTTGTACTGATATCAACGAAAAGTCGTAGCCCAACAAGGACTTAAATAAAATTTTAAAATAATTGAAAAATACACAGGCGGACACAGTATTACCCTAGCTGAAACTAGGCCAAGCAGCAAGCACGCTGCCAGAAGCACGAAAGACGCACGTTAACTGTTTAACGAAGCGTTGAGGTGAAAATAAAATTCGCGATGCCCACGCTCACGATTCGGAATGTCCACATCCTTAAATCCGCATGACTGGTGATCAGCACCACCGGGCTTCCAATTCGGTCACTTGCCTTTCGTCTTTTGCCTTAATTCGCTAACCAAAACGCGGGCGATTTCATAATCATCTGCCTCGCCGGTTGCGTAGCAACCAAAACAAACTTATTTAATTGAATTATCATACGCCATTTAAACGTTGCAAGCCTCCGCAACGATAGAAACTGTCTGAACTGTCTATACATTAGCATAACGGCAGCGGGGCACCGTTTTCTAATTGTGCTTTAATTAGCAACGAATGGCGATTTCCCCAAACATCCTTGCCACCGGGCGGATCTCAGCGGTGCATTTTCCCCGACGGTGCTGCCGCACAACACGATCCGCAGCTCGATGCAATTGCAACGGCGCACAAGAGTCGAACAAAAAAATGCATTGTCTTCCGTCACGTCCACCGTGTGGCTTGCGCGCAGGAAAACGAAACCAACCGCCCTACACGTTGAACGGATGTCGATTTTCCGGTGGAAACTCGAAATCGTTCCGTTCGCGATCGGCACGGTTTGTTGTGGTTGGCGGGGGTTGCTTGCGTGTTGCTTGCAACGTGCCGTCGATGGCGAAACGTGGACCTGCGGGTCTTGCACACACCGGCTAATTAAAACGGTCCTCAGGCCAGCCAACAGAAAATGGAAAATCGCTGCCCTAGACACGGCACCCCGGCGGGGGGCCTGCGGTCCGAACCACCCAAAAACTCACATTAGCGTGCGCGGTTTTCAATTCGCGGCTTGCGTGTCTTGCGTCAATCAGAACTCGATCGCGAGGCGCGCGCGCGCGAAGCCGAAGAGAATTTACTTTGTCCGCAACTGCTCCGGTTCGAGCATTAAGTGGCTCACTCGCAGAGTGGCTGAGAACGGCCGCCCAAGACTCGCTCTACCCGTAAACTGGTGCACACATAACTGGCGCTGCACGCAGCACGAAAAAAAGAGACCGACGACAGGACAACCTTCGGTAATTCGACACCCTTTGGGGTGGAGCCTTCCATAGCACAGCTGGCCAGCGGTACTGTCGTTCAAAATGGCATGATCCCTTCCTTGCTCCCAACCGAGCTCGGCGTGAGCAAATATGACGTGTGTTCATTTCGAGGCCTGCTGTTTTGATAGTTTCAGTTTTTCAGTTCAGTTCTCGTGTTTTTGCATATCGCCCACCACAAGCACAACGCCCTGTGACGGTGGTGGTCAGCGCCTAGCGATCGCGTCCCAACACGACGCCTTAATGGCCGCCCGGCTCGGCTCAGCCGAAAGGAGCTGGTTGAAGAATTTTATTAACTCGATGACCTTCTTTCACGGTACACACCGGGACCCGGAGCCGGTTTGAAATGGTTTACCGTGGCGTGGCGCGTGGATTGGCTGGCTGGCTGGCTGGTTGAGGTTTCTTGTGCTGTAGTCGAGCAGCGTTTTTTGCCGGTAAATAACCACCGCCTTGTACGAAAGGATCGCCCCGTTTCAGGCGATCGAACACGGGTCGCGCTAACGATCAGGCTGTGGTTTGCCGGTATGTTTTACACTTACATTTGTTACATGCCCGTGTTCTAGTCGATTGCCGGGTGTCGGGTTTGATCGACGACTTGTTAATTTGGAAGCATCACTCATAGTTACGGCTTGCCGAGGATCGTTGACTTTAATGGTGCAATCGTGGCGGTTTTTTTTCTGCCGAAACCCCAATAAAAGCTAAAAATCAGAAACAAAAAATGCAACCTCAAAAGAGGCCCTCTGCTGTGTTAAATGAAACGACAGAAACTTCAAAGTGAACGGACGTTCTACGAATACGAGCGTGAAGTCATATAAAAGTAAAACAACAAAGTAGAAAGGTGATTATGGTGGGCCACTCGGAACACCGTCAACAGCTGGTTAACACCCACGGAACCGCAGCCAGCGAAAGAGTCGGTTGAAGATGATCGCCCGTAAATAGTCTCATTAGCAGCGACCGAAAGGCAACGAACAATGCACTGCCGGCCCTCATGTTGGGCGGCATAAAATCACCTAAAAATTAGCTAGGCAATAAAATCGGATCGAAAAATAAAGCCTCCACACGAATGGCTTTCTTCTCACCTGCAGCCGCCCGGTGGTAATTGTAAACACAATGGCGCCGCGCCCTCCACGGACTCTAAATCATAAGCCAACATTAACGGTGAGGCGGGAAGTGAAATGAAGTGAAATGGTTTCCCCAAAACTCCGCCCCAGCTCCGAACGGAGGAGGATTTGCATCCGCGAGGAGGAAAACACTTTCCCTGCCAAAGTGCAGCTGATAGTGCCGAATGGACGCAGTGCCCAAAACCGCCCCGAATTGCATGGCCCACAACCGACCCGGGGACACTGGGTCAACATACGGCGGCATGCCACCGAAAACCCGTGGCGGGAAAACGGACCCCACAAATGAGCTCCATTTGCGCCCATTTGCGCGATGAGGGTTTAAAAATGAAAAGTGCGGTTCCCGCGCGGTTCCGTTCCGGTTCCGAGTAGGGGTGGGAAAGAAGAAAAAGAAACTGGCCGTCACGGACCGAAAAATATTCATCTCCACCCGTTGTCGGTGGCTTTCGCTTCCCTTTCGCGCTTCGCATCGGCATCATAATTTCTCCAACTAGAGCCGGCGAGGAAACCGGCGTCCGCGTCGTCACGGAACGAAGATTTGAAAAGTGAAAATCATTCACCGCCAGCGGATCGCGGAGCGTCTCGCTCTCGTTCGCCTTTGAAGCGCGCAAGACGCAAAACGCAGATGACGATGCGCAGTCAAGAAGCGCCAAGCGAAACCGATCGTCGACCCGGGAGAGCAAAGCGCCTAGGAGCAACTCATGCCAAAAAAGGGGAGCAAAAAACAGACGAGACAGGTGCCGGCTCCGGTTCCGAGGCCAAGAAAAGTGAAAACGATCGAAGGTTAGATAAACGGAGCCAACGGAGTTTGGGGTTTCTTTTGCGATCTGCACACTTCATGCGACAGAGGACAGGAGGATCTGCTGCCACAGCTGTTGGGTGCGATAATTGGTTAGGTAATCGGCATTTTGGGTTTTTAGTCAACCAGAAAACAAATAGGCAAAATTATGTGAGTTATTTCAATACTTCTGCTGGCTTGAGGATCGTCTTGAGAAAAGTGTCTTGCTTTACATGAATGATTGAAGAAGTCACTATGATACAATATTGCTCACCTTCGGCACAACAGAAATCGTTCCTAATTTGTCGATTTCTCAACAAAACATGCGTTCGCTTCCGAGAGCTTGAAACCGCGCGAGGGTGATGATTAAAATAATTACCCATTCGAGAAGCCGGATCGGGCCCGTTTCGGCGTAGCCAGAAAAATGGTCAGCGAAATGACGACCGACTACAATTATCGGAAGCAATGGCGGAAAGCACCCGCGAGCAGTGAAAGAGAATCGCAGCAAAATTGTAACAACAAACGCCGCTACGTTGAACTTTCACGGCGCTTTCCCTTTGCGCCACGGAAAAGTGCGCAATTACCGCTTTGAAAATAACAATACGCACACGCGCGCGATGATTGGCCGGTGCACACGTGTGATGGCGTCTCTGAAGATGCCTGATGCTGATCATAAAGACGTATTTAATTAGTTTCACTTTGGTGGGAGCCGAAGATGCAGAAATTTCACCCGCGGGCAGGCTGTTTCGAGTGCGTAGAATGGAAACACGGCGGTTCAAAAGAAAAACCCGGGACCGGAGAAGTTGCATTCTTTTCTTAGCCACGTGTTTCAACGGGGATCACGTAACGACGCGCAGCAATAAAACAGTGAAACTGGAGCAACGCGGCCAGAATAACTCAGTCGTTGCACCATTTTGAGAATCACACTAGAAACCGCCAAAATGGTTGGACGATGGAGATGGAGCCATTTTGTGCTCGACAAAACACGAAAACACGCTAAGTGGCCTCCGTTTTCGGGTGGGCTTAGATTTGTGCTGCCGAAATCAGCATAAGGGCGGAGCGGGTGCTGCCACATAATTGGTTCGCACATAATGCGACCTGCTAGAAAATTCACACATTCATCCCCACCGTGACACCCGTGTGTCTCACGGGTGATATAATTTGTGTTTTATGCTTTTATGTGGCGGCATTGTTTAGCGGTTATGTTGCAGACGCAACACCGCCCGCCGTTGCTATAGAATGTGAACCGATTACTGCGCCTTGTTTATCGGTCCACTGAACCGATTCACCGAATTCGAGCAGTTTCGAGCAGCTGTCAGCAAACGGACGGCTGATTCCAAAAGGCAACAAAAACAAAACAATCACCACACGAGGAGTAAAAAAGCCTGTTTTTGGTTCTAATTGGCAGCTCCGTGTGGCCTTTCGGACTGGCCAGCAGAAAAAGCTCGATAAAAAGGAAAGCGCGCCGTGCGCGGTTGTCGACCTCAATCATGTGTGGCGTTTTGGCGTTTCCCTCGTCAGCGAGAGGCAAATTAAATGCACGCTTAACGACGATGATAGTGGTGGTGGTGGCCCCAAAACCGCCACCGCCGAAAGCGCTAATGTGAGAAACCTCTATGTGCAGCCCGACACCCCATCACGATGAAGGTGCTGCTGACCGATTCGGAGTCAAAATTAAGCACCCCTCTCCCCCCAGGCCCATTACGGACACCGGTGTGTGCGGTGGACGGAGCATTAAATCGAACCATCGATCACTGGCACGCCGGGAGAAATGATGTGTGCCAAATGTGCAGACCCACCCAAAACGGCGCAGCACTCGGCGCGTGACCTCTTGGCGGTGGGCCAGCGCCGCATTCGAGTCGCCTTAACCTTACCACAAGAGGTCTGGCTAGATGATCGTGGTCACTCGTGGTGCGAGATCAAGTACTGCTGCCGCCGCTGCAAGAGGCAAAAAGTGGAACAACGCAAAAGAACGCCGCCGACCCACCCGCGCCAGGTTACGGTGGTGGCAGGCGGCCTGAAGAAGTCGAGCCGAATGGAAATGGGTGGATTAGCGCTCTTGTGCCCGACGGCCAGAGCATAGTTAACATGGAAACAATCGACTCGACTCGCGGCGGCTAAGATTCCCGCCCCGGAGCATGATCCACAGTTTGTTGCACAACGATGTTTTGGATCGCTGCATGCAAAAAAGCAAAACCCAGCCCCACAACGCACGCCCCAAGTCATGTTGGGGACCCAGCCCCGCCACAAGAGCTTCACGTCGATCGCCCCGGGGCCCCGGCGAGTCGCGATACAGAAACGCCAGCCACAGTCGGTGTGTGGGGGTGAAAATGAATTTAATTTTGCCATGCCATTTGTTTTGCGTGTCATTTGCGTATGCCGTAAGCCCAGTCACCCAGAGGGTGGTCTGGGCGGTCACTAACGACTTGGGCTGTGGGTTTTTGTGGGTCCTAGTACAGCGGCCTTGCCCATGGTGGTCAGGCCACGAACGACATAATGCTGGATACGTACCAAGTTGAACGATATTTTAATCACCAACCAACGCTGTTGATGAAGCATTGAATCATTCGTCGAAAGAAATCCAATCACAATAATGACGAATGAAGGTTGCGTTTGGGCCATTCCGGGGGAACACTCCGCACAGATGATTAATTAACGTCGACAGTACGAGTGGTATATTCCGATAGCGAGGCTATAAGAATGTCACGAAGCAATTACTTTCTCATTTTCTTGATTCAAAACAATCTCCTCTTGATTTCAACCACTTCTTACGACGACTCAACAGTGTTCCAAATGGTTTCTGGAGTTTTAAAGTCCTTGTCGATGGTCCCAATGTGCGCAGCGGAACAGTGTGTAGTTCTGTGCCATCAACTTTCCAAAAATGGACGATGAGAATAAGGTTCACTATAAGCACTCTAATTGCCCTCAAAGCAACTCTAAACATAGGACCTACCCAAAACGATCTTCCAGACAGACAGACAGCCAGGAAGTGCGTCCATAGTGAAGTAAACCGCTAATTGGCGCAAACCAAAGTGAAAATGCCCGCCATCCGATCGGCCTGGCTCTGACCGCCCCTGCCCCCGGCCACAAGACCGGTGAAAAACGGGTTGACAAAACGGGCAGATAAAAGTGCAACATCAACCCCAAAGGCTACTTTCACTAAAAATCCTTATCTGACCACGATGAACGCTGATCTGATGATGGTTTGGTGGCTTGGCAACTCGTTCCCGGAGTATTTGTTTTGCTCCAACGAACCGTTGTCGGGCCGGACCGTAACCGCTTCACTGGTTACGAAACCCGAATCCGAATCCCATCGGCTTCAAGGTTGATGGCCCACGGCGATAGGCCACACACGCGAGGGGCCGAGAGTTCGCACAAGTGGTGGTGGCCCTGACTGTGGCGGAGTCCGACACAGTCTTTTTCGGTGTCGGAGCTTCAGCAGCAGATCCAGCAGAGGATAAGACCCGACTGCATCATCCACCACTATGATGGTCCCAAGATGGACGCTCGACGAGTGTGTCGTGAACGATCAACCCTAATGGTTGTTTAATGGTTGTGACCAGTAGCTGGCCACCAATCTAACTGGACACTTGACACTATGGACCACGGTCCCGCATCGGAATGAATCACATTTCATCCGCAATCCGCAGTAGTGCCTGCGGTGATTACTAAGAAAAATGACACCCACCGAGGGTTAGTTGCATTTGTGCAAATGTCGCCACTGCCGATCCTTGACCCACCCGGTCGAAGATCCGGCTCGTCGATGTCGGCATCCGGTCCGTTCGACGTCCGAGAGCGTAGTGTTACCGAAACAATGCCGATACAGTACAACATGGCGTGACGCCGTGCGGTACCTCTAACGGTACACTGCACAATGCGCTGCATCATCATCGCCGCTTAGTACACGCTCGCCGGTTGCCCGGACGGGATATTCCGCAACAATCCGCGACTGACTCGACAGGAGATGACAGTTGGAGTTGATGGCGGGAACCATGAAACCGGAGAGAAGAAAAACTCATTAGGAAAGGGGTCGCCGCTGAAACATTGTGTATGGACCCTGGTCCCTTTGTCGCTGGGTCCCACTAGGGAACCAAGTGGCCAATCGGCCGATGACATACCTTTAGTTGGAATATATTTTAATCAACGCGCAAGGTCTTGAGTCACCTTTAAATTCACCGTGGAGTGGCTCGGCCAAGGAACAATTTCCTGTGGGCGTAGCCCGGGTACTACCCCAAATCCATCCCAACGTGGCTTACCCCGCAGAGTTATCAGAAGTGCAGCTGCCGCTTTCGGGCTCTTGGCTGGCCCCTTCGATTGCGCTAGCCGTCGTCGGTGGCGGCAACTTCGAAAGAAAGAAAAAGTTGTTTCCTTTATCGTCAGCGACTGCGCCTGCCCGAGAGCCGCACCGAAACGAGGCCCAGCAGCAGCGAGCGAAACTAGAAAACTGGTTTGACCACTCTAAAGTAGAGTGAGGAAATCGAATCCGAACCACTCCCGCTGTCGCCCGGATTGGCGCACGGTTCTGCGCGGCGCCGAGGATCTGTGTGGTCAGCCTAGTACCACTACTATCACTGTGACCAGCACCACCACCAGGAGAGTGTGACAGTTTTTGTTGCCTCTAGCATGGCCAGTGGGTCTGGGGTCTAGATATTGCTGGAATCGTGGAAGACTTTGTTGCGGTGCCAATCTTGGATAACTTTGGACTCGGGAAGGAAGTAAAGGTTGGGATTTCTCCAGAATGTCATGGAAACAGGAATCGTATAGGATCGCAGTCTCCAGAAGTAGTCGCAATCAATCCTACGCCTAAACACCCCCCGTTAGTATGGTCAACTGGAATACCTCTTTAATCGCAAAACAAGCAAACGCACTTTCGGCCCACTCTGACTGGAGCTACACCAAACTAGTTCCAATCGGGTTGATTATAACAAGAAAATCTACAATCGCTGGACTGGTTGAATCCACTGAGCGGCACTACGCCTGACACGTCCCCGTTTATCTTCCGATTAGTGCGTGGCGTCTCTTCGGCCTCAACCTCGCCCACAAAGTCTTGGCCCAAAGCGACTGGACAGGCGAGAACTCTTGATCGGTGTGCCACATCAAATCGTTCTTCTTTATGACGAATGCCGCTCCGAATGGGCGGTTGACCGAAGGGCGTAATTTCGTATGCGGCCGGAGTACGCGCTTCGGGCTTCTATTTTATCTATCCGACCAAAGGCTTCTGACCTTTTATACGCAGCCGATGCTTCTTCTCTGGGCAGGCTATGGTCGTCTCCTTGGGGTTTTGGACGTACGGTTACGACTCTTTAATGACGTCGTTGGGGATTTTAATTCATCCGACACGAAGGCTCAAACTTCAGGCCACCAGACAGGGGTTGTCGTGTCGTGTAGACCGATCCCGGTGCTCCACAACAAAGCAACCTGTGTTCCTTGGTGAAGGTTGGGTTGGGTTCTCCCAATTACGGCGTGCCCCGGTCGGGGTGTGCAGACGGGCCAGTTTTCGCCATCGCCAGTGCGAGATTGAGGTTGAGAACCTCCACGGAGCGAAAGTTCCCAGCGCAGCCGAGCGTGCCGTTGCGAAGCTCTCTGCAAGGTCGTCTGCAGAGTGCAGATCTTATTTACGGTGCACACCGGAGCGTGACGCCTTGTAGCCGCTGCGTGCAGAGTTCTGCGCCTGATGACCGACGCAGTAGCCGACAGTCGCGATTATGAGCTCTCTCCACTTGCAGCCCAACAAGATCTCATTGGTGATCGGTGGATCAGTAGCAAATGAATCGCCAACCAATTGTCCACTCAGCGCAACGGGCGAAGGCTAGGTAGGGTGTCCCCCATTAAAAGTGCGGCTTTACCTCGAGAGGAAAGCCGCGACCGAACGACTTCCTTCTGCGTGGCACACGGGCTTTGAGGAAACCGAAACAACCGCATTCCTCGCGGAGTCTGACAGCGCGGCAACATTCCATCCAGTACACTTTCCGAGTCTTTCCGAGAGATCGGTGCCTGCGCTGCTGACGCCATCGAAATCGAAAGTCCGTAGATCAATCCTCGCCATGGCCCGAAGTTCATTTGTGATCCAGTAAAGCTCCAGCGCCCTGATCGGTGCGAGGCGAGGAACCATTTTAATTGGAGCTGCCGCTGCCGCCGCCGCCACGGACCGATTCTCGCCCTGGCGTGACGCAGAACTTAAGTGCTACGCTGCGGCACGGTTAAATTACTATGCAGGCGTTCTCTTGGGCTTGGACGTGAAGCAGTATCGACACACTCGCTCGCTCGCTCGCTCGGGTTATAAATCTGTTTGTGGTCCGATCCGATCTAGCGAATGCTCTGGCCTACCCCACGGCTGGGTTGCCATTTTACATGTTTCGGTGTCTTGTTCTTCCCTGGCCGCTTGCGAATTATTTTTACTGTCTGCAGATCGTTCGATAGTGCCTCTCGATCGATCGCTTGACTAATGGTTTCTGCATTCGGTGCAGCGTACGCAGGGACCTGCTGCCGGCAAGAAATACGAGAGCTCCACCACTTCGTTCCGGAGGCACGCACGCGCAGGCCACGCAGGTCACGGGCCGGATGGGTGAAGGTCGCTCGATCGGGCTTGGGCGTCGAGTTTACTGACATTCACCTCACCACGTCCGTCCGCGGGTGGGGTCGGTCTAGAAACTCGCGACTGAAAGCAGAGAACCATCACAACCAGGAAGAACGGCGTCGGACGCGCACGAGAACGCAAGCATCCAGATCCAGCGGGCGAATTATATCCCCGAGGCGGACCGAGTCGGCCGAGGATTTCCGGGGCCATTCACATTTAGCAACCGAAGACCGGTTTTCCTGCGGGAGTCCATTGCCCTGGGGCCGCGTATGGTCCACACCTGGTCCCTGGCGACATAAATCCTGGTTATGTCCAGGGCTGGAGTGGACTCTTTCTACAACAACTTCATCCACGCCTAGACCATTCCGAGTCCGGCGGTCATCTTGATTGACTGGCAACGGCGAATCTAGCTCCTAGTGGCATAGAGAGGCGGTGCTTCTTATGACAAAACGCGAAACACCTACTGAAACTGGAGAAAGGTTTTTAGAACCACACCTCATCAATCAGGGCGGGCCAATTTTGGGCCGTCACCTAACGGTTGTTGGTAGGCGAAACTTTGTTCGGACATAACCTGGCGGGGGATCAGTTTCTGCCCCCAGCACGGGGGGGGGGGGCCATCAGCCAGTTCAAGTTCAGGAACCCACCCACTAAGTTCTCTTCCGCGGTGGTCACCACCGTGCGATCTCTTGTGTTTCGGAGCGGAATCGGAAGTAGGAAGTAGTCGCGGATCGAGAGGACGCAGTTCCTGGCCATTGTAGCCGGGCGAGCTAAAAAGCCATTTCCGCCGCGTGAGCCAACCTGTGGTGATCTCGGCCCCATTCAAACAAGACCAGCACCGCACCGAAACGGATGAATTATTAATGTTCAGCTCTCGTCCCAGAACGGCGCGTGGGAGACCGATTACGTCGGACCGATCAATTTGAGCACTTAGAAAGGGTCCCCGACGACGCCGATTTGCGGCTCGTTATTAAATTGGTGGCCTTTGGCGCGCGTGGGGAGATTCGGGTGGGAGGAACCGACCGACGGTAAACGCGAGCGGACTTTATTGGCCACACTAAACCATTCCGGCCCGGTTGGCCCCATGAGTCACAGCCTATGGATCCCTTCGCGAAGCGGATTATGATTCCGTGCCAATCAAAATGACTGGAGTCGAAGACCGGACCCTAGCGGTCTGTGGTCTGTGTGGTCCCAACATGAAATGGTTTATGTTTTTCTTTGCCTGTGGTAGCTTGAGAGGTGTTAGAGGGCCCGTGTCCAAAAGGAACGTAGTTTTTACACCCTGGAGACTGTCTAGCATCGGAACGATTTCTTGAAAGTCATCCGCCTCAATCGCCAGCGAGGTGTTATGGCGAGCGTTATGGTATGGTTAGGCAAATGAATTGGGCGGTGTACAGCCGGCTTTTGTGCGGCACTTTTTATACTGGCGGTCTAGATCGAGATCTTGTGGTGGACTGAAACGCACACGGCGCTACTAGTGCCCCGGGAACGGGAAGTACTCATTTAGAACGTACGTTTAAAATCTGGTTTAGCCGTTGGTCACTGAAACCGACATTACAAAAAAGGCGCACCCCTTCACTTGGGGCGTAGTCCAACTTCTTTTCTTCACCCTGTCCACCATCAGGACAGGAAGTGGGTAAACTGTTAGTTCTAAACCAACCGAGGCAGAAAAATGGGATGAAAAAAAAGGTTGATGAGTGTGACCTTGAGTTCCCAAAGAAACCCTACACCACAACGACGGGACCGGATGGGTTTCTGGTATCGAACTGTTCGACGATCGAGAAACCTAGCTAACAGCATGAGCACAAACACACGCATACGTCGGGCTATCGCCTCAAATGTCACTAGTTTGACCACTCGCCGTTGGGTGATGGTTTGCCATTCGCAAGAGACCGATCGAGCATTTTTTTGCTTGCCTTTATCAACCTAAAATATTTTGGCGCTTGCGAGGAAACCTTTACCGAAACACGCCACCATCATCATCATCGAACGATACGTCGTGCTAATGAAACCATTCCCAAACCGAACCGGAGTTTAACATTTTGCTACTTGTTTCATTTCTCTTTTCCGCCCTACCCGGTATAGGCTCCGCGTTTCCGAGCCGAGAAGATGTCTGCCATCAGGCATCGACCTCTGGCAAATGGGCCCAACGAGAGCGACGACAACTTTTCCGACGACGAGAGCACACCGCTAACACACGACATCTATGGCGGCAGGTAAGCAATACAATAGTTTTAGGTTTCGTTTCTAAACCTACTAGCTTAAGCGATGGAAAGCGATCGTTTGCGGAACCTTAGAAGGAGATCAAAGGGCACTAGTGTTGCTAACCGATTTTATGTATCAATTCTAAACCCGACGTACCGCGAAGGAGTGAAGTTCGTTGATTTATGGAACAAATCGGCTATAGTTCGCACAGAAAATTTCAAGAGAGAGAGAAAATATTTTGAATACTTGAGAAACCATTTGAAACCGTACAAAACTGTCCAAATATGCCTCCAAATAAGTTTTTGACTCTTAACGATCAAAAGGTTCGTAGCTTAACTAAGCGTTGAAGTCTTTCGTTCCGACGAACGTCCGTCATTGTGTCGTTCTCGTCGTCGCACCTAGCCATGCTTTCTCCACACGTATGTAGGGCTTCGCACTCCGGTGCCACGGGGCAACATAGTAACCCGGCCTAAAAGTCGCTAAAAACGCGACCCAACCACTGAAGCTGGGCGCACACCGGCACATAGCCATGAATAATCAATTCGACCTTGTTCCCCGGCGGCATCGTACCTCGGCCGCTACTTAATATTGGCAACACACCAAAACTGGCATTGATGTGTGGAAGTGTGTGTGGCGTGCTGTCTGATCACCTACGATCGATCCGGAGAAGGTTATCGCACAGCGGGCAAAATGTGGGCCACAGAACCCGGATCTTTGGCTGGGGATTGTTCGTGTTAGAACAGCTACAGTTGGCACATCTTCTGCCCTGAAGAGCCCTCTGCCCTCCGATCGATGAAGAGTTCGGCTATCGTATAATGCAAACAATAATGCCTACACCACTACAAACACCGTGCACCGTGCACTGCTGCCGCTTAGTCTACCGTGCGCCTTCGCGACAGGACAGGATAGGCCATCTGCAAGCGTTATTTTTGCAAATCCATCTCTCCATGCAGACGGGGTCGTAAACAACAATTATGCACAACGGCTCCGCGCCGCTCTGCCCGTGCCCCTAGGGTGACGGCGCAGCATAAACGTCATCGCGAGCGGATGATCGCACGTAGAATCGCACCGTGTTATGCAATGTGATTGCAGGCCGCGCGCGTCGTAGATCGGCGTATTACTTCACCCGTGCCGTCACCTGAAGGTAACGCCGCCGTCTCGAAACATACACTTGCAGAACGCCCGCAAAGATCAGCGATGCTCGGAGCGACTCCCACACTCTCAAAGATGGGCCAGCCGCCAGTTGGGTTGGTTGTGAGATTCTGGCATAATGGTAGCCGACGAGCCAATGTACGTATGGCACCCTTCTGTTTTTCTTTTGAATGGCATAGTTTTGCTGGCCGATTCGTGGTGCTTTGCTTTGTTTGTATTTGTTTGGCATTACATTGTCGTAAACAAACGGGGAAGAGGTGGCGTCTGTGCCCCCCTCGTGACAAGACAGCCCTCGTGTCACGTTTCGTGTTTGTGAAAGCTAATTGGCACGTGTGATCGGTCGGTGAGCGATGTTTTACATACGCGCAAATTTGTACTCAGCTCTGCCCGCTGATCGGGGTGGTTACTATTACGGCGGGGTCGGTTAAGGTATTTCCTAGCAAATATTTTGGCCAAGCTGAACGAAGAATGTACTATTTTGTTGGAGCCGACGCCGACGAAGAATGAGGGAAAATAGACACTTTGGCTGCACTGATTAACCATTGCAATGCACTAAAAGAATCCACAAGGAATTAATTAGCAGATTACTTACCACAATGAATCTGAACGCTATCCACATACACTTGGCTAGAATGCACGTTGGACCTCTGTGCAAATCAGGGATTTCCTTGCTGCCAGCCTTGCTCCACGGTAAATTACTCTCGATTGGCAGCATGCATCCGGAATCCAACATTGCCTCCACCAGGTTCCAAAAACGATCCCCAATCACTAAACTGTTGGCCCGTCCGAGCGATCGTTTCCCTGTAGCGGCGATAAATTTGGCAGACCCGTGGAAGCATAACGACGGAGTGACGAAGACTTTCGCTTGCACCACCACCTCCTTTTACCTATGAATAGGCAAATGCAGTTCGGTAACGCGCGTGCCGTCGCGGGCCATGGACACACGGTGCTGCCGCCACTAAGTTGGTTACGAAAAACTTGATCAAAAATCTCAACCATCAGCTTCGTCAATCGATTTCTCGTTGCGGTAGCGGCTCGAGCGTCGTGGCGCGTATTTTGCGATGAATGGAACGAGGCTAAAACGTGGACCGTAAGTTAGTTAGGCGCGATTTGCAACTTTTGCGTAATACGGGAAATCATCGGTTAGGGCGGGCAGTTTCGGGCCTCTCTTTTGTCCCGTGGCTAGGGCCATAATCGATTGAAGTGGTTAGCAGCGTACGCCCTTGAGTAAGAGCAGCGGGGACAGAAGTAACGTTGTAGTACAGCATTATGTTTAGCACAGCGTTGTTCTAAAAACATTGCCCGTTCATCTCTTTACGCTGTTAAGGACCTGTTTCCAGAATTGCCATCTTAGCAACAGTTGGCTCTACAAAGAAAGTTTGTACTAAAAGACTCACGGGTTCAAGGCATCCGCCGACATACGCCGTCGACATACGCTCCATAGTTCCTTAAGGTTAGCATAATCAGTCTGCTCGAGTTGATTTACTGCGCCGCAGTCACGATCGTCGGTTTTCTTCTGTGAAAACATGGCTATTCATTTTTAGTACACGATCACTTGGAGAAAACGACACCAGTTGAAGCGAGCGCCGCGTGCATGTTAAATATCGTACGTCCGTGGCAAGGGCGATCGTGCACTACACGCGTGCGTGTGTTGGTGTTTATTTTTGTGTAATTTGAAGAAGCCTTTCTTTCACAAGCGCCACCCATCGCCAGGCCGCGGCTTTTGGGTGGACTCCTTTCTCCCCCGTTCGGCCGGCAACCACTCTCACTATCGATCGGACCCACCCGACGTGCTGGGGTAGGAGGATCGTGCGAAGCGGCAGAGGGGCCTAGTGTTAATTTTTTCAACTTTGTAGTGTTTTGTTGCCGTGGCTGGTTTAGGTTGGAGGGCTGTTGTTGTGGTTGTTTTTTTCGCCGTCCATTTTTGGTCACTCAGCGAAACGGTTGGCTGGAGGCGGCGCTGCCGTGCTTGACCAATCAGCAGAAGCCCCACACCCTTGCGCCAAAGCCAAAAACCTCGAAAGCCAACCACTGCACTCACCGCGAAAGACGCGACGCTGCTCAGTCCAGCTCATCCGCTGGTGTCGGAAGCAGCTAGCTACGCGCGCGTCCTCGTTCGACTCCCTTATTGTTTGTGGTGTGGTTTGGACGGTACAGTGCAAAAACGGCAACACACAAGGACGCGAAGATCCTGTGAAGAGTTTTTGTGAGAAGTGATCTGCGTATGGCAACCGTGACAGCCTGCCCGAAGCGGTCGCAGCTAGTTGCAGGATGTATCGCAAAGTGAGCGGTGGCGCCCCGGCCAGCAACGGCAACGGGACCACCGCGATGAACGGTGTGGCCCTCCCGGGCGTCCCCAAAGGGCCCCAGCGGACCAACGGGGAAGCGAACAACTACATCAGCTACCAGAGTCACCACTACGCCCGTGTCGCCAACGATGACGACGAGGAAGAATATGTGATGTATGCTCTAATCGTGTGCCTTCACGCGAAAACGTGGCCCCGGGCACTAAGTCACTGCCCCAAAACTTTCACTGGCTATGCTATAATTTAGTGTCGATGTCGAACGGAGATCCATCGCAGAGCGCAGTACACACCGCTTGGCGCCGTAAATGAAAGTGATTTACGGTACCGCCTTGTGTTGGCGCATTTTTGGGCAATCATTGATAGTGTTGCCCCGGCATTCCAACGATGTGTTGCGGTTTGTTGGTTTCAGTTTCGCGAATACTTTTGGCTCTCGGCTGTTGCACCATCGTAAAGAGAGACCATAACGGCATCCTGCAAAATACCTGAAAACGGGGTAGCAAAAATGTTGGCGTAATAATCGGAAATAATAAATGCGACTTTGAGGCGCAGGTGATCCATTACCTGCAGGAGATCCATAAACGTGCTCCAAGAAGCGGTGTGGCAGGCAGAGAGTTAACCACGGGCATCAGGAGGACTGCCAGTCACTTTGAGAACGGAATCCGTTCCGCTTCCGAGCCGAAGCTATGCGGAAATTTTGTCACAACAGCGAGCGGAGCAATATCAATAGAAAAGAAACGTTGGCCTATTGGCGGCCTACAGTCGGGCGGCTTCCGCCACTGAACATCGGCAGTGGGAAGCGATCCGTAACCTTCGGCTTCATCGGCGTGCTGCTTTTAGTGAATTTAATTTGTTTTGCAACAAACACAATCGCTGAGGCGGCCACAGTACAGTTCTGCTTCATTTCGATTCATTTGCTTTCTCAATCCCCACAGCCAGCGAACCGTGCAGGAGACGAAGGGATGGGACGTGTTCCGGGACCCACCGATCAAGGAGGATACGGGCTCGATGGCCAACCAAGCCTGCCTGGACCTCACCATCAAGATACTGAAGATATTCGCCTACCTCTTCACGTTCGTGATCGTCCTGATGGGCGGTGTCGTGGCGAAGGGCTGCGTCCTGTTCATGTCGTCACAGTTGCGCCGAGACCGAAAGATCACCTACTGCAACCGGGACCTGGCCCGCGACAAAACGTTCGTGGTGTCTCTGCCGGAGGAGGAACGGATAGCGTGGATGTGGGCACTAATGATCGCGTTCGCCGTGCCGGAAATCGGGACGTTCATCCGCTCGACGCGTATCTGCTTCTTCAAGTCGCTGAAGAAACCGCTCAAGTCGCACTTTCTGCTCGTCTTCCTGATGGAGTCCTTCCACACGATCGGGCTGGTGCTGCTGTTCTTCGTCGTGCTGCCGGAAGTCGACTCGGTCAAGGGAGCCATGCTGACCAACTGCCTGTGTGTCATACCGGGTAAGTGGCGCCACGTGATTGATCTTACATCCTCTCTCTCTCTCTCACACACGGACGCTTGTTCCTTTGCAGGACTGTTGGGTATGTTCTCGCGAACCAACAAGGAAGGTAAGCGGGCCGTCAAGTCTATCGTCGATCTGGCGGCTATTGCCGCACAGATTACCGGGTTCGTAGTGTGGCCGCTACTGGAGAACCGGCCCGTCCTGTGGCTGATACCGGTTTCGGCGCTGCTGACGTCATGCGGTTGGTGGGAAAACTACGTGTCCGCCCAGAGCCCGTTCGCGTTCATGCGATCGCTGGGCCGCGTGAAGGAAGACCTCAAGCAGACGCGCTACTTCACCTACATGTTCCTATCGGTGTGGAAGATCATGCTGCTGTTCTGCTTCGTGCTGGTGATACTGTTCGTGCGGGGCGACGAGGTCGCTAACCTGTTCGCACTGTTCGGCGTCGGGTACGGGCCGCACAAGATCGTGGTGGAGGAGGTGGCGCTACCGTTCAGCTCGGCCTTGCCCGACCTGGTCGAGGCCGCCCAAGCGGTCGATACGATCGATATCGATGCCGCGTACAACACCGTTACGTACGTGCTGATCATCCAAATTCTGGCCGCGTACCTGTGCTACATCTTCGGCAAGTTCGCGTGCAAAATCCTGATCCAGGGCTTCAGCTACGCGTTCCCGGTCAACCTGACGGTGCCGGTCGCGATCTCGATGCTGATCGCGGCGTGCGGTATCCGGAGCGACGATCCGTGCTTCTTCCACGGCTCCATCCCGGACTATCTGTTCTTCGAGAGCCCGCCGGTGTTCCGATTGAACGATTTCGCTGCCCGGCAGATGGCATGGGCCTGGCTGCTGTGGCTGCTGTCGCAAACCTGGATCACGCTCCACATCTGGACACCGAAGTGCGAACGGTTGGCCAACACGGAGAAGCTGTTCGTGACGCCGATGTACAACGCATTGCTGATCGACCAGTCGATGGCGATGAACCGGCGGCGGGACGATCAGGCGGACGTGAAAACGGAAGACCTGGCCGAGATCGAGAAGGAGAAGGGCGACGAGTACTACGAGACCATCTCGGTGCACACCGACGGCTCGGCGCTGCCCCGGCCGAGCGTTAAGTCGTCCGACCACATCACGCGCATCTACGCCTGCGCCACCCTGTGGCACGAAACGAAGGAGGAGATGATGGTGTTCCTGAAGTCGATCATGCGAATGGACGAGGACCAGTGCGCACGGCGCGTGGCCCAGAAATACCTGCGCATCGTCGATCCGGACTACTACGAGTTTGAGAGTAGGTTGCGTGCCGGATCGTCGGACCGTATGACGACAGTGTGTAACGCCATTTGACTTTCTCTCTCTCTCTCTCTCTTTCTTCCGCCTGCAGCTCACATTTTCTTCGATGATGCGTTCGAAATTTCCGACCACAGCGATGACGACATCCAGTGCAACCGGTTCGTGAAGATTCTGGTCGACACGATCGACGAGGCCGCCTCGGAGGTCCACCAGACGAACATTCGGTTGCGGCCGCCGAAGAAGTACCCGACGCCGTACGGTGGCCGGCTGGTGTGGACGCTCCCGGGCAAGACGAAGATGATTGCGCACCTGAAAGACAAGGACCGGATTCGGCACCGTAAGCGCTGGTCGCAGGTCATGTACATGTACTATCTGCTCGGTCACCGGCTGATGGAGCTGCCGATCTCGGTCGACCGCAAGGAAGTGATGGCGGAGAACACGTACTTGCTGACGCTGGACGGTGACATCGACTTTAACCCGAGCGCCGTGACGCTGCTGGTGGATCTGATGAAGAAGAACAAAAACCTGGGGGCCGCCTGCGGTCGCATCCATCCGATTGGCTCCGGGCCGATGGTGTGGTACCAGAAGTTCGAGTACGCCATCGGTCACTGGCTCCAGAAGGCAACCGAACACATGATCGGCTGTGTGCTGTGTAGCCCGGGATGTTTCTCGCTCTTCAGAGGTAGGTCGCGTGGCCGCTTGTGTTTGAAAACGGTCCCACTCTAGCTCTTTGCTTTCGTTTCGCAGGAAAAGGCCTGATGGATGATAACGTGATGCGCAAGTATACGACGCGCTCGGATGAGGCACGCCACTACGTGCAGTACGATCAGGGCGAGGACCGGTGGCTGTGTACGCTGCTGCTACAGCGGGGCTATCGGGTCGAGTACTCGGCCGCGTCCGACGCCTACACGCACTGCCCGGAAGGTTTCAACGAGTTCTACAATCAGCGCCGCCGCTGGGTACCGTCGACCATTGCGAACATCATGGACCTGCTGATGGACTACAAGCGCACGATCAAGATCAACGACAATATTTCGCTGCTGTACATCTTCTACCAGATGATGCTGATGGGCGGCACGATTCTGGGCCCGGGCACGATCTTCCTCATGTTGGTGGGTGCGTTCGTGGCCGCGTTCAAGATCGACAACTGGACCTCGTTCTACTATAACATCATCCCGATCTTGCTGTTTATGCTGGTGTGCTTCACGTGCAAGTCGAACATCCAGCTGCTGGTGGCCCAGATACTTTCGACGGTTTACGCGCTCATTATGATGGCCGTGATCGTCGGTACGGCACTGCAGCTCGGCGAGGACGGCATCGGCTCACCGTCGGCCATCTTCCTGATAGCGATGACGGGTTCGTTCTTCATAGCGGCCTGTTTGCACCCGCAAGAGTTTTGGTGCATCGCGTCCGGCATCATCTATCTGCTGTCGATCCCGTCCATGTACTTGCTGCTCATCCTCTACTCGATCATCAACCTGAACGTGGTCTCGTGGGGCACCCGCGAGGTCGTGGCGAAGAAGACCAAGAAAGAGCTGGAACAGGAGAAGAAGGAAGCGGAAGAGGCGACAAAGCGGGCGAAGCAAAAGTCGCTGCTCGGTTTCCTGCAGGGTGGCGTCGGCAACGGGTCCGACGAGGAAGGTTCGATCGACATCTCGATCGCCGGCCTGTTCCGGTGTTTGCTGTGCACGCACGGTAAGACGACGGACGAGAAGGCGCAACTGATCCACATCAGCGACGCCCTGGATACGATCACGAAGAAAATCGAGGTGCTGGAGAAGCACATCGATCCGCACGGGCACCACACGCGGAAGCGGACGGCATCGGCGGGCTCGAAGGACCACCACCTGGGCTCGGTGGCTGAGGACACGGAGGATGACGACGAAGACGAGGAGTCGGAAACGTCCACGCTGCAGCGCGACGAGCGCGACTTCCTGACCAACCCGTACTGGATCGAAGATCCGGACCTGAAGAAGGGAGAGGTTGACTTCATTTCCAGCACCGAGATCCAGTTCTGGAAGGACTTGATCGACCAGTACCTCTATCCGATCGATCAGAACAAGGAAGAACAGGTCGGTTTCGGTAGGAGTTTTGGATGTGACGTTTGTGCTCATACGGTTATCTTGTTCCAATCTTCCCCCATTTTTATGCAGGCACGTATTGCGCGCGATCTCAAGGAGCTGCGGGATTCCTCCGTGTTTGGTTTCATCATGATCAACGCACTGTTCGTGTTGATCGTCTTCTTGCTTCAGCTCAACAAGGACAACATCCACGTCAAGTGGCCGTTGGGTGTCAAGACTAACATAACCTATGATGAAGCCACGCAAGAGGTAAACTCCTGGAGACACCCGGGTGCGGTCGGTATATGCGGTGGCGCACGCGGCGCTATACCGACCGTCCCGGGTGTCTCCAATCGGAACATGAGTATTAATTTGCAGTTTCGTTTTGTTTTCTCTCTCTTTCTTTCCTTTTTTCGCTACATTTTTTTATTTCTCCCGCGTTACGCGCGTTTGACTCTCCGTGGACGAATGCGAACCGTGGGGCGAACCGACACACCGAAACCCCGTGTTTCAACACCGACCCCATTTTCAAAATTTGCAACCAACGCCCTCCTGTCGACCTCCCCATTTTTGGCCCGACCAATCAACCCAACAACGCGCTTCCTTTACAACAACAACACACACCTGTGTATACTGCGCACCTTGATCAACAACCCGACAACAATGATCGCGTATACTGTGGAGTGGAATACATCACTGCCTACACACATGCATACACATTCACATGTCACACACACGCACACCCGATGCAGGCGAGAATTGCCGTCGATCTGAAAGAACTGCGTAACAAGTCCGTGTTTGCGTTCTTCATGTTCAACGCACTGTTCGTGCTGATCGTGTTCTTGCTGCAATTGAACAAAGACAAGCTGCACATCGTATGGCCGTTGGGCGTCAAAACGAACATTACCTATGACGAAGTGACAGCCGAGGTTTGCTACTCTTACAGCATAAATCTTCACATCATCCTTTCCCCGTTTTATTTCCCGCCCTCACTAAGTGTTGTGTCGTTTAATCAAACTTAAACCGGACGGTGCGGCTCCCGGTCTCCCGGCGCATTGCCTCCCTTCGATCCCACCACCTTCCATCCCCACAAAAAATGTCCCCAAAAGAATTGGTTATGGTGAATGTGTTTTCCGTTCCAATCACACCACTCCGCGCCTGTCCGATCGGTGTCTGGCGTGGCGTAACACTTCTTGTTTTGCTCCGGAAGTCCGGATGGTACTCTGGGCCCGACCCGGCCACACCAGCCAGCCTCGTCAGCTACCCTGGCCCCGGGCTGGGTTGGGCTTCCTTCCTGGCTTCGGATAACTGTGACCTGGGGGACCTGGTTTGACCTGGGCGCATGCAATTTTCTCTGTTTTTGTTTCCTTCTGTGGGTTCCTTCTTTCAACAACTTTAACCAACGTTTCAACAACTGTTATTAACACTCTTCTCTCTATTGTTACTTGTTGCACAATGCTCGTACCCCTTCGAAAGTCTCAAAGAAACATCAAAGAGTCTTGCAAAAAAACATGCATGGAACTCAAAGCACCCCACAACACCTGCCCGACAAGATGCCACAGGATGTTGAAAATCATGGTGCATGTCCATCTCAAACCCTCATGCGAACGCTACCTCAAAAGCATGGCTTAAAGACGGTCGGAAATGCTTTCGTCTCCCGTGAAAAGAACTATCAAAATGACGCTACTCTGCCGGACTCTGCAACAGGACGGGATCAAGCTCTACCATTGGCTTTTGTGACCCGACGCTTCCTTCCTTCTCAACGCTGGCGCAACTGCATGGCTACACTTGTGCATGGTCCGCGATCCGTGGTTGTTTTGCGACTCCCCCCTACTTCGACACAAACTGAATTAAAGTTATTCTAACTGTGCTAACCTAACACCCCCGTGAGGGCCGCCCGATGTGTTCCGGAAGTTCCGGAACAACTACAAACAGCTGTGATACGTGTAGTGAAACGGCTTCCGGAACACTCACGGCCCAGATAGGTGGAGCGTGTGCTAACCGTGGCGTCACTCCTTAATAACCGCAACCCAGACAAAAGCAGGGGTCAGCTTTGGCAAACTATCTAACGCTTGGTGTCACACGTTCTAGGTTCACATCTCGAAAGAGTACCTGCAGCTGGAACCGATCGGTCTGGTGTTTGTGTTCTTCTTCGCCCTCATCCTGATCATCCAGTTCGTGGCCATGATGTTCCATCGGTTCGGTACGCTCTCCCACATCCTGGCCTCGACCGAGCTCAACTTCTGCAACAAGAAAACGGAAGAACTGTCACAGGATGCACTGATAGATAAGGTGGGTTTTCCGATGGGGATTCGCTTCGCCTCAGTACACTCACGTTTGTTTTCTTGTAGCACGCCGTTGAGATAGTGAAGAACCTGCAACGGCTGCAGGGCATCGACGGTGACTACGACAACGATTCGGGTAGCGGGCCCGACCGTATCGCACGCCGGCGCACGATTCAGAACCTTGAGAAGGCGCGGCAGCCACGCCGACAGATCGGTACGCTTGATGTGGCGTTTAAGAAGCGGTTCCTGAAGCTGACAGCGGACGAAAACAATACGGCCACACCGATCCTGACGCGGCGGATGACGATGCGCCGTGAAACGATACGTGCCCTGGAGGTGCGCAAGAACTCCGTCATGGCGGAGCGCCGCAAATCGCAGATGCAGACGCTCGGCGCCAACAACGAGTACGGCGTTACCGTCGCACCGAACGTAAGTAGGAAATCCAACCCAGCTCTTCAAAAGTTCCCCAAAAAGCTTACCGGACATGGTTTCGCCGTAGGGCACGAACAATGGACCGACGAGACCGACGCGTACTTCGAACGCCGGTGTTAGTGTGAAGGACATTTTCAACGTCAACGGTGGCCCCGGCGGCGACATCTATGGCGTTACAGGGCAGGTAAACCAAGCGTACGAACCGGTGATCGAAGATGACGATCGCAACTCGCTACGCATGCAGCCCCGCAACCAGGTGACCTGGAGCAGCAACAGCAACACCAATGGGCGGTTGTGAATGAAAAACGGCGGTTTTCTGCAGGGAAAACAAACGATACAGAACGGCTGCTGAACGGTCCGCGACCGGAGCGAGACGAGTGCGCAAGTGAGAAAAGAATGAATGAGCGAGTGAAGTGTGTGATTTTGTGAAACAATAATTTATAGACTCGATACACTAGACAATAAGCGCAATGAAACAAAATCCGTACTTCCTCACGCACAACCGGAAGCCCGGTCGTTCACTGCCCCGTACCGCGCCGTCTCGGGCGAAGCCACCGTCGCCGCGTAGCACGTAAGATTAGAGTGTAGAATGGAGAGTTCGATGGCTCAACAACAGCGACGGTCAAACGGTGAAGATGGCGCCGCACAAGCGCACCGACCTTTAAATACTCAACCGACGCAACTAGAACAATTTAAAACGTATAACCACGTATAAAACGTTAACCACGACCGCGGCGCTGCCCACAATTTACTCTCTGCATGAAAAGTCTTGGACTCTTTTTGACAAAACTTTGACAAAACATTTTAACACGAACGCACCGAAAGCGTCCACACTGCCAGAGGATCACTCTCTACCTTCTGCCGCGTTGGTTGCACCCGAAATTCAAACCAACGATTTCTTTGTAAATATACACGTTACGTGCCGCCCGCAGTGGCCTTCGCCACACGCAAACGACTATTATAACCCTGTGTCCCCAATACCTGTGCTGCGTAACACGAAACTTTCGATCGCCGTCTCAGCTCCTTGGGCGGCTCGAAAACGATGATTAGTAGTGGAACTCGATTGTGATGTTTACAAAAAATCGTACTCTTCAATAAATTTGATAGACTTATTTTTATACGTTTTAGACAAACAGAGTGGTCTTGTTTGGGCGGGGTCGGGAAATGGAAAGAAAATGGCGTCAATGGTTGCCTTGATACTATCCCGGAATGACTTTTCGGATGACAAACCACATCTAATTTAGCATGCTCTGCCACAACCGTACCCCTTAAATCAAATTAAATTTAAATTTTATTAATTTAAATCAATCATTTAAATGTCAAACATCCCTGCCGTGCATTCAGTTTAGTTCAACGGCAGGATCCGGTCAAAGTGGGCAGCCCTTTGAGCGGCAACGCTTTCGGATGTTCGAATGGTGCCCCCGGGCGCAATAAGCGATCCACGGCGATTGGAATTAAATAATTTCTGTTATCTCCAAATATATTATTTTTTTGTTTTTAGCTCGCATACATAACCTACCGGTAAAAGTTACAACTATCAGTTCGCTTACGTTAAACATTGTTAATATCAATTTTACCATCTACCCGCGGGCGCACAAACAATTCAATTCCACTTTCGCTAGTTGTTGCACTTGGTTTCCAACATATCTCGCAGTGTTGGGTGTTGTGTGCACGATGCACCTCGGCTTCCCGCTGACGGCGATTCATTCCTTTAGCGTCCGCGGCACGCTCGCTCCGACTGCCGCTGCCGTAGCTTTAACACTCAACAGCTCCTGCTTAACAGCTAATGCTTAATCGCGTATAGTTTTGTGCCCCGTCCTGATCGTGCAGGTAGCGCGCAGACAGAGGTTACACTGTGGTTGGCTGGGTTCGCTTTCACGCTTATTTGATTGATGTGGTTAGTTGTGTTGTAGGATTTGGTTGCTTCTGTAAGTTTGTGTGTGTGTGTGTGTGTATGCATGTATCAACGAAACACTTATTGCGTCCCCCTGTCAGGCCTTCACTGCCCATCCGATGGCATCCGCTGTGACGCGGATCAGGTCCCTGCCGCCTGGGGGCAGTGGCGGCCACTGTGGAACGGAAATGGTTCCCGGGAGAGGTGATGATGGTGGTGGCGCTGGCGATGGTGGTGATGTTGGTGGCGGCATTCGTCGATTGCCGCTGGCAACAACGGTGGTGCGTCGGTTCCATGCACGGCTGTCGCCACCGTAGGCTAGCTGATGGCTAGTGACGATTGTTTCTCGGTATTTACAATGACCTGCACAATGTAACCAGGCACTATGCGGGCCTCATCGATGTGCATTTTATCACCTAATAATTTACCCCCGTAGAACCATCGCTGAGTAAATGCATCGATTCCCTCCTGAGCCTGTTTCCCCCAATGTGGCGCGATACGGCAACATTAAGACGACGCCCAGTTAATGAGGTTCACGCACGCAACCGTCAAAGGTTCACAGGTGAATTCCGCAGGAACCGCCATCCGTTGGGAGGGACAATTGATTTCATACCGATGCGCGTTACGGTGCGAGCATTGTAAGCAGGAACGAGGGAACAGAGAACAGACAATTGAGAAGTATTAATAATAGATGTGGTACGACCCCGTGGGCACGAAAATGGACATTAAGTGGGTTTGTAGCCGTATCCTTTGCGACATCACGGATCAATCGATACCGTGGGCAGTTTAGATCGGATGAAACTTGATAGCAACCACCCCGGGTTTCGGCTATCGATGAGGGATTGACGGTACGCACCTGAAGTTTCTTTTTACATTGTCCGACTGTGTCTTTAGAATAAACTGGTAGCTTAACGTCTGTACAGGTTGACGATAGCCGGAGCTTCACAATTACTTCCGTACCTACAAAACAGAGCAAAAGAAAGCGAAACGGTGTGTTGAGATCGTGACCGCAGATCGTGACACACTCTCCCCGAGCAGCACTCACCACCGTCCACTGGTTCCGAGTATTCGGCAGGCGAATCGCGCCCGTAGTCCTCCTTAACTATGTTGATAGGATATGATAAACAGTAGATCGGTAGCTTGTACTGTGAACCTAGTTCGTCGTAACACTCCGTGAGGTATCCGTTGGGGACCGAAATGTTGGCACCGTCCAGTATTGCCTGGGCGAGCTGAAAGTCGAGTGCTTCGGCGGCGCTCGTGGCCGCCCGCAGCGCGTCCCATATCTCCTTGCGGCCCTCGAAGGCCGGTGCCGTGTCCCAGAACTCGTCCCGTTTACTCCGCAGTTGTCCCTCGGTTAATGGCACTTCCGATTTCCAGCGTATTGTCTCGTGACACAGCGGATGGTTCTTGCGCTGAACACCGACGAAACTGGATGTCGTTCCTGTTCGGAATGGCAGATAGAAAGGCTAAAGGTGCGTACACGAAACGGACAACGGCACCCCGTTCATCGCTTCTGCCACTACAGAAACCGACCGAGGCCTTGATGTTACTCCTCATCAGAGAATCAGCTTGAGAGCGGAATTGGCAGCAGTAAATTTCGATAAAGTGCCATCAATTTTGTGCATTTCATTGATGATCTGAATAAAAGATTTTCCACATTTTATCCTCGATCAGCACGATCGACCAAACCGCTCCAAAGGCACACAATCCAAGTTTCACAGAGCTTCTGTGTGCTGTGGCTGTAAGTGCTAATTATTTGCGCTATCTTGCGGAGATAAGGGTTTAACTGAATCCCATTATCACAGCACCTCTTGTCTCTACCCTAGGGGGGCGAACCAATAAACACCCCCCCGCAGATCAGCTGTTCGATCCCTTAGTTACAAAAACTGACCGACACTCTGCAGCAAGTTGGACGTTTAAAGAACGCCGCGGAATTGGACGTATGGTCCGAAAATACTCTACGCTCTGCATTATTCAACGACTAGCCACAGCACCGCTCCATTACCGGTCACGGGTAGGAGGGCGACAGAGGAGGTCGTAATTACTGGTACCTTCACCGTGCGAGCAATCGGCCAGAAAAGGCATCTGTAACCTTCTCCACCCTGTCGGTCAGCCAACGGTGGCTCCACAATAGATCAATATTTACATAAATCATCCTCGGACCGCCACAAGCCGGCCACCTCTCAACCACCGATGGTGCGGCCACAATGGCCGCGTATCAAAAGGGTCTTACCTCGTGCACCGTCACCGTGCCTTATCACTCGCTTTCAATCGCGCACCGGGAGATTCCGGGGACGCGATTAGCGTCAACGGGCGGTGGCAACGCACACGGTGGCGGTGCACAAAAATCCTTGCACATGGCAAAACTCACACACAGCCACCACCCGCCGATTCTCGATCCCTTCCGGTCACATCGGGCACGGACGCGACGTGCGCAAATTTAAATCACGGGGCAGCGGCGGCGCCGTCACCCGGCGCCGCTGTTACCCCCTTCAAAAATGTGTCATTCACGCGGCACACCGCGCTGAACTAACAACGAAAATAGCATACAGCCCCATACAGCAACACCCAGCAGCAGCAGCCCGAGCAGACCGCGATCGTTGGCGCGATCGCTCGCGATATTAATGACTGAAACAAGTGTTTGAAGGACGTCCGCGAGTGGCGGACGAGTAAAAGTGGTTTCCCTTCCGCCTCCAGCGACGAGACACGGCGGCCGCAGTGAGGTGCACCGCGCCAACACCGAAACCGCCCCCCAAAAAGGCCGTCTTAGCGTAAGCGTCTTTCGCACGGAATTCGAACCGGAATTCATCGGTGCGCGGTGGAAGGTTAGAAAAAATCGAGCCTCAATCGCTTAGAATGCACGATCTTGGAACGGAACTGGCGCGAGAGCTCTGTGGTTCTGTGTTGGCTGTTGAACGCGCACTGTTGGGTGTAATCAAAAGAACGCAAACAAACCCAAAACGAAACCAAACCGGAACGGATCGGGAACGGATTGGGAACGCATTTTAAATTCACATCATGAGTGGCGCATGAATTTGTGTTTGAATGGCGATCCGAACGGTGCGTACTGTGCGAACCTCTCCTTTTGCTGGATCGCCACCGATCGCGTCCTCACCGGACACCGCCGTGATACTACGCCCGGTGGACAACGGCAGGGCGAATGAATATTTACGTCCACCGTCTTCGTCGCGGCGATGCAGAAGGCAAACAACAACAACGGCCAAAAACGGCGCGTATGACGGTGTGAATAATATGCTAATCCGGAATGGGCCAGCCGCGCGGGATTCGTGTCTGGTTCCCGTGCCCGGCGTACACTAGACTTGCGAGCAGCTAACGGCACTATGCTACCGTCCGTACGTACCCGTAACTGGTCGGGAGACATTGTTCGATCCGGTGTCCAGCGTTTCGTCGTTCCGGTTGATTCCGATGCAGTTTCCCATTTCCGGGCGCGTGACTCGTGGGCTTTTGGCGCGATTTCGGTTTTGTACAGTTGCGGTGCGGCGCCGCTATTCCACTCCCTGATTAGGACGGGGATCCTTCGCCCCGGTTATCCTTTCCGCCGATGAAATCCTTCAGTTAACGATGGCCTTACACAGCACTTGCCGATGCAGTTCGTTTAGTGCACGATCAGCCGTGCCTGCTTCGCAATTTCGTAGTATCGATTACTCGATGGTTGCTGCGATCGACTATCGGACTACGTTGACGGTTCTCTAGTCCCGCACGCACACATTAACCAACACACTGATGCTGGTGCGCTGTGGTTGGTGCTCGCGGTTAGACCGCGGCATCGTTGCAGGATCGTTGGGGCCGGGGCCGCGCTGTGGAGCTCGCGGTGATGTGATAGGGGCTTCGTGATATTTGCATTTTATCGCGCACCGTTCATAACTAGCAAACGCGCGCACGCACACAAGACGCCCGCCGCGGTGAGGTGCCGTTTCAGAGCGTGCTAAGATCCGGGATTGGGCAATGCCTACTACAAGGATGCCGGCAGCTTCCCGGGCACCATTGCGGGGACCGTGGGGATTGTAATTTGGCGAACCACCCGGATTACGACACCGAAAAACGAAAAACCCGAAAACGTAACCGAACGAAGCACACCCCGTCGTGCGTGGCCAGGGACCGCGGATAGTGAAGCTGGTGGGTGGTGTGTGGTCAATGAAATCACTGCACGATGATTCGCGCGAAACTACGGGTAGGCAGAGAACGGACACGAGTGCGCGCTAGTGCATATTTGCTCCTCCATCATCGTCATCATCATCGACGTCTTCGTTTCCTAATTCTGCTACTTGCGCCACCGTCGGCGGTCATACTAAACCGTGTCAAGCGCGTACCAAGTGCGGCGCGACCATATTTTCCGACCGACCGAATGACCGACAAAGCACCGTCACGTCGTCACGAGTTACTTCGGTGGGCCATTTACTAACTCTTCGATCTCGCTGGTCGACATATTTTGTTCGTTTTTTATTCGTCCAACGCGCAAACACGCACACCAAACCGAAAAGCATGCAAACTATCGCACGAAACGTCGACGACGGACGACGGAATTAACTAATCTTGCGCAGGCAACTGTGCATTATCCTGCATTCGCGCGAACCGTGAATCAAGAGGGTTTTCGGGGGCACTGGTCAAACCATTTCCGCACGCGGCGGGACTGCGGGAAATCCTTTTTCTTGCCGTACGCCACACACACAGCTCACCAAGCACGAACTGATTTTTTTTTTTGTGATTTTCTTTTGTCACAAATCGTCAAACAAATGTCAAACGCACTCCGAAAGGCTTCGCAGTCCGACACATTCAATTGCTGAGATTCAAGCTGTTAGCAACTGATCTTCTGATTGCCGTAATTCGTTTTATGCTTCCGAACACCCTGAAAGTGAATATTCAATGAAGTAAGATGTAATAAAAGAACATTTTTCAGTTAAAGGCATCATATTTCATATTCAGTTAAAGGCATCACATCTTGGGGAAGGGGAAGTCCAACTGTCAAATTTTACTTGAATTGAACAAAATAAAAACAGTCATTTTTCCCCCGTTCTTATTTGCTTTGTGAAAATACATACCCTATTGTCGATTGCTAGGTACATTTACGACATTTTCACTATTTGTTAATTGGTATCTCCGCCGTATTCTGCGGTGTTGTTGGAATCGGTAAAACCGTGAAGCGTTTCCTATTGCGTGAAACGTAATTTACGCTCCAATTGTCATCGCGGTGTCAAACAGCTGAACGCTCAGAAACGCTTGGAACGCTTGCAAAACAGAGTGAAGGATTGTGTCCGCGCAACAAAAAACGAACAGAGAAAACATTATTTAACGCGACGAAAAAAGAAGGAGTGGAGGTGCGAAGGTACCGAACTAGTGCTACGGACACTTCGGAATCCAGCTACTCCCGGGAATAGTAAAAATAGTTTGCGTCTTCTGACCTCTCCATCGGAATCTCGATACGCGCGAAACACAAAATGGCTCGCTCGGGTAGCCCCGGAGGGTACTCGAACTACGAGGACGATTCATTGTTTCAGAGTGCGGCCTTTACGCACGATATCAGCGAGCAGATGCGCGTACCGAAGCGGATCCGGGCCACCGGAGACTACTTTGACGATCGCGACGTACTTCCGAACGGGAACGGAGAGATCAATTCCTGGAACTATCACAACAAAATCGATATGACCGTTCCGGATCGTATCGTGGTGTTGGGGCAGGATCAGCATTTGGGTAAGTGCGTTTTGCATGGCGCTCCGTAAACACCCAACATATAACCCATTGGCTAACTGTGTGTGTGTGTGACCAAACGCAGCCCTTCCCCCGGCAAATGGAGTTCCGGTTTTGAACTAACACTCCTTCCTCTCACATGCATTATCTTCTTTCGATCAATGTTCATCACTCACCTCGCAACCTGAACGGTATCTAATCGTGCCAGTTCTCACGTCAGGCACCAAATCAGCTCCGCGCGAAATAATGCTGGAAAACTCGATTCTACCGAAGGATCCGGGCTTCGTGCGCGTGTCCACTCCGCCGCGCGTCATTACGCTCAACGAGCACCATTTTCCCTCCGCCTCGGATGAGCCCGAAGAGAATGCCAAAGATAACCTACAGGAGGACGACTATGGACCGGGCTCGCTGGAGTCGGTCGAGGATCCGAACAATAGTAGCGTTTTCTATTCCAGAGCAACCGCCTCGCACCCGCGCGGAGAGCACTCGACGAAGCGGTCCGCATTTTCCAAGTACAACAATGAGCTCACCCTGACTAGAAGGTACTGTTCCAGGATTGGGCATCCCGGTTTTTTTGTGTGTCCTACTGTTTTATGTCTTTTTTGTCTCTGCAGCATGCGCGAAGAAACACCCACTTTCGGGGGCAGCGTTGAGAATTTGACACCTTCCGAGGAATTGGCACAGCTTAGGCGCCAGGTAACGAGAATCAACCGTCGGCTCCTGACCATGGAGTTGGATATGGTGCAACGGAAGCAGCAAGAAAAGATCATCTACTGTGTAGGCATGGCTTACCTACTGTTCAGGACGTTCATGTGGCTGAGTCGGAAATAGATATCGACGTGGTGCCCGCCCCGCTGTAACTTGACTCGCAGCACCGGGGTTGTGTGCTGATAAGCGAAAGGGCTAAAGTTGGTCCTAAAAACGGAAGATGTGAGCATGATGAGCGCGTGCTTTAATGCCCAACGACAAACTCAAATGGCCATCGAGAAGGGTGCGGGTAGTGGCGAGAATAGAATGAGAAACGGAATTAGTCCGTGATGGCACAAACAAGCGCTCCGGGGTTACTGAATGAGTTACGGGGTTTCCAAAAGGCAAGACATTATTGGTTACAGCAAGAACCGGAATTCGTGTGATGGTGCAGGCTTCTTGGGGAGGGCGTAAATTGTACGAGCGAAAACCCGAGGGAACGGTTTTCATTTTTCGTAATCGGCAGAGGATACAAAAACGAAAGTATTTTTTTTTCATACTAAACAAACGAGTGCTAGAAAAATAGATTTCCCAAATGTTTTTTTGTTTTCTACTACCGTTGGCAGTTAGAATTAGAGAAAGTAGCATTCTTACACATTTTTTACTACCTTTTCACCGATGGCCGGAGAGAACTGCATACAGGTTTGCTGGTGACGATATTCCCATATTCTTTTTAAGTTATTCTACGAGTGATAAGATAAAGGAATCCCTTGATCAGGCATTACAAATTTGCGGAAAAATATAAATATCGTTACGAATAAAGACCTCGCCGCTGTGTGTTATCATTGTTTCGATTGAGTGCGCAAGATTGTGTTGGGGAAGGAGTCATTCCTACGAACGGCCTTCATGTTTCCGGTGGTCAAACCTCAAAAGGGAGAAACCAGTTTCAGCAAATGGCTGGCTGTTCATGAAAGCAAGCTGCTACATGCCGTGTATTTTCTTGGCAGAATAAACCAACTTATAGGCCGTGAAAACAAGAACAGTGCTCATGTCTAGAGCTTTGTTAGCAATTTGTACCTTAACGTGTATCAATAATCTCTGCCAACGGTTTCTTAAGCTGTAGTACGTACGTACGTCTTTTTTTTCGTATTTTTTTCCTTAGTACGTCTTTTTGCCCTGTTTTCTCAGGCTACTAGATTTCCTTGATACTACTAGCGTGGTAAATAAAAAGAATGTTAGTTCACCAATTCTTTTCAGGGTGGTATGCTTTCCTCGCCTGATTCTTTATTGAGCCACATTTGAATACATTTCACGGAGGACAGTTTTCCCGAACGCGATCATCCACGTTCGATTGTAGGAAGCGTTACTAGCGTGACGCCGGTAGCGTAACGCTTCAAAATCCAGTTGTCAATGAGGTTGCGTTTAACGTTGTCAAATCAGCATTTTCTATCGCCGACAATTTTGTGAAAGTCATCGACAGCGTAAGGCCACAACAGAAACGTAGTCGTCCTGGTTATTTACTCGTTAGTTTCTTTCTGTGGATGAGTGATTATTTGCTAACAAGAGTGCTTCCAGCCAGCCACACCATGGTGAACATCACCTCAGCTGCGGGCATCATTTGCCTGCTGGACGAACCTGTTTCCGACCTTAAAGTATTCGCCCTCAACAAGCTCAACATGATAGTGGACGAGTTCTGGCCGGAAATCTCGGAAGCGGCCGAAAAGATTGAAATGCTGCACGAGGACAAGGGCTTCTCGCACCACGAGCTGGCGGCGCTGGTTGCGTCGAAAGTGTACTATCACCTCGGTTCGTTTGAAGATTCCCTCACGTATGCGCTCGGTGCGGGAGATCTGTTCGATGTGAATGCACGCAGCGAGTACGTGGACACGATCATTGCCAAGTGCATCGATCACTACACCCAGCTGCGGGTGGCCATGGTGGAGGCGCAAGAAGCGAATCGCGAACCGAAACCTATCGACACCCGGCTGGAAGCGATCGTTAATCGTATGATTCAACGCTGCCTCGAGGACGGCCAGTACAAGCAAGCGCTCGGGATCGCACTGGAAACCCGCCGGATGGATATTGTGGAATCGTCGATCATGAAGGCGGACGATGTGCCCGGTATGCTGGCGTATGCGTTCCAGGTGACGATGAGCTTCATCCAGAACCGTGGCTTCCGCAATACGGTGCTCCGGTGTCTGGTGGGTCTGTACCGCAATGCCGGCGTTCCGGACTTCGTCAACATGTGCCAATGTTTGATTTTCCTTGAGGATCCACTGGCGGTGGCCGAGGTGCTCGACGGTCTTACAAAGGACGGCGATTCGGCGGTCTTGATGGCGTACCAAATTGCCTTCGATCTGTACGAATCGGCCACTCAACAGTACCTTGGCCAGGTGCTGCAAGCCCTCAAGGCGACGGCCCCGATTCCCTCGGCTCTGATTTCGAACTTCAAACCCCAAGGCACCACGGGCACTGGTTCGGCGGTGGAAGTGAAACAGGAACCGAAAGACGAAGAGGAGCAGCCCCTGATCGAGACGAAAGTGGAACGCACTCTGGACAGTTTGAACGAAGCGGAAAAGGTGCATCAGAAGAACATCGAGAAACTGGCAAGCATTCTCTCCGGCGAAGTGTCGATCGAGCTGCAACTTCAGTTCCTGATTCGGAGTAACCACGCCGATCTGCAGATCCTGCGGGCCACCAAGGAAGCAGTGCGCGTTTCAATCTGCCATACGGCCACCGTTATCGCGAACGCCTTCATGCACAGTGGCACCACGAGCGATCAGTTTTTGCGTGACAATCTCGAGTGGTTGGCTCGCGCCACGAACTGGGCCAAACTAACGGCGACGGCTTCGCTCGGCGTAATCCACCGTGGACACGAGACGGACTCGTTGGCCCTGATGCAAAGCTATCTACCGAAGGAGAGCGGCCCTAGTTCGGGATACTCCGAAGGCGGCGGTCTGTACGCGCTCGGCCTTATTCACGCCAACCATGGGGCAAACATCATCGACTATCTTCTGCAACAGCTGAAGGATGCGCAGAATGAAAACGTCCGACACGGAGGATGCCTGGGGTTGGGACTGGCCGCGATGGGAACGCACCGGCAGGATGTGTACGAGCAGCTGAAGTTTAACCTTTACCAGGACGATGCGGTTACGGGTGAGGCAGCCGGCATTGCGATGGGAATGCTGATGCTGGGCTCGAAGCACGCGCAAGCGATCGAAGACATGGTTTCGTACGCGCAGGAGACGCAACACGAAAAGATTCTGCGTGGCCTGGCGGTAGGCATATCGCTGACGATGTATGCTCGTCTGGAGGAAGCGGATGCGCTGGTGGCCTCACTGTCGAACGACAAGGATCCGGTGCTGCGTCGCAGTGGCATGTACACCCTCGCGATGGCATACTGTGGAACGGGCCACAATCAGGCCATCCGCAAGTTGCTGCACGTGGCAGTGAGCGATGTGAACGATGACGTACGTCGTGCCGCCGTAACGGCCATCGGATTCATACTGTTCCGTTCGCCGGAACAGTGCCCTTCGGTTGTGTCGCTGCTCGCCGAATCCTACAATCCGCACGTTCGTTACGGAGCCGCGATGGCGTTGGGCATAGCATGTGCTGGAACCGGGTCGCGCGAAGCAATTGCCCTACTCGAACCGATGGCAAAGTTCGATCCGGTTAATTTTGTCCGCCAAGGTGCACTGATCGCATCGGCAATGATACTGATCCAGCAGACCGATCAAACCTGCCCGAAGGTAACATTCTTCCGCCAGCTGTACACGCAAGTGATCACCAACAAGCACGAGGACGTGATGGCAAAGTACGGTGCGATCCTGGCGCAAGGTATCATCGATGCCGGTGGCCGTAATGTGACCGTAAGTCTACAGTCCCGTACGGGCCACACGAACCTTCAGGCCGTGGTGGGAATGCTGGTGTTCACCCAGTACTGGTACTGGTTCCCGTTGGCGCACTGTTTGTCGCTCGCCTTCACACCCACCTGTCTGATTGCGCTCAACTCCGATCTGAAGATGCCGAAGATTGATTTGAAGTCGGCGGCCAGACCTTCGCTGTACGCCTATCCGGCACCGCTCGAGGAGAAGAAACGTGAGGAACGTGAAAAGGTGACTACGGCCGTTCTGTCGATCGCGGCCCGTGCCAAGCGTCGCGAGGGAGACAAGAAGAAGGACACTGCCTCTGCTTCCGCTGCTTCCCCGAGCGGATCCACCAGTGAGAGCAAGATGGAGGTAGATGAGGACACTGCTACGAGTGCTACGAAGGACGAAAAACCGAAGGAGGACACGAAAACTCCAAGCCCTGCAAAGGAAGAGACCAAGAAGAAAGATAAAACGGTTGCAGCTGCATCACCAGCACCGGCAGGCGAGGAGGTGACCGCAGCAGCATCGGCCACTGATAAAACGACAGACAAGAAGGTGCCGAAGGAACCGGAGCCAAGCTTTGAAATTCTATCGAATCCGGCCCGCGTTATGCGCCAGCAGCTCAAGGTGATCAGTATCGCGGAAGGAACGCCGTACAGCCCGCTGAAGGATGTGACGATTGGTGGCATCGTGATGATGAAGCACACGGCAGGCGGTGAGCAACTGCTGGTGGAACCGGTTGCCGCGTGCGGTCCGAAGAACGATGATCTTAAAGAACCGGAAGCACCGGAACCGTTCGAGTACGTCGAAGATGATGCTTAAGGTTGGCCACTCCGTAGCACAGCCAACGGTGCGTTGTATGTAAGTTTTTCGATATTGTAAGCTAATTATCTGCAAAATGAATAAAATGTTTGAAAAGGAAGCATTGTAGCGTCTTTTGTTTTGTTGAACTGATTTTATTTCGGTAATCGCTTGACAAGTTTCAGCTCGTGCGTTAACCAGATGGCCATCGAGAGCAGTATCAACGAACCGGACTGATGGCTGGCTGCCAGCGGAACGGGCACGTACGTTAGGAGTGTGGTGATCCCCAGTACAACCTGTAGCCAGCCCATGGCGGCCAAAGCTGTGGCTGCACGGTAGGCACGCGGCGGTAGCACCCGTTGGCGTGAAATCAAAAACATCCCGGTGATCAGCGTTAAAGTAGCCGTTCCAAGCACCCGATGATCGAACTGAACCGTGGTTGGGTTCTCGGTAAAGTTGCGAAGCGTCGGCGAGAGGGCCAGAATGTCGCTCGGTATCCAGCGGTCAGCCATCTTCGGGAACGAGTTATAGATAAGACCTGCGTCCAGTCCGGCTACGAACGCTCCGGATAGTGCGGTGAAAAAGACGGCTGCTTTCGTGGCATGTGCGAGTCCCTTGAAGCGGAATGTGGCGGCCGGGATTTGGCCGATCAGTTTTTGTGCCGGCAGTAGCTTGTCGAGTGCTGACCAAAGGAACAGAGCGTACAGGACGAACGCGAACCCGAGATGGGAAGCCAATCGGTACTGTGAGACCCGCGGCACGTCGCTCTCTTCGTGGAATCTATCCTCGAGACCGGACTTTACCATGTACCAGCCCATCAGACCTTGCAGTCCGATCAGTGCGCCGAACGCAAGCACCCGCACTTTCATTGGGCGCGTAAAGTAACCTCTGGTCCAGAAGTAGATCGCGGGCAGGGCGTAGAACGCTCCGATGGCACGGCCCCACATACGGTGACCGTACTCCATGTACCAGATCAGTTTAAACTCCTGCAGAGTCATGTCTTTATTTTTCCTAGAAAAGGAAGGACAATCATTATCCAATACATGGCGTCACATTAATTCAGCTTACAGTTTGAATTCCGGAAACTGTTGGTACTTTTCAAACTCCTCGGCCCATTCGCTGTTCGTTCGGGGCATCTTCTCACCAAGCAATTTCCAGGTGACCATCGATAGGCCCGATTCGGTTAATCGAGTCACTCCGCCTGACCGTACGCGGGTTCAATCAAGTGGGCAGTGTATACAGAAAGATAATAGAAGTAAGAGAACCGTTCTCAAATTTATTGCCTGCCCGTTCTCTTTACAATTTCCTCCATTACAACACAAACACAGTGTACCAGAAAGGCATAGAGCCCTGTCCCACCTAGCACAACGGCCACGAAAACCATCCCTGTGCATCCAAGAAGCCAGTATCCCACCGCTTTGCTGCCCTTCTCGGGTGGATTCGATTTGGTGCAGTATCGGCTGATGCAAGCGCGGAGTGTCCTTCCGCCCGATAGCAGACCAGTGCACTGTTGAAAAGGTTCACACAGTTACTCGGAGCAATTCAGGGTTGCCTGGTGCCCGTTACCTTCGTTGCATCACGGAGCAGAATAGGCGGAGATCCGGGTTTGACTAGAAGCGAGCTTACAAACGACCTCGACGGGCCGAGTGTTTTAAATGCCGCAAATTTACTACACCCATTCGGTCCGGTCCGGAGCAAACAGGATGAAATGCGTAAACAATTTAACATGCCTATTTAATACTTTTGACTGTACACTTTAAAATATACTTTTTGGAGAAAAGATTGCGAAAGAAATGTTTTCAACGGACACCGGCTAAAGCGCGAACGTCAAATTTTGGCAGCTCGTAGGGTGCCACACGCGGGCTATAATGGCGCACCGGTTTAGAAAAGATTTTCTTTTCCCATCGAGAGCAGTTTATAATGTGGAATAATTTTGCAACAATCGAAGAATTCAATAGGTATTTACAACCATTTACAGATCAATAGAGATAAAAAACATTATTAAACTATCAACTGTCAACAATAATTCAATTGCTGCGCGCGAAATGCGTCTCATTTTTTCAAAGTATTGGTGACATTGCTTCACCACTTTATCAACGCCGCGGATTGTTGTATTACTGCCGGCTTTCTGCCTAATCTAAGGTCTAATTTTTCCATTATCAGTTACATTCCTTGTCTATTAAGTGTTTTAAACTGCCAAAAACTAACGAGTAAAATGATTGAGAACACAGGAATGGTGGTATGTAAAGTGTGACTGGAAGAAACGCGGTGTGGTTACGGTACGCTTGTCTTACAGCTTCCCGCCGTGCTGGAGTGCCACCAGTACACGGTAAAATCGGACATGCCCGGTACATTCCTGAGCTATGTGATTAAGCACAAGAGCGCGCTTATCGATTCGGTGAAGCTGCTCCCGAAAGATGAAGCTACGAAAGAGGTCGAGCTGGCATTGACCTTTATGCAACACTACATGAATCTGGAGGATGATGGTCTTCTCGATGAACCGCAAGCAAAGCACCGGGTGCTGATCGATCGCCGTAAATCTCTGTTCGAAATACTGCTCGATCTGCACTCCGCCATGAGGGCCACTTGCGTCGGTTTCTCACTGTATTTTTACGGCGATAATCCCATTGCCGGCGACTTCATCAATTTGTTGCTGCAGTTCCAGGGTTTCGCCGCCTCCGACGAGCAGCTAACCGTGACGTCCGAAATTTCGCTTGCTTTGGCTTACTGCACAATGGTGGTGTTCGAATCGAGCGATCTTGAGTCGGCCAGCGATCGATTGGCTCTCGCATGGTCCACCAACTGTGCACCGTGGACTATCCGCAACGTGCTGATCCAGGAATCAGTTAAGGATGAATTTGTCGAGCTGGTCCGGTCGAAGTTGAAACCGTTCACGGAAAGCCAAAAACGTTTTCTGCAGGGTCCGCTTGAGCGAGGAATCAATGCAGCGAACCAACTGGGGGCTCAGCTGGTACAGAGCGCGTCCGATGAGAGTCCTACCAAACCAACGCTTGCCTTCGTGCCGGGAGTTCAGTTTTTGCTGCCACAGGGCAGCCCGTTGAAGGCAACCATGTCTGCTGCGATTGTGGTGCTGGACGTTTTTCGCACTGCCAAGGAAGCAGTTGCATTGGTGAACCGCAACCACGGTGGATCGGTGTCCCTTTGGACGGAGGACCTGTCGCTGACGTTCGAGGTTGCGTACGGATTGCGCTGTGGAACCGTTTGGGTGAACAGCTACGCCGAACTAAACCCCGAGTGTCCGTACACATTCCGCGCGCAAGATTTCACGTACGGTTCGGAGTACGCCATTTGCGAGAAGAAGGTAAAGACAGTGTTTGCACCAACGGCTAGCACACCGGTGAACGATACCGAGACAAGCAGAAAGGCCATCCAGAGTCTCGGAACGTATGAGCCGGATGCGCGTCTCTATCGGAGCCACACCGTGCTGGTGAAGCAGGGTGTCCATTATGAAATTATCAAATTACGGGCGGACTTGGAATTGTACGGCCTTCGCTTGGCGATAGTAGATAACTTTTGGAATTCGTACGTTCCGCTGGATGAGAAGGATAGACGCCAGGTGCTAGACACCGTGCACAACCAGCGCAAAGTTATCTGCATTCCGTTCGGAGTTACCTTCGCCAACTGAGTCTGCACATTCTGCGGAGTGGTTGGCTTTCTGCCAGGTGGCGAGTGTGGTGGGAATTGTATTTTGTTAAATAAACGATATTATCAATAAAGGGCAATTCTTTTAAATACCCATATTTTCCTTCATATAAGTGAATACAACAGATTGAACTCCTTTTATTATTGTAGCTACAATAAGTTTTATAAGGCTGCGTTTTCTTTTAGATTTATAGGAGTTGAAATGCCAGTTCAGAAAACAGTGCATTTCGTAAAAATCATAAACCAAATTGGCTTGTACAGATTTAACTACACGGAGAGCGTGTAGAAAAATTAGACAAGAGACCGTTGTGAAAGCTGTTGGTGGCGCTTATGCGCGTCGCACAAGCATAAACCAAATGGCAGCAAAAACAAATCCATGATGCCATCGATCAGTGAATGGAACAGTGAGTCTCGTGAATCATCTACGTTTTTGAGCTATTTTGTTTCTTACGTCAATCAAGGTCAGGGTCTCAGCAATCAACTGCACGAAACACTTTCCATTTGCCGTTTCATGTGCAGTTTCTCCGATGTCCATCTCGTCCATCATAGGGCATCATTGGCAATAGTTTCGGTTGATGCTGGGGGCACATGTTAGATCCCAAAAAGCATGGAACCCTAATGTACAATGCGAACCCCTTCATAAGATCCATGACCGACAGTCGATCGCTTATGCACTACAAAAAGTCTATAAAGTAATTAAGTTGTTCGTGCGTGTCGGAGGCATGAATTAATAATTTCACATTTGACCAAAGTGTTCGAGGGGCGTGTTCGGCTAAGACACTTTAGTCACCTCCCGGGTCGTTCGTCTCCTATCTATCATAAACTTAATAGAGTGCCCAAAACTGTGTGGCCCACCCCGCTAGCTACTTTGCTGTGCCACCGACCGGCGTTCTGCAACGCAATCCGTACAGTTTAATAACTTCGACATCTGATTGTCCCTTCCGGCGGTATGGCGTTTTTCTAACGAATCCGAAGCCAAATCCCCCCGCAGGGTAGCCACCGTGTGTTGAAAAGAAACGACAGCTTAAAAGATTAATGGCCACGGGGCGTGTGAAAAACGCACGCCATTCATCAAAGGGTTGATTCGAATGTCTTAAGTGCTTTCATACGGACGACGGGTCTGAACTAGTATTCGATACAACCGATAAGCGACCGCTGCTTAGCTAGATTAGGGTTTCATCACCCCGGCCCGAATGATACGGTCGTTCTTTATAGTGTTTCCTTACGTAATCCTCGGCTTTGGGGGAGCTTTGACCTTAAACCTTCGAGCCAACAAAATGGAAACAATTTTGGGTCATCTATCTCCGGCCAGCTCACGATCGAATGCCGTGTCGTGGGATCTCTGCTATGTTGGAAGGGCTGCGTAGGATTGTGCGGTGTCGCTTTCTACCACCGACTGACCATCAGCGTCAACTCACGCTTTGCCATCGGGTCGCAGATGCGTGCATCGAGGCACGGCGACTCACGGGAGGTTGTGTTATAACTTAAGGGTCAAACGCGTTTCGGTTCGAGGGCATTTTTGTATACTGAATAATTTAAATAAGAAACGTTTTAGTCATCATTTGCATTTTATTCAAAGAGGATGTGATTCTAATGTTCGTTTCCACATCCTTTAAACTTGTCTCTATACGTGATTGTTCGTTTTACGTCCTTGACCACCTATGTTCCAGCGAATGTGGACCCTAGAAAGATCAACTGCGATTGATGTGCTGGATTAGAAAGGCTCTTACGTTGCCGACCCAGTTTCGTAGGTACAAACTAAATTTTGACTGAGTAAGGTCATCTATGTCAACGAAAGCGCCTGTTTTGTTCGCCAAACCAGAGAAACCGGCAACGAATCACTTTTACTACAACAGTTGCAAGTTGATTGGAGCAACAACAAAAAAACGGTTGGAATTAAAAAACCGACATTGGCAGCAGTAGTTGTGTTGGCAAACTAGTTGGACTTATCCGGTATGCACTCGTGCGCTGACTTGAATCCAAGCAGTCGCCGATGTCGTTTAAACTGCTTTTTCTTCAAAAACTCTTTCGCCGTACCGTGGACAAGGTCCCATAGTCCGGAATTCCCAAAACACTGGTTGAAGCTGTTAGAAGAACAACAGAAAATCATCGATGATCGAGAAGTGTTCCAGGGTGCTACAAGAGTTGCCACTTACTTGAAGTGATGGTAGTCGTGAAACTCCGAGCTCGCCAAGAACGGCAGATGGTAGTCCGAATGATCGACCAGCGTGTCCACGATGACGTACGTGAGCCAGATAAGCATGGTAAACAAGTGGCAGGTCATGAGGGCTGGGCCGAGATACACGGGAACTAGATCGCTCAATACGTACTCGACCGGATGGGAGTACATGGCGGCAAGGGCAACGGGCGAACGCCACTCGTGGTGCTGCTTGTGGAAATGTCGGTACATAAGCCGATGGTGCAGCATCCGGTGCGTATAATAGTAGCCGATTTCCCAAGTGAGGATGCACACCAACATATCCCGTACGATGACGTACGGCGTTGGTAGTATTCGCAGGGGCGGGATCTCGGTGGGAAACAGCTTCCGGCCATGGTACATCAGGTAGGACGTAGGAATACCGAACACTAGCTGATTGCGCAGCACATTTCTCACGAGCTGTTTAAACCGATCCCACGACAGCGGTTCGTTGGTTCCCGGCTGGACCTTGTATTTGCGGAGGGCACGTGGCCTTCCGGTAAGATCCATGGCCGTGAACAGTGATCCGATGAGCCAGAACAGGGAGTACGAGTAGGCCGTCAGGAACCACACGTACAGCACGTCGGGATCATCGCCTTTTCCGTTTCCGGAGGAAGTGCAAAACAGCGCATTCAATTGAGAACCACTTGAAATCATTCCACTGCCCGATCAACAATGGATCGGTGCAAGGCAAGCCAAACATACCGATCACATCCAGAAGCTGGTTCCATTTGCTTTCGATAAAGTTCGATCTGTGCACAACTGTCTCACTGCTGCATGGTGACTCATTCGGGATGGAACTGTTCGTATTGTTCACAAAATTAACGGAAAGCGGGAACTCCATCCCGAGGTTTTATTCAGATCACTCTTTGATTGACACTGGATGTAGCAAGAGACACGTCCTTAACAATCCACATCCGAAAGGGGTCTGCGCTAACACACCCCACCGAAATTGTCACGTATCACCCTTTCCTTCGCCAAACACGCGCCGTCGTCTTGGAGGGAGGCTAATAAATGCAGCACAGTGATCGGATGAAACGATAAAGGCGGTGAAAAATGTCTTGTCTGCCTTAGTCGACAAATGATGGATATTTAGCGAGAATGTTGATGGATGTTGTTGTGTTGAAGATTCTCAAAGAAGTACGAACGGTAAACAGTTTCCTATAGTTAGACGTGTGTCAACGAACAAACGTTATTTTTTTTAAAGGTTTACTTAACAATTACTGTGCTCAAACATTTACTCCTTCGTCGGTACAAGCTCCCTGGCGGACTTGAAGCTGAATATTCGGTAATGCCTCCGATATTGCTTCTTTTTACGAAACTCGTCGCTGGTGCCGTGCAGCCGATCGCACCATCCGAAATTGCCGTAGCACTGATTGAATCTGCAAGGAACAAATTGCAAAATACTTTTTAAGCAATAGAAAGCGCTAACCGTATCGCAGATAGCAACTGCGTCATAATTTGGCACAAAAACGCGCAAAATCTTGTCAGCCAGACCTGGTTGGGTCGTTCCACTCAGGCGTGATACCTGGCTTTGTTGAATACATTCAGAGGTCAGAGACAGTGTTAATCTTCTGCTGCTTTCTGTAACAATTTGGTGGGGTTGTTGACTTCGCGACCACGCTAACTCATGGTCAGTTGGGTGCCAACGACGAGCGTTACGCACTACTCGGCGCCTTCACTCCTATGCAATTTTTTGACTCTGATACTGACCAAACTTATGGTCAGATTGGAAAATACCCAAACACAGCCCCCCTGTACTTACGTTAGGTGGTGGTAATCGTGTGCTTCGGAGCTACCCAAGAAGGGTAGATGATAACCGGAATGATCTCCGAGGGTATCCCACATGACGAAGGTCATCCAAATGACCATCGTAAACAGGTGACACTTCATAATGGCTGGGCCGAGATACACGGGCAGCAGATCGCTGAGCACGAGCTCGAGCGGATGTGCATACATGGCCGATAGTGCCACCGGCGCTCGCCATTCGTGGTGCTTCTTGTGGAATCGTTGATAAAAGTAGCTGGTGTGGAACAGGCGATGCGTGTAATAGAATCCAATTTCCCAGCCCAGGATGCACACGAGCATATCGCGCAGGATCTCGTCTAACGAGGGCAGCACGCGCACGTCCGGTATGGTGTCGCTGAAAAGCTTCCTGCCATGGTACACAGCGTATGTGCTCGGAATGGCGAACACGATCTGGTTGAAGAGCACCGTCTGGACGAGCTGCCTGAAGCGGTCCCAGTCGAGCGGTTCGTTGGCACCCCGTTGGGTTTTGTACTTCCGCAGGAACTTGGGCCGGTTTGTGAGATCCATCAGCACGAACAGCCCACCGACAGTCCAAAACAGCCCGTAGGAGTAGATCGTCAAATACCACACGTACAGTGTATCCGGATCATCGCCTAGCCGGGGCGTGAAAAGCAGAGCCGAGTTGGATCACCCAAAGACCTTCAACTAATCCTTTGATAGCGCGCAACGTACCAATCACATCTAGCAGTGCGTTCCACGATCGTTCCAGCGCATTTTGCGAACTGTTCCCTTCCGTAGGTTCGTCTAGCAACCGTTGCGGGAAGGATTCGACCGTTAGATTCACCGGGGATTCGTAAAAACCTAAGTAGTTCATTTTCACTATCCTGCTCTACTGTTCACTTCACATTCGAAACGTTGAACTTTGACTTGAGCTTATATCGCGCTCCAGGTGGTGGACTTGCTTTAGTTTTTGACACACAATTTAATTGCTCACTAACGTCTCCTTCCACGGCTAATACCACTCGGGAACCTGGGACGGTTCTTCAGCCCTAGTTGTTGTGCGTGTGCTGTACCGCGAGCGACTCAACTGGGTCCTACCGCCAACAACGATGTTAAGTGTGGCATTTGTGAACACTTGCCCCTTCTTTTCGGTGTGCATATACCGGTAAATTGTTTTTACCGACTGCCGTTTGGTCGGTCAGTGGTTCAAATTGGGCACATTATGGTGAACCGACCTTGGCTCGGTCTGAACCCAGGCAGGGCTCACGGTTATTGCATTTTGCCACCAGGTTACGAGGTGATCATACGCTACCCATCTTGGCTGTATGTTGTTTGATGTAAGGTGCGAAGATTCGGTATTGAAGGTGAAGGTGGCTGGCTGCGTAGAGTGTGAGGACGTATAGACGAAAAGCTCAAAGTGATGTCAACGGTAAATATTGTTCTGTTTACGTTAGGTTTACGCTGGAACATATTCCCCGAGGGCAGAGGCTCGGACGGAAGTAAATTCGAGAAACTGCTTTACAACTCAGGCTCGCAACGAATACCCAATTGCGCGATGTAACGAACGTTTGCGAATGTGAAGTACGTACGGCAATGCCAGGTGTGGGCCAATTATTCGAAAATTTGATTTCAAAATGTTCACTAAATGCAGATGGTTTCGGCAATTATCTCTACACTTTCTTCACCTCAATTCTGTTGAGTACACTGTTGAGACATTAGTGTAAAATGAACATAAAAGATGTCTTTTTTTGTTTTTGGAAGGAGTTTTATTATTCATAATGTTTTTTTTTATCGAATTTCATTGATAATCAATAGGTTTTTTCATAGTAAACAACAACTTTCGCTGTGTGGCTTTATCCAATTACATTTGGAGAATTTTGTGCCTGTTCGTGCAACATTGTAATGTTGTGAACCTATTTTGAATGTTTTCACGCAAATTCCAATTTAGACACAATTATGTTGGCAAATTATTTTTTCAGCTATCACAAGCTATTCGTTCAGGCTCAAGTGGTTTTACTAATATCACTTTACAATTTTTGATGCATTAATTAGGAAGTGGATTAGGATTAGGATCAAAGGAAGTGTACAAAACTGAGCGTTAGGTGCATGCGTTCACTGTAGCTAATCATAACAAAAAAAATCCGAAAATTGAAACAAAATTTACAACGCAAGGCCGATCAACGTCCAATATGTTTTACAGTGTTTATCCAGCTACGTCCGCTTTGCGAAAATTTCGATTTCTTGAACAAGAAAGGTAACGCGGTGTTTGATTGTAGTTTTTTGAATTGCAAGCTTTGCCAACGTGTTGTTTTAAAAGGCCAATGAGGTTTTTGATGTTATGAAAATTTGTGAAGCGTTTTCGATGCATTTGATGCATTTCCGATGCATGTGCATTGGTCTAAGGAACCCATTATGTTCATCTCTGCTATGCAACGTGGACGGTTCGCGTGAAAAGTAGGCGATCCAGCGACCGGCAGTCATGTCGTGTACGACAAACGTGTCGTAACATCCCAGCTGTCGTAATTAAAACAATAAGAAAAAAATTTAAGGTAGGCAAATTTCTTATACCATATTAATCATCAACTATTCATCTTGGCGAGAGTTTGGCAGCGTACGGTTGCCTAACTTGCAGAGTCTCAAGGTCTCTGCGGGGTGAAAACGTGTTCGATTGTGAGTGATGGCGGCTTCAACTTAGAGATGCGGGATAATAATTTTGATTTCGAAAGATTGATTAGCAAACAACATCGGTGATAAATTGCAGTAAAACACAAAAGGTCATAAAGACAAAAGCGCTAAATATAGGAAATAGTTTCCATTAGGATTTTATCAACTATTCGCCGTGTTGATAAGCTAAATGTTTCAAATAGGCAACCGTCGCTTAACCGTTAGTGTTATTTTTGCCTTTTGCGTAACTTACGCTATTTGTCCGGTACAAGCTCCCTGGCAGATTTGAAGCTGAAAATTCGATGGTGTCTTTGGTATTGTTTTCTTTTGCGAAAATCGCTGTTGGTACCATGAAGATGATCGAACAATCCGTAATTTCCGTAGCACTGGTTGAAACTGTAAAGATAAAATGGGAAAACCGTTTGAGAGATGAACTGCTGGCGGTTGTTCATACAGTAGAGAAATATCATGCTTAACGACAAACATTCAAGCTACTTACTTTTGGTGATGATAGTCGTGAGACTCAGAGCTGCCCAAGAATGGTAGGTGGTAACCGGAGTGATCTCCGATGGTATCCCACATGACGAAGGTCATCCATAGGACGGTTGTGAACAAAGGACATCTCGTAATTGCCGGACCAACGTACACCGGAAGCAGGCCGCTCAGCAGGAATTCAAGCGGAGTAACGTACATGCCTGTCACAGCCACTGGTGCTCGCCATTCGTGGTGCAGTTTGTGGAATCGCTGATAGAAGTGGCGACTATGGAACATCCGGTGAGAGTAGTAGGCGGTCGTTTCCCACGCCAGTATGCAAATGATCATATCGCGCAAAAACTCAACCAACGACGGGACAACACGAACATCCGGCATGGTAATGAACATTTTGCTACCGTGATACGCGGCGTACGTAACTGGGAAGCCTAGAAGGATCTGGTTGAAGACGACCGTTGTGACGAGCTGCTTAAAGCGTTCCCATTCCAACGGTTCGTGAGTTCCGGGTTGCGTTTTGTACTTGCGCATGAACTTGGGCCGGTTCGTGAGGTCCATCGTTAAGAAAAGTCCTCCCACGGTCCAGTAGAGTGCGTAGGTGTAAATGGATAAGTACCAAACGTACAGCATATCAGGATCATCGCCTGATAAGTGAAAGTAGAGAAAAACATATGGTAATAAATTTTGAACGGAGCGTGTGACACAATTAATTTCAACGCTGAACCCTAAGTATTCTCAAATTAACTACTACAGAAGTTTGTTCTGAATAAGTCTGTACATTATGTTAAAAAAGAGGCTTGTTTATAGAAACAAGATATTGAAATAAAACAACAAATCAACCGCACCGTTCACATCCAACAAAGAATTCCATGATCGTTCAGTAAAGCTTTGCCAAGTATTTGTTTCGTAGTCTACGATCTGTTCCGCACACGTGATCTGTTGCCAATGCGTGATCCATTTCTTCACAAACATTCACTTGTACTGTGAATTTGCAGAAATTATTTTGCACTGCAAAGTTTTACTGTGATTGGCCAGATCTCGGGTTAAAGACTGGTTTACGATTTCAACTAATGTTACGGTGGTAGCTATTTCGGTCCATTGGTTGGCCGTTCATTCAGTCAAATATATACAAGATGCGGCGGTTTGGCATTTATCTGAAATGCCACAAACATTACGTTACGCTTCGTATGGCCCCAGCTATACAGTTTTCATGCCACAAGCTATCACGTTGAAAGGCTTCCAATGGCTCACAAGAAACGCTTCAAACGAGCTTTCCGTCAGGGGGCTTGGGCTTTCCAGGGACAACCGTTAAAAGTACTTTTCAATTTTTCCGTTCTTAAACCATGTTTGCGCAGAAGAAAATGCATTTGAGCTTTAGCGC
>NC_071286.1:10804285-10938581 GCF_943735745.2 Anopheles bellator | reverse complement strand
TGTATGTAATATAACGCGGCGTCCCATACCAGAAGGCAAATGGTAATGTCCCGTAGGAATATACCAAAGGAGGGCACAACACGGACATCCGGCATGCTGTAGAACATTTTACTAACATGATAAATAACGTAACTCATTGGGAAGCCAAGAACGATCTGGTTGAAGGCAACCGTTGTGATGAGCCGTTTGCAGTGTTCCCATTCTAACGGTTCGTGAGTTCCGGGTTGCGTTTTGTACTTGCGCATAAACTTCGGCCGGTTCGTGAGGTCCATCGTTAAGAAAAGTCCTCCCACGGTCCAGTACAGTCCATAAATGTAAAACGTTAAGTACCAAGCGTACAGTATGTCTGGATCATCACCTGATGAGTGAAAAGAGAAGTTATTGTTGAATCTGTATGTAGGTAAGTTCACTGTAAAACAGTTTGCACATTTATGTTTCATCACTGAGGTATGTTTATTAAAAAAACCGAATGAAGAAGAAACAAATCATCACAACCAAACGCACCGATAACGTCAAGCAACGCATTCCAATATCGTTCAACAATGTTTTGCGAAATAGTCACTTCATCGTCTACGATTTGCTTAGCACATGATTCTATTGTCGCGTTATTTGCCAAGGCGGGATCCATTTCTGCTTAAGCCTTCACTGTACTATGAACGAGCAGAAATTTTCGATTAGTCTGAGCACTGAAAGTTCAAGGTGTTTGAGGCGTCCTTCCTCGGCGAAGTGTGTGCGTTTACTGACACAGGGCTCTACGAATTCAAATGGTCATCGAGCGCATCAAAAGTTTTCACCATCATCATAGCACGCATGGAGAAAGGTTTTCAATTTGAAAAGGACTATGTTAACAATCACAAGAAAAGAAAGTTTAACTACGTTTACGATACACAATTAAGCTTGCAGTTTATACAAATAGTGAATTTAGTGTCTAAAATGTTTGTGTAAATGTATAAATCAGTCAAAATATGAAAACAACTTGGACGAGAACCGTTAATGAAAATCGTCGAAATAGAAAAACATTGCGGTTGAAATGATGCACAGAAATAACCAGCACTTGACTGGCTTTAGGTGATTGAATAAAGTTAAGAATCGACGCTCGTCGATGTCACACAGTAGGGCTGGGTTCGATTCCCTAGACTGGGGACGGTTGGTTATACCATTTTATTGTAAGAGAGATTAACTTTGTCTGTTTTGCAGGCAAAGACCGGCGGTTGCCGGATAAGAAGAAGATTCTAAGCAAACTCTTCTAATTCAGAGAGTTTTTGCCGGAGAGATTTCACACGTTCATTTAGTTGACACTTTTATATAAATTTTAGCTACAACAGTATACACTAGCAGCAAGTATGATGTGAATTTGAAATGAAATACATGAGTTGTACACAGCTGGCTAGAAAGAAATCAATTTTTTGTGTATTTCAAAACTTTATTTAAGATGTTTCCGATGGTCCGATATGCGACAAATACTCACCGTTTTGTTGTATAATTTGTTGGCAATTTTAAAAGTAGCTTCGGCGTGGCATTGCGTTGTCCTGATGGAACACACCTCTTCTGATTTACAACACAACCCACCTACAATACTAGTTTGAATTTTCGTATTTATTAAAGAAAAGCTGTCAAATGTGCCAAATTTTCTATTTGTTGACTTTCATTGTTAACATCCTGTAGGAGATATCGATCACTAAAGCCTTCTATCGAGAAAATAATAGATTACTTTTCCCTTAACCTTATACTAAAATATTTGATTAGTTATGTGCGGCGGTCTCTCATCGGACATAGTGACCAGTTGCTAGCTCTCTTTCGTACGTATAACAATTTTGCATCACTTCTTGACAATATGTCCCTTGATCAGTTTGTTTCTCTTTATATAGCGTCATTGGCTTCTACATTGACTTTGTTTTCGTAATTCTCCAGTAACATAAGTTTCTGTACAACGTTTTACTTTGAACGCCATTCGATTTCTGTTGAACTTGAATGGTAGTAAGGTAAATTTTATTTTGGTAAATTTTTTTTTGTATTTAGTATATTTCGAATGAAAGCATAATTACGCATAATTCGAATTATTTAATGTATCAAAACGCGTAACTCTGGTCTCTGGTTCACGTAACCGCTTGGTGACGCTTCGGCAACGGTGGATAATCGTTCGTCGACTCTCGTTTCTTATTTCTTTCATTATTCATCTTTCTTTCCCTATCTAGCCCTATATATGATTCCGTTATGTAGTTCAAACACGTTAAAAAGGGTGGAAAATGTGCCCGAATTTAACATTAATTATGAAAAGTGATGGACAAGGAGAAAGTGGAAAACGGCGGTGATGATCTACCATTAGCAACGAAACGGAAAGCTGGCGCAAGATAGACATATTTATAAAATTCAGGGCCATTTTCAGAAGACATTTTGGAACTTTTCACCGATTTGGAACTTTTTCACCTGTTTTGCCGGTTTTTCTGATTTATTTAATCAGAAAAAATTTCTCTACAATTAATTATTATCTGGTATTAATTTTCTCTGCAAACATACAGCTTGCGCGTGGCGTGGGCCACTACTTTCCCGGCACAAGTTCCCGGGCGGATTTGAACCCAAAATTTCGACGATGCCTTTGATAATGTTTTTTTTTACGAAACTCGTTGTCGGTGCCGTGGAGTCGATCATACAACCCGAAATTACCGTAGCACTGGTTGAAGCTGAAAATATGTAACAGACCATATTTTAAAGAGTGACTTTGCGAAGAGATTATGCCATGCACTTACTTCAGATGGTGATAGTCGTGTGCTTCGGAGCTACCCAGGAACGGCAGATGATAACCGGAATGGTCCCCCAGAGAGTCCCACGTGACGAATGTCATCCAAACGACTGTCGTGAACAAATGACTCCTCATGATTCCCGGACCGAGAAGTATGGGAGGCAAACTGTTTAGAAGGGTCTCGAGCGGATGCGCGTACATGGCGGACAGTGCCACCGGCGCCCGCCATTCGTGGTGCTGTTTGTGGAAGCTTTGATAAAAATGTCGGCTGTGGAACATCCGGTGTAAGTAGTAGAACCCTGTTTCCCAAACGAAAATGCATACGGCCATGTCGCGCAGGACCAGACCCAACGACGGCACCACACGAACGTTCGGCATGGTAACGAACAGTTTGCTACAGTGATAGGAGATGTACGCAGTCGGTATGGCGACCACAACTTGATTGAATGCTACCGTTTTAATGAGCTTTTTGAAATGATCCCACCGCAGTGGTTCGTGGGTCCCTGGTTGCGTTTTGTACTTGCGCAGAAACTTGGGTCGGTTCGTGAGGTCCATCAGTGCGAAGAGACCTCCAAGAATCCAATACAGTCCGTACGTGTAGATCGTCAAATACCAAACGTACAGTATGTCCGGATCATCACCTGAGCAGGAAAAGATTGTAAACGAATCCAGGGTACATATTTGGAGATCATGGAACGCACGAAACGAATGATAAGGACGAACGTCGTACCGATAACGTCGAGCAGCGCATTCCACGATCGTTCGATAAAAGTTTGGGAAATGTCTGCTTGTACATCTTCAATCCGCGCGGTACAGGATTGTGATACATTTTCAAACGGATTCTGCTGCAAACGGAGGGGTATTAATGAGGATTCAATGACTTTGTCGCACGAATGCATTCTTCGCTTTATTTCAACACCACACGCACAAATTCTTTCCAACACCTTTCAGGTGTGCGCCACAACCAACAGCCTCGAATGACTGGTGCGAACTAAAGTGTTTCTTCCGTGGCGTCTTTCGAGCGTTGATTGGTATTTCACGCGCGACACTGAAATGTTTGTGGTGGAAGAAATTTAAAAGTCTGTTCCGTGGTTACGCTCACTGATCATGCGAGTCTGACGTCAGCGCTGAGCTTTGTCTATGTGTTCCAAAATGAATCCAAAATGAGTCCATCTGCTTTGTTGCTTTCTTCAAATCTTCAACGACTAACACCTAAAACATTTTCTGCGTGTTTAAGGTGAATAAATCCTGTTTATCCAGCGGGGGATGAGGCCATCCAGCTGTGGAGGATATCCTGCAGCCATCTTTCGAAACTAGAATCTTGTTAAGTTTGGTAAAGTTAGATGTAAAATGTAAATTTAATGAATACGGCCCATCCCCCTATACAAAATTGCGCTTTCCAAGAAGATTTTACAAAATCATCATCTACGTTTATCCGTTACGGTGCCGTCGTTTCGAGCCAACGATTTTGAACTTAAAAAAGAGTCGAACCACCCTGTTCATGTTAAGATCGCAAAAGCTCATCCAAAAGATGAAAGCTTTCGATGCTAACGCCCGTAACGCCCGTAACGCTTCGTGTGCACAGATTTTGCATACTTCACATTTTGGACGAAATTTTTGGGAAAAGCTGTCGGAATTCAAATGTTTTACAAACGGATACCGAAATAGTTTTACAGTCTAGCAAAATGTTTGAATCTATGATCGACAATAGTTGTAACTTAAATGCGGTGAAAGCTTGGGACGAATAGTTTGGGTACTTTTCTAACATCTCATCTAAACCGGAATACCATCTGTGCCGCCAGGTAAACAATCCAAACAGGATCCAAAAAAATGTTCACTTTTCGTCGTTAGGGCACAACATAGGGTTCATCGAGGCTTACTTCCAATTACCTTCGTCCAATGACGCAGGTCACAAAACCTTCCGAAAGCACAAGTCATGGCACTTTATTAAGTCCGACCAGTGGAGTCGCGTCTCTGGACATGAAAACATCGCGGTTAGAGGAGTCGCTGATGCTTGCTGAGTAAATAAAGGGAATCCTGTTGAGCGAATCGACACCGAGTTCTACTTTGAATGTCGGCGCACTGTCGAACGAACGTAGTTCGTCAGCATTACCTTCACGGTAGGTCGGATGTAACGGGCACAACAAGTAATTAAAACAATGAGTTTAGAGATTGCCAAACCCCAAGATGCTGTTTTTATTCCGTAATCAGATATACGAGGTGACGCTGTGCTGCGACCACCGCCAACCATCGAGCACAGGGGATATTATATTTTAGCAGTTCAGTTAGTTTATTTATCTTCTAGAGTACTTTTGAAGCTGTGTAACATCAGCTCGCTGGAAACCCCACACTATATGTATCACCTAGGCGTAGTCTTCGCTTGCCCTTCGCTTGAAGTCCCGAAGGAGCGAACCCTAAACTCTAACACAGACACACCCTCGCTAATCGTTTGTACCCCCTTTCTACAAAACCGTCCGAGAGCCCCGTCCTTCGAGTCTGAAGGCTCCATTATGAAGTCCACTCAATGCTCCGGGACAAGCTCGCGCGCCGACTTCAGACCGAAGATGCGGTGGTGTCGCTGGTACTGTTTCTTCTTCCGGAACTCACTGTCCGTGCCGTGCAGTCCGTCGCACCAGCCGAACAGACCGAAGCACTGGTTGAATCTGTAACGAAATCGGCGATGGAAACGTTCAACGAATTTACCACTTAATTAGTGGCCCGAGGCCGGGACCACTGTGCGGGGTCATCCGTTGACGCACGTTACTAAGAAACAAATGATCGCATAAATGAATGCATGAGGTAGTCGAGATAGGATGGATTGAGGCGATTAGAAATGCGATCGAAGCTCGGCACATAACTGGTGATTCGGAAACCCAAAACCATAACCGTCGGCCCTTAGAGCCAGCGATAGCCCGAGGATACCACAGTCGCTGGTGCCGTGGCTTGGTGAATCGGATTCTGTGACCTGCCGTAAGATGTTCGTGCGTGAGTTCGACTACACTAGCTGAAGGAGAAGAAGAAGCAGAAGCAAGGTCTTTGAAATTTAAAATTTGGTCACCGCACCAATGTCGGCCGACGATCGACGAAAATATGTCGCAGATCAACGGATTGCAGAGGGGACACCAACCCACGGACGTGGTCGAATCCACGTGCGTGCACAAAGGGCTGTGTTGTGGTTTGGGACAGGTTTTGGGCTACTGCTTTGGCCGTGGGGCAACTGATCGTGCCGGGCTTCGGTGACCTTTGGTAGCCGTGCAGCAGCAGCAGCCGGTTCGTGTTGGGCTTTCGAAGGGATCAAAAATATAAATCCCACGGTTTAGCTGGCGTGCGATTAAGCAAATCATGCTGCAACCGTCATGCGATAGTGTGCGTTTCGTTCAGCATCCAGACACTGCGCGTGTGTCATCCGTTAGCGTCAAGATGCAGCTGGATCTGGTTCTGTTGGTTCCGAGTGTGCGTTGCTTCGTTCGGACCGGTGAAGAGTTCGAATTAGAAACCGTGCTTCGTCCTTCACCCATGGAGGCTGTCTCGACCACTTGGGACTAACTTGTCCCTCGAGACATCTCCGGAAGTATCATCCGCATGTTTTACACATTCTTCACGCATGTGACGTTTGTCGTGGCACGTGGCACGCTGATCACTGATCGCGCAAACTAATCGCATAAGTCGCATCACTGAAATCTGTTATGGCTTCGTTAGAACCCTCGATGAACACGAACAGTTCGGTTCTGGGTCAGATTCTTAATATCTGAAATGGTACGATCATTCACAAGCAACCACCACGCGCAGTAAGGACACTTTTGTAAATGCCACACGAGGCATATTGGCCAAATCTGGCACAGACACCCAACGACACATTATGCAACCACAGACAGGCATACACATAATGCCCAGCATGAGAGGCGCCCATCTAGCAGGCCAATAAATTCGATCTCTCTCGCTCTCTCGCTCTCTCGCTCTCTCTCCGTCGGAATTGTTACTGCCAAATAATTTACCCTAAAACACTGCCGAACCCAGGGACGGCCGAGGCTGTGGTTCGGTCCCCTGGCGCACTTTTCAATCCCAAGGTCCGGGCCCCGATCCGGTCCGGCCAATGGTCAGTAGGTTACATTCACTTTGCCTGGCCGGCTTTACGGCCGGATCGATTTTTTGGAGGTTCACCCTTAATTTACTGACCCGAGCGCGGTCACACCGAACTTACTTCTGATGGTGATAATCGTGCATCTCGGAGCTCCCGAGCACCGGCAGATGGTACCCCGAGTGATCTACGAGCGTGTCCATCATGACGAACGTGAACCAGATGACGATCGTGAAGACATGGCTCGTCATAAGGGCTGGCCCAACGTACACCGGTAGCAGGTCGCTGATAACAAACTCGAAAGGATGGGCGTACATTGCCGACCAGGCCACCGGAGCCGTCCACTGGTGGTGCTGCTTGTGGATTCGCTTGTAGAAGAAGCTCGAGTGCAGCATCCGGTGGCTGTAGTAGAACGTGATCTCCCAGGCCACGATGCACACCAGGATGTCCCGGAGGATGATCGTGGCCGGCGGGAGCTCGCGCACGTCCGGCAGCGTGTCGGTGATCAACTTCCGCCCGTGGTAGGACAGGTAGGACGTCGGCAGCCCGAACACGAGCTGGTTGTAGGCGACGGTTTTGACCAGCTCCTTCAGCTTCGCCCACTCGAGGGGCTCGTTAGCGCCCGGTTGGTTCTTGAACTTGCGCAAAAACCGCGGCCTGTTGGTGAGATCCATCAGCACGAACAGGCCGCCGACGATCCAGAAGAATCCGTACGTGTACGCGGTCAGAAACCACATGTACAGCGTGTCCGGATCGTCTCCTGATAAGGAAGACAGGATACGTTACACGAGCTAACCGAGCGGAGATTTGTTTTCGGGATCTGCCCCCCCGGGTTTCATACCGATCACATCTATAAATCCGTTCCACTTGCGTTGCACAAAACTAACACTCGGGCCAGCAAACTCATCCCCAGCCGCCACCAGCGTGGTGGCGTTCGCGGCCAGACCGAGCAGGGATTCCATTTCCTGCACCAATTGCCGAAGCTGCTCACGAGATGCTTATCAGACCGCGCTGCTCCTTGACTTCCGATGTGGCGATGTTGCCGGCTGCCACTCAACTGACACCGAGCGTCATCGGAACAACGTGGGGAAGGCTTGAGCGGGCGCCAAATTGCCGAAGATTTAAACGCGGTACACGAAGCGAAGGTCTTTGCTGCCCGGCTTTGGGGGTATGTACGTGGTCTAACTCGCCGTGCAACGCCGGTGCGAGTGGCGGGCTCCCCACCACGAACCGGTCGTGATCGGGTCGGGTGTTTTTTGGGACCTGTACCGCGTTTTCTTCGCTTAGGACCGCATCCGTTCGGCAGATGCAGAACCTGCCGCTAGGAAGCGTCGGATTATGCCGTTTCATGCTCATCATCCGAGATTTGATGCTAGTTTAGTACAAGCTTTGCACGCCAATCTTCCGCTACGAAACGGAGGCCAAACACTATAATTTGCTCGCGTTTTCGGTTTTTTTTTCTGGCTGACATCGGCAAAAGAAATAGTGTGAGGGTCGATTTAAAAGGCAGCTGTTGCTTCCGAAAGAATCCGCAAAGAATGTGTCTAATGATCTTTTCGATCATTAGGCACATCCCTAATTGTTTCTCCTCTACCGCTTCCACTGTTCCTTTTCTTGTTGGTTCCCATTTTCGCACATCGATTGTTTATTTAATTTTCAACCTGTAAATTGTGACAACGAGATTTATTGATGCCCATCTTGTTTCGTTGGGCAACAAAGTTTATTCGAAGTTTACCTAATACTTTGTCGCAATCATGTTACTAATCACACCATGCTCAAGTTTATAAATTTCTACAATTTTGCTACGATCATTGTAGCGCGAAATGGCCCCGAAAACAGCGCCATTTTTATAGTAATCCGTCGAACCGTAGGTTGGTTGAGGCAAAGGTTGGTTGCATTTTTGGTCACGCAAAAGAAACACATTTTGCGTGATGTGACGTGATAGTGCCATGATTAAGTTTTCGGTGACCAAGGACATGTTTGATCGCTGTGAGCGATATCGAGCCACATCCTGCATGTTGCCATATGTTTCTGACGCACCAGCGATTCATAAAGTGATCGCAGAGAACTAACAAAGCATAACATGCTTTTAGAAATCGGAACACGATTTTGTTTCAAACAAATTGTGCTCTAGCTTATAAATGATATGTAATTTGGAAAGGCTACAAGGCACAACGTTTCACCGGCGACAGGATTTGTATTAGGACTTCGGAAAAAAATTATGCGGTTTTTATTCGATGTGTTGCCTAACTACAACAACAAAGCATATAACTATTTCAATGAAAGCTGTTACTTTACCCCATTTTTCATGTAATTTCCGGATTCCGTGTGAATAGAACTCATATTTAACTTTAACTTTATATTTAGAAGCGATTCAATCAGAGATCCATTTTTCAATATTTTCTTAAGAAAGGAACCACTGTGCGCCAAATCGTTACTCTTGCAACGGAACAAGTAGTAATCCGAAGGAGCAATATCTGGTCACTACGGCGGGTGGTGTAAAAGGTCCCATTTGACATTCTCGAGATAGGTTTTGACCGGTCTTGTGATGTTGTGGTGTTGAAAAATCACTTCATTATGTATTTTATCCCATTCTGGTATAATAATATTATGGCCAAAGCTGACTTGAAACGCATTAATTGTTGTCGATGGCGTTTTCCTTCAATAATTCCATTATGTTTCAAAAGTTTATAGTGTACTATACCTTTCTTATCCCACCATATGTACAGCATAACCTTTGCACAATGAATATTTCGCTGTGGACCTAGTTCAGGCCATGCCTTTTTACGTTTAATCCTCTCTAATAAATCCTCTTTTCATCACCAATGATGATTCGGTTCAAGAACCCTTTTCCTTTCTTCATACTTAAATAATGAAGAAGGTCTCCTCGCACTAACAAAACATTACCTTTTCAGATGCCCAAAACCACCTGATTTTTACGCTTTAACCAAAACGCCTCCACTCCGTTAGATGCGCAATGACAATAGCTAATAAAAACATATTTCATAAAAAATGTTGTGACATTTAGTACGTCCGTCTATTGTAACACTGCATTGATTAATTCAAAGTCAGCATTTCTAGGGGGGAAAAAAATTGCAAACAAAACCTTGAACTAACGTGCGAACTGGAAAACTGTCGTTCGCATGCTCGTAGGGAATTCGCATTTTCAGCCACCGAAAAACGCCGTCAACACGTGGGACCAATAAAGCGCGCCAACTGCAGCGATGGCCTTCAAATGTACGCTCGGCACGTTGGCCCCCGGTTCCGGTGCTTTTCTGCGAATCTGTCGTATCTCCGGTTGCGTACCGTAAGTAGAGCAGAACGATGCCACACATGGACCTGATGCTCGCTTTGATTTGTTTGATTGATTATTATTAGAACGAACGAGGGAACAATTCCGGCCGTCGGTTCCTGCCGGACCCGGACGATGTTCCGTTTGTCCTTCACCGCCCAGGGGGCCACCCGGGCAGGCTGCCGGTGGTTACGTGTGCGATGGACAAGGAAATACCTTCTTCGTTCAACTGGCCACCGCCGGGTTGGCCACGACGATTGTGTCGGAACGTGTCGATTGGGGGCCATTACTATCGGTCGCTTCCGTCGACCACCAGAAAGCGCCTTGCTGGGTGTGGCTTGCCAGCTTGCCTTGCCGGTGGGATTCATGCTTTGAATTTGATTAATATCTCCCATGCCGATCATGCGTGGCGCTCCGCAGCCGCGACTACGTGCTACACCTGATGATAGGAGAATTTTGCAAATTTTGAGCCACTTTGGCTCCAAGTTGGCTGCCTGAGGTTGGGCCGCGAAAAGGCTGTCCGCGGTTAATCGGTAGCATCTTCGCGGGGATGTAAACTCCGCGTTAAACCAGTTATCGTAGCCCTCGGCAGCCGTTAATATGAGTCGATCTGCGTCTAAGTCCATCGACTGCGCCGAGCGACCTCGTCGAGTCGCGGGACATCAGAAGTGTATTAGGTAACCCTCGCTAGCTTCCCTCTGCCCTTTTGTTTCGTTGATCAACTTTTGGGCCGGTTGTGTTACGTCAACCTAAAATTCGAATACGGCTCACGGTTAACCGGCACCGCGTGAGTGAGTTTTTTGGTGAAAACTCACCCTCACGCCATGTGGCTTTGATTGATTTGCACACAGGTCCCCCGACTTCCTGACTTCAAACGATCGAAGCGGTCGTGGCACAGATCCTTCGGCACCATGCTCTACTTGGCGAACGTACGATCTCATGCGATCTATTCTCGCACGCACCGTCCATGGAATGCCTTTCGCTTTCGGGTGCGGTGCTAATGATCCTACTGGTGTTTTTTTGTTTTTTGCGGTCCGCGAAACAATAGCTGACCTTTCGCGGTTAGGTGGCTTTTCGCACCGGTGTTTCGTGTGACATTGCCCGGAACCAGGGACAGCAAGGATAAGCGCGAGGAATCGATCAACTAGCGCGCCCGATGATTAGAGCCTGCGCTTCGGTTCTCGGACCAAAAACCCGTTTCCGATGCGCAACCGCACTGCGTTTGTTGTTTCACTTCACGAGCCCATCGATAGGTCGCACTTTTGCCACACACGTGTCAACATGCTGGATGTTTACCGTTCAATTTTAGAGCCGATCTTCCGTATTGGGCGAACCAATCGGCAAGCAGAATATGACTAATTCGAACGACCAACGAATGATAATCGTGTTCCAAGTGCGCTGCGACAGTGTTATGTAAAGTGAACAACGCTCTTCACCCGTCGACTTTTGTTACATCCGGCGTAGGTTACATCGTCAAGGCTGGGAGCGCTGTTGATGGGTCTCTTCTCCGTCGTCGGTTGTTGCTTTAAATGAAAGCCGAATTCGTTCAAAACCTCAACCTTTCTCATGACCCCCACTGAAGGCGTTTGCCGGATGATGGGTTTGTGCGAAAGTTTAATATTAATGAACAGGGTCCGTCAAAGTGCTGTTGTCCTTTCACACTACGCACTGCTAAGCCTCAGGTCCAGTTGTGAGGGTGTTAGGACAAGGTGAATCGTTTGGCAGAAGAAAAAAAAATGTCTAATAATAAATTGCAAACCTAATGACAGGGTTTGTCAATGTCAGGGACACGGGTTACCACCAATGGCGATCTGCGTAGTTTCGGGCACGTAGACGCAACTACGAACTGGTGGGGAGCTAATCTTATCTAATGGACAGACAGTTTAGTTCGGGGAATTTTGTATACGTTGATCGTCGATGGCCGATGAAGTAATCCATCCTAATTCGTCACTTTCCAACGTGGATGTGTCGGGGACCGCGTGACGTCATGCCCGATGCCCGATGCCCGATGACCCACACCACAACAACTTGCTCTAGCCGCGGAATAAACGAATAAACCCAACAACAGCCCGGCCGATGTTGTTATGAGCTCTCGTCGGGGCTCCGGGAAGTGCAAATAGTGACCCTGCGATTTGCACAATTTCACTGAACGATCACCACACCGAACTGCACACATCATTAGCACCGGTACGAGAAATGGACCCATCGATCGCCCCGTGCTAGGCGCCTGTCACCACGTACACCGCACCGCAACACTTACTTGAGGTGATGGTAATCGTGCATCTCGGAGCTCCCGAGCACCGGCAGATGGTAGCCCGAGTGGTCCACCAGCGTGTCCATCATGACGAACGTGAACCAGAGCGCGAACGTCAACACATGGCTGCTCATGAGGGCCGGCCCAATGTACACCGGTAGCAGGTCGCTGATGATGAACTCGAAAGGATGGGCGTACATTGCCGCCCAGGCCACCGGAGCCGTCCACTGGTGGTGCTTCTTGTGGATCCGCTTGTAGAAGTAGCTCGAGTGCAGCATCCGGTGGCTGTAGTAGAACGTGATCTCCCACACCACGATGCACACCACGATGTCCCGCAGGACGGTGGTCAGTGAGGGCAGGATGCGCGCGTCCGGCGGCTCGAAGAACACTATCCAGCGGAGCATGAAGCCGAAGTAGGTCGTCGGGACCCCATACATCAGCTGGTTGCGTAGGACCACTCGGACGAGCTTCCGGCACCGCTCCCAGTCCAGTGGTTCGTTCGCTCCCGGCTGGTTCTTGTAGCGCCTCAGCACCGGCGGCCAGTTGGTGAGATCCATCAGCACGAAGAGGCCCCCGACGAGCCAGAAAAATCCGTACGTGTACACCGTGAGGAATCCTACGTAGAGCGTCACATCGTCATCACCTGGCGCGGTTAGCAAATAGAAAGGACACACTCGGTAAGTAGGTCACGTCACCGGGCAGTGTACCGCGCGTACCGATGCGATCGAGGAAGCTGTTCCAGGTACGGTTGAACCACACAAACAGGGGGCCACCGCCCGGTATCTCACTGTCCCCGAGCCCGACGTCCAGCAGCCCGGGGCTGGGGGCGATCGAGAAATTCATATCGTCGCGATACGCGTGACAGGCGCGGGCTCTAACTATACTGCCCTTGGCCAGTGGGTTGGAAGGCGGTCACTCAGGGGTGGGTCACTAAGGCGACACGAGGCACACGTCCAGCGGCTAGGACGAGTCGATTGGGACTGAAGACGATCGATTCGGCCCAGTGCGATAATAAAGTAGGGGCCGTTTCTTGGGCAACACGCCACACGCCGCCGCGCCGCGTGTTCACGGGCTCACGAAGAAAGATGATTTCGCCAGGCGGGTTAGTGGCGGTCTCGTCCGGCCCGTCCGTGCCGAAAACTAATCTTCGCCCATTACTCTGCACAACCTCAGAAATCCAAACACCAAGCCAGTCCCCACGACGGCGACGGCGGAATAGGGCGGTGCCGTCACGTCGTGCCGGTCGCACCATCCATTGTCGCAACAGTGACTTCACTCCGTACCCTCCGAGAACGTCCGGAGCCCGACAATGGTCAGGACGTATTTGCATACCCAAAATGTGAATGATTTGCTTCGTGCCAAAAAAAAGAATAGAGCTCCTCAGAGCGGCCACAGAGACTTCCTCCGCACCCCAAGACCGAGGGGATGCGTCGAGGCCGCTGTTGATTCTGCGTTGTTTAGCGAGACAATATTTGCGCACCGTGGTACTTGCGATCTCCTCGGGCCCGGAGCCCTGCCTTGGCTATAGGAAGCGAGCTTTTGATAATACACACTTTTTACCACAACTTTGGTTGAGTGTTGGAAAGTTCATACACCTGACTAAGATCTGAGGGTTGTTTTCTTGCCCCAGCGCGAACCCCCAGCAATTTGACTAACGATCTTCTCCATCGAACACACTCCGTCAAAACCGACGAAGATCGAAGATTATACGCGATGACTAAACTGGTCGCCAATTAATTGGCCACCGGCCAACCCGGGGTGGGTAGTACGACGGACGGACGAACTTCGGGGACACACAAACTGTGAGCAATCCGATCGAACGTGAGCCCTCCAAGTGGACGCCACTTTAATGATATTGTTTTTGGGTTCGTCATGCCATTAGGGCTTGCGTCAATTTTAATGGCCCGTTTGGACCGGGTCCGTTACCGTTCTGAACTGAAACTGTTATGACCGCCCGTATACCAACACTTGGGCTCACTCTGCTCTCAAAACATCCGTCATCGCGAGATTCTTCCCGGCACGCGGAACTGCACTGGCCACTAAAAACAATGTTCAGCATTTGCTACAGGGTAATCCGTCTAGTGTTTCCGAAGATGCAGGGCCCGTAGTATCGAATGTGGCTGCGACTGTTTGGTGTACCGAAGAATTGCAATCAGCCAACCGATTTCTCCGTTACGGGTGTTCCTTCTTCATTGTTGAATGGGATGATCTACATCCGAAAGCAGACCTACATCCGAAATGCAGTTTCAAGTTTCCCTGTTGGCAACATTTTTACTAAATGTTTACAATGAAGTATGACGTTTTTAAGAAATCGGTAGTTTAAAATTCAAACACTAGATGGATCACCCTGAACAAAACACACAACAGAGTCGCGTCGTATCGGTTCCATTAGTGAATTAGTTTGAATGTTTACGGTGTACGGTTTTCACTTTTTTGTGCCCAATAACAGCCGTTTTGCGTAAATTGGCAATTTCCCTATATTTCCCATCGTAAAGGACCTCGTTATGCTCCACCACAGCATCTAAGCATTAGTCTGAGGATTGTGAAGGTCAGCACTATTACGACACCGGGTGACGTGACACCAAACGGCAGTCAAGGGTGGCCAATCAACAACGCTTTGAAGACGCCTGAAGAGCTATGGGATTTATTCGACGAAGATTCTTGCGAAATTGGAGCGCCGACACTCCGAGAGAGAGAGAGAGCGAGCCTCACACCCGAAAGCCGTGTCACCATGTGTTCGGCCACCTTGTGCAAGCAAATGGAGTTCCGTACGAACCACCGAAAAAAAACCATCGTCCGCTCGCCGTCCGCTCATCTTCGGCAAGGGGGTTGCGTCGGTTGGTTACGGCAGACTAAGCGTGTGGGTTCAACGAACGGAACACCACGAGAGGGCACGAAGTGGTGACAACGCACAGTGCAGAAAGCATAGCTCGTGAGCATGCATCGTGAGCCGAACGGCGAATTGGCAGACTCCGAAGCTTCGAATCCTCGTGTAAGCATCCCAAAGTGGTCCATTAAGATCGATGGGGCGAGACCTCAATGTGCCATTATGCACTGCAGCGATGCATCATAGCAGTGCGATTTGCCATGGCATTGGCATTTGACATACATGCCTTCAGGTATACGTTGGAGGCATTCCAAACTTCAGAGCTTAAGACCAAGAAGTTACTGTCGGATGATAAAATTGCATTTTTGACGTGCAATTTAAGATATGGACTTATGGAGAAAATATATGGTTTCAGCAAGACGCTGTACAAACTTTATGATAAACAAAATGATTAGAGACTTATTCTTTCATGTGTTATGTTTAAAGCTGTTTTTTGAAACATGAAAATAAATAAACCTGAACCTATTTTCGGCATAATCCAGTAACTTGCGGGATCGATTCCGCGAGCCGCGATTACATTTCTAGAGCAGCAGGAAAATCATGTTACGTTCGTGACAGTTGAAATCCTTCCTGAGATTACGGAGCGAGAATTACTCAACATGTTAGAGATGGTGTTCATTAATTCGTTTCAAAAATCCGTTCTGAATCACGTCAGTCACATTCGAAAAAAAAGGAAACATGCTGAATCGCGAAGTTTGTGTTTGGTTATTGTGCTCGGGATGGAATTTGATCGATCGCTGTTAACCTTGGAATTTCACAGATGGCTTTGACCACAGATTCATTATTTCTTAACTCAGCCCCAGCCTTCAGTTAAGTGACACTGTGCAGAAGACGGACCATTTAAGAGAAACAATGTGGCGGAAACGTACGTGAATACGATAAGCATAGGAAGCTTTCTGCTATGCTCAGCATAATCGATCCTCGCCCGGGCGTGATCCCGTTTATGCTGAGTCCAATGTTTCTATCAACTGCTGCTTAGCGCTCTTCACCCAGAAGAGGCAGTTCGGGTGGTCTCAACGGGTATTCATTCTTATTGTTTATCTAAACGCAATTCTTTTCCAAGAACAGCGTTCGCGCTGCTACATTGTTCCTCTCAACGGGTCTGCCTTCTCCAAAGATACATTGTATCATCAACAGAATGCACCGTGAGCCTACTAGTGTTGGACACCACAGTATTTGCCGAACTCTCGTTGCGCATGGAGTTGCACCACGTGTCCTACGAAGATCGTTAATTTTTTAAGTGGAAATTAACTGTTTCGCTGTTCTGTTTCGTTTCTGATTTCTTCGTATAACGGTCGTTATACGATCGATTGTGAAATAGTTCATCGTTGATTGTCAAAAACTTGACATAAAGAGAAAACTCCGAACTTTTCGTATAGTTACCATGGGCGATCAAGGCATGATCTTAAATCGTGGAGCACCCCTAGGGAAACTAGAAATACGAGTGGTCAGTACGACCGAAAGTTGCCGGCAAATCGTCAACAAGCTGTACCAGTGAGTGTTGGTTCTGTGGGGATAATTTTCGTTTCAATAATTATAATCCTCTGTTTCTATCGTCCTCTGATGTTGGATCAACAGAGATTGCCAAGATTGCAATGTACTGGGATTCGACTGCGAATGGGTGACACATCAGGGCCAACCGCAACCGGTATCTATTTTGCAGCTAGCCTCCCCACACGGGTTCTGTGCCGTTATTCGTTTAAGCAAAATCAATAACTTACCCCTGGAGTTACGGAAACTGCTGATGGACAGAAGTATCTTTAAAGTTGGGGTAGCGACTTCTACCGACGCTGCGAAACTTAACCGTGACTACGGTCTCGAGGTTAAGGGTTGTTGTGATTTGCGTCTTCTGGCCGAACGGATCGGCCTCACACAACGAAGTCTCGCCGGATTAGCGGAAGAAACTCTGAACATAACAATGGACAAGGACTGGCGTCTCAGATCTTCCGATTGGTACGCAGCGAGTCTTTCACAAGAGCAAATAATGTACGCGGCCGATGACGCGTACGTTGGTGTCCTGCTGTTTAAAGAAATGGCTCGTCGCCTCGGGTAAGTCGAAGAAGAAAGCAATTGTTTTGAAAAACATCTTGTAACTTTCATTACAATTGCATTTCAGCCAGCATGATGCAAAGGAGATGACCGATTGGTTGGATAAACCTTACGCGTCTAACTAACTCCTAACGCCCCGAAGCTGTCATCAACCGGAAGAGAATCAATAAGGGTTATCCATTTCATAGTTTCCAAATCACAGGGCTGGCGTTTTACAGTTTTTGGAATATATCTATCAACTTAAGTATCAAACTTTTAATTGAATGTTGTGCCTCTTTAGAAACGCCTAACAGCGGAACAACGTGTCAAAATTATTAAAGCTTACTACAAAAACAGGGATTCAAACGTAAATACATCTCGAGCTATTTAAAAGGGACTTTAGTCGTCATACTGAACAGTGATAAGATTGGGTGAAAATTGGGATATTCAGAGGCCAGTATATCATCGTAATGTACGCGCGGCGGAAAATATCGCCGCTGTAAGTGTGGCCAAGGACCCAGTTCTGCGTGAGAACTTTGCTAGCGTTTTGGTGATGTCAATTGGCCACCAAAAACCATGCAATTTAACACCGTGTAATTGCGAACCCTGAACCCGAATGGTTTATTCCGAATGAAATACAATCCAGCACATTTCCAAAAGAAGAGTTCTAAATTACAGGAAATGATTGTTCCAATGTATTACAATATTAATCGGGAAGGTTAAAAAAGAGATAATAAATATGGCAACAAACCAAAATTCCTGGCCAGAAACTATTTTCGGCATAATTCGCTAATCCGACCGAGACCGAGGGACCAGGAAAATCAGGTTTCGTTCGTGAGAGTTAAAATCCTTGCTGAGACTGCGTAACGAGAATTACGCAACGTGTTAAAAATGGTGTTCAATAATGTGGAATGCTATACGCCAATCGGTTATAAGGCTTTTTCCCAAGTACCACCACTCATATCCGACATTGACGGAGCTCCTGCCCAATATAGGCTTAAAACGTACATATCGTAAAAATAGTATTTACAACTTTGTGACGTGCCAGAAATCATTACACTGCACAGTTCAGGTTAGCTTAGTGCTTTATAAAAAAGTGAATTGTAGCAATAGACGAAGGTAGCATGCTCGAATCATCAATCGGACGATCTCACAGCACAATTGTTTTATGTTCGATCACTTTGCCGGTTGGCTGGCCTGGGAACTAGCAAGAAAATATGGCGAGTCGCGAATTTTGTGTTTGATTGTGTTGGAGTTTGATCAAGATCTCTTGATCGTCGTAGGTTTTGACGCGAAATATTGCTGTTACTCTTAAAGCCATTCTGGTAAATTCAGTGAGAGAATTTCGCGTCTTACGCGTATCTACTCCATTTTCGGAGGAGGCTTTGATCATAAAAATTCATTGTTTACGGCTGAAAGAGTCATCATTGTTGGAACTGCTCGACTCAAAGTGGCTTGCACTTGTCGGCTTGGCCTCTATTTATTTAAGGCTAAAAAAAGGAACATTCAAACCCGTGACGGGCTGCGTCATTACAGGTTGGCAGAAGTTCCTGATTCCACCTCTCTTTCAATTACATTATAACGCTTGTAAGATTGTGTTAGCCACGGTGAAGATCCGTTTGAGAAGAAACCCGAGAGAAAACGGTCGATTTGCGACGCTCTTTCCTACTACTCAGAGACGAATGTAGCCTTGCGGGCCAAAGTCTCTGCCAAACCAAAAGCTTTCGTTTTGGCGCATTACCTTAATGGGCTAGTCTCGGTGTCGGAGCGCCGATGGAACGACGCCAAAAGAGATGGACGCCTTAAGGTCAAAGTCACTCGGGGTCGAACATAGGCAGCCCCTGACTTCACGAACACCTGTACCCTGTACTTTTGGGTGCGTGGTCCACCGCGAGATCATTCATCGAAAGGCACGGAACGTCGAGTGGCAGGGGTTTCTTCGCCCATTAGCCAGCGAGATCCCGGGCCACAGAGAGGCTGGTTGACTTCGTTCAGCGGAGCGGCAACGTTAAGGGTGCTTCACTATTCTGCAAACGTTGCAACCGTCGCTGTGTTTGAATTGTGTTTGGTTCGGTTGACCCACGATCACCAGTATACGCCGTTGGCCACCGTACACGTGCTTTGCCTCTCATTCGGCGTGTCGGTAATACGCATTACGGCACCGCCGGCCGCCGGCCGACAGTGGTGAAGGTTGTCGAAAGTGAGGCCACGCGATTTTCGCCAGCCACCCAGCACCGAATTTATTTATTTTGTATGCCGAGTTGTTCGATAAGTTTTGTGATTTTATAGGGAAAAAACAATCTTATGGTTTGAACTACACTTTACTATTCAATATGGTCTCTTTGAACATCAATACACTTGTTCTGATGAGATTCCAATTTATGAATTCCATCCCTGAACCGAGAATCTGGAAGGGCTGTCCAAAAACACTTCCACAGCTCTTATGTCCTCATCATTTGATAAAAAATACTTTCATCGTATGATTTTTTTAGCTCAGGAAACAGATGGAAGTCGCTAGTCTCTAAAACCTGATGCTATCGCCTTCTTGGCCGAGTTTTGAACACGAACCCGTTACGGAGTCGATGAACCAGATTCACATCACTCTCTAGCCCCTGGTTTTGATTCAGGATCATGGTGATAGATATGTTTTCTATGATTTCTGCGTTGCTAGTTTTAGACGGCCTTGACGTGGATCTCCTTCTAGGCTTGTACGACCTTGTACTTCCCACTGTACTAATTGAAGGCGAAGAGCCCTTATATACTTTCCACATTCGTTCATAAATTTCCTTTCCTTAAACCTTCCAAAAATACAAAATTCTATCACTGCACGTAACGTTCACAAAATTTTGGCCAATAGCAGCACCCTCTGTCGTTGAACCGCAAAACTTATTGAACACCCCAGTACGTCCACCGAAAACCACGAGGGTAAAGATGCCTCGTTCGCATTCTTCGATCGAAACCTTCGGGTTTTTTTCGGGCACAGGAACCAGCATAACACAAACACAGACACACACAAACACGCGCGACGTTGTATGAGTTCGAACATGTTTGTACTTTATTGCGATTCCGGGGTGATCGATGTGATTGGGAGTGATCGCGGTGGGTTGCCCCCTTCTAACTTAAACTCTAGTCGCTAGCCGACCGCTGCACAGCCACCGGTTCGGGGTCCGGTGCGGGCGGACTCCACTTGTCCGGCACCAGCTCCCGGGCCGACTGGAAGCCCATGATCCGGTGGTGACGCTGGAACTGTTTCTTCTTGCGAAACTCCGCGTCGGTCCCGTGGAACCAGTCCATCCAGCCGTACAGCCCGTAGCACTGGTTGAATCTGGAGCCGAAAGTAAAATCGAAAGGAGGGCACACCGAAAATGAGAGTACAGTTGGGCACCGGCGGTCTTCACGGTCTTACTTGAGGTGGTGATAGTCATGCGACTCCGGACTGGACAGGAACGGTAGATGATAGCCGCAGTGGTCCAGCACCGTGTCCACCATGACGAACGCGAACCAGAGCGCCGTGGTGGCGACGTGACACTTCATCACGGCCGGCCCGGCAAACACCGGCAGCAGGTCGCTGATGACGTACTCGAAGGGATGGGCGTACATTGCGGCCAACGCCACCGGGGCCGTCCACTCGTGGTGCTTCTTGTGGATTCGCTTGTAGAAGAAGCTCGAGTGCAGCATCCGGTGGCTGTAGTAGAACGTGATCTCCCACAGCGTGATGCAGACGGCAAAGTCGCGGGCCACCGTCCAGCCGGAAGGGAGCGCCCTCGGTGGCGGGATACCGTGCTGGCTGAGGTGAAACGACACGTACGCGACCGGGATGCCGACGACGGTCTGATTGAACAGCAGCGTTTTCACTAGCTACCGGAGAGTCACACGATCAGGATTAGCAACACACGCGGCGAGTAAAGTCGGGGACCGTTGGCCTGTACCTTCTTGAACTTGCCCCAGTCGAGCGGCTCGTTCGCGCCCGGCTGGTTCTTGTACTTGCGCATAAACCGGGGCCACTCGGTCAGGTCCATCGCCACGAACACGCCGGCCAGCGCCCAGTAGATGAGGTTTGTGTAGAACGTCAACACCCAGACGTACAGCGTCTCCTGGTCGTCACCTGATCGTCGTCGTCGTCGAACGGGATCTGGATTAGTACACCAGGCACCACAGACATCAACCACTCCAACAATCTTACCGATTGTGTCCAGCAGCGTGTTCCAGCGCTCGACGAACCACTCGCGGCTCCCGTTGCCAGAGCCCACCGCCAGCGGTGTCGGCTCGTAGAAGTCCATGTCCAGCACCGCGTGAGTCTCTGCTGCCTGCGAGTTTGCGCGTCCGGTTCGGTTCGCACTGGAGATGGTTCTGGCGCAAAACGGCCCCCACGGCTAGCCCCCGGCTGACAATTGAGGCTTTATCCTGGGTACCTCCGAAGTGTACTCACGCGTCAGCAACCCGCGCGCCGACGCTCCCTCTTTCGCCCCAGCAGCACAGGCTGCTCCTTGCGTACACACAGACGCACACACCGAGATCAGGGAGTGCAGAGATCGCGGATTCTCTCGCGCGCGCTTTTCGCGGCCACAAACACAAGGAGTGGTGGCCGCGAGTGGTTAGCACTTCATGCTTCTTCACCACACAGCGAAGCGGTGAGGCAATTGAATTATGACGTGCCTCGGACAGCGTGTTATGAAGTGATGGAGGGTGCAAAAAAACGAACGAAGTAACACATCGCCCGGGCGTAGTTACGCGTGCGCACGTCATCAGGTGCGCAGATGAGCCGACACGCCGCTTAACAAATTTGGACGCCAACCGTGAACCTTGCGGGGCGGTGGCCCACTGCAGCGGCGACGACGCCTCCTTGACCGTGCCGCACTTTGCGTTTGCGCTGCGCAATTATTTCGCATTTTCCGCCACAGCGCTACGTTGCGCTGCGCTGTGTGCGTATCGACGACGTCACCGGATTGGGGTCTGTTTTGGTCCGTCGTCGGCACTTTCGCGGTCCATATGTTCCCACCCCGAAAAAGTACCGGTCGTAATTCGGAGCTGCGCGCACGTTTCGGCCACGAATTGACCGTCTCTTTGCGCAGCTCGTTAACATCGGGCGTAAACGGGCCGAACTGGGGTTCAGGGGAGGCGGATTTATTACCATGCTTTCACCCCCCTCGCCGGGTTAACGTAATACCCTTTTTGGGGTGGCGCTCGCCCAGGATGCCCATCACTTCCGTTACGGGTACCCCACGGATGGCGGATGTTTTGTTCGAATTTTGATTTTTTCGCTACATTGAGCCATGAGCTGAGCCGTTCCGAGAATTGAAGGCGGTAGCCTTTTTGGGGACGGAAGTGAACGGGTTTTTTTCCGGTCCCCTGAGAAACTACACCTAAGACAATGCCCCCACGCGGGTGAAGAATGAACGAACCGTTGGTCAATCCGCCAATCAAGTTGGCGAATCATGGGGTTTGGCGGATCGGCCCGAACGGCCGGCAAACACGTTTCACAACTTTAAATATTCATCCACGGGCCGGCACGGGCTTCCTCTTACTTTCGTTCACGAGCCGAGCCCGGTGGCCGGTTCGGACCGAGACACAGAGACACGGCAGAAATCAGCATAACTTATTCGCGTGTCTTTATGGCTTTTGCCAAATTCCTGGTTCTTTCAAGGTCGGGAAACACGAAATGCGGCGTGGTCCATTCGGTTCTCGGTTTTGTCGGGGCGCACAAAATGGATCGGCGCGAACCGGTCCGCGGTGAGATGCTGCCGGTGCCCGGGGCCGGGTCGTTGTGATGGTTGGACGCGAAGGTTGCCGGAGCGGCAGCTTCTCCGGTCCGATCCGAATGACTTACAAATGAACTCCGGACAAACGCACGGGCGCTCCCTTGCACCGAGCCCCGCCATTGTTGACGCACTCGTCCAGCGTGGACATGTGCGTCCAGCATTGCGCCTCTTCAAACGCTAGAAATTGCGCCTCGCAGGGCTCGTTGCCATTGTTGTCGTCGGCGTTGGAGGGCAAAAAATACCCTTCAGGATCGTTAGAATTAACATCCGCCGTGCGGCCTCCGCCACAGCGTGGCCCTTCACGAACACGTGCCGCGCAATGTACGGAACGCGTACGAAAGACTTCAACTCCGCCCGCGGCAAGCGACGAACGCACCTAGAACGCAGATGGATTTGTGGTTCCCTCGTTATTTTTATTCTTGGGTTTTCTGTCGGCTAATCTGTGGCTGGCGTTTTCGGCGCAAAACAGGTTCTCTGCCTATGCCTCGGCTGGCTTCATTACGCCTTAATTGCCAATTGTGAGGGGGGCTAACGATAGAGCGCAATGTAAAAGGCGTAGTTCTGTTGTGCTCGTTTTATCTTTTGCTATCTGCTTCCGTTGCCAAAATACCAGGCTGTTCAATAACTGTTTCGTTTCGATTAAAAAAATCAAAAAATTTTAATAGTTTGAATTACACTTTATCAGTCGAACGAGATTCGAATTTACGACACTCCATTTCTGAAGTGAGAATCTAGAAGAGCTTCATTTGATGAAAAACGCTTTCCATGCATGGTTTTTAATAGCTCTGGAAGTAGATGGAAGTTGCTATGGGCCAAAGCTGGTGAATACGGTAGATGCTCCAACAATTCGAATTTTAAATAATGGATTTTTGCCATAGTCAAAATGCTCTTGTAAAGGAATGTTTATCTTCAGTTGGTCTAAAAGGTTACTATACTATTCAGAATTTATTGTTTTACCAGTATGGAAATAATCCACCAACAAAATTCCTTTTGCGTCCCAAAAATCTTATGCCCACACCTTGTTGGCCGATTTCTGGACACGAACTCGTTTCGGAGCGGTAGAACCAGGTTCACACCACTCTTTAGCCTCTGGTTTTCATTCAGGATCATGCTGATGGACCCAAGTCTCGTCCATAGTGATGAGTCGGCGCACCGGCAATCGGCATCCAATAAATCTCTTTCAGCCACCCGACGACTTTCCAATACGACATCTTGTATTTCAAAACTTATTGAACAACCCATTACACACTTCGGACCGAACGCCAGCCGGTACCACAAGTTTGTCACATGTCGCCCGCCCTTTTTATGGGCCACCGCATAGTTTTATGACACAGCAAACGAAGGACGCACTGGGAAATCACCATGGAAACCTGCATCCCTTTTGATGGAGCGCGCGTGCTCTCATCAAAGCAGACGTGGCGTGGCGACAGAGCAGCGGCTAAATTTCCAGTACCAAATTCTCCGTCTTAATCGACCGGAACCGGAACATTCCACTGGTTGGAAGAACAAATTTGGAGGCGATAAAAACGCAAGCAAAACAGCTGAACGGAATCGGTCGGATCGGGCACGGGTCAATGAACAGTGCCGAAGACGGAGGCACGCTTCGATGGCCAAAAGTGTAAGTGTCGAGGCGGTGTGCGGTGAGCCGTGGGGCGTTAGAGCGTGACGTCCGTGTGTCACGTGTCTGTCGATTCGGTTTCAGCGCGAAATCATCCAACTACACGTGGGCCAAGCGGGCGTCCAGATGGCCAGTGCGTGCTGGGAGCTTTACTGTCTCGAGCACGGCATTTACCCGGACGGGCGGTTCTGCGAGTGGTGCGCAGGGACACCGGGCGCCGACGCCTGTTCCGGCGATGACGATTGCAGTGCGTTCTTCAGCTGCAGCCGCGAGGGTCGCTGTGTGCCGAGGGTCCTGATGGTCGACCTGGAACCGTCGGTGATCGACGAGATCCGGCTCGGTGCGTACCGGGATCTGTTCAACCCGGCAACGCTGCTTTCGGGTAACGAGGACGCCGCCAGTAACTACGGGCGGGGCCACTACCGGTTGGGCCAGTCCGTGATCGAACCGGCCCTGGACCGGGTGCGGAAGCTGTGCGAAAGCTGTGGAGCCGTGCAGGGCTTCATGATGTTCCACAGTGTCGGCGGTGGAACAGGGGCCGGTCTCGGGACGCTGCTGCTGGAGCGCCTAGCCCAGGAGTACGGCAAAACGGGGCGCTTCGAGTTCACGGTCTTCCCATCGCCCCGGGTTTCCCCCGTGATCGTTGAACCGTACAACGCGATCCTGGCATCGCACGTCGCCATGGACCATACGGACTGTGCGGTCGTACTGGACAACGAAGCCCTGTACGAGGTGTGCGACCGGAGCCTGGCGGTCCGCGAGCCGACCTACACCAACCTGAACCGACTGGTCGCGCAGGCTGTTTCGTGCGTGACCGCATCGCTCCGGTTCCGCGGGGCCATCAACGTGGATCTGCTCGAGTTCCAGACCAATCTGGTGCCGTTCCCCCGGATTCACTACCCGCTCGTGACGTACGCGCCGCTGGTGCCGGCTGCGCACGGACCTCACGCCACACACCTTACGACGGCTGACCTCACGCAGCAGTGCTTCGAGCCGGCCAGTCAGCTGGTGCACTGTGATCCGCGCACCGGGCGCTACATGTCCTGCTGTCTGCTGTACCGTGGGAATGTCTCACCGTTCGACATCAACCGGGCGGTGCAGGAGATGCGGGCCAAGAAGGGTGCCCAGTTTGTGGACTGGTGTCCGACCGGGTTCAAGATCGGCATCAACTATCAACCGCCGATGGCGGTCCCGGGAGCCGATCTGGCCCGTGTCGATCGTGCCCTCTGTATGCTGGCCAACAACACAGCCATCCGGGAGGCCTGGGATCGGGTGGCGGAGCGGTGCCGCCGGATGTACGAGCGGAAGGCGTTCTGGCATCACTTTCTCGACGAAGGCCTCGAAGAGGCGGACCTGAGCGAGGCGATCGAGAACATCTCCACGCTAATCGACGATTATGCGGAAATTGAAAAATAACCACCCCCCGATTAGTGGCGGGGCCACGGCCCTTAAAACGGGGGGCCCGGGTGTCGCCGGGAGACAGTTGGCAAGATGGCTGGGAACCGCACCGATCGCATCCGGCTCGCACTGATCGGTATCGTGCTGGGAGCCCTTTCACCGAATACGGAAGCACTTTGCCGAATCCGGGAGCCGCTGACCGCTGGGTGTTCCTACGCTCCGCTCCTGCTGGTAGAGGAGTGGTCCGGTTGGGTGCTGTCGAGGGAGAACTGTGACCAGACCGTGGCCGTTGCCACGTTCACTTCGCCGCCCGTCGTGTACTTTGACCGTGCCGCCGAGGATCGGCTCTACACGCTGCTGTTCCTGGAACCGGAAGGGGCCACCACGGGACGGTACGCTCTGCTGTGGCTGGTGACCAACGTGCCGGTGAGTGAGTGTAGACGATGATTTAGGATTTCATTAAATTTGCGTCATCGGCGGTGGAAAGCGCCTGGTGTATGTGTGTTCGGAGCGGATCTGCCAAGTACCCAACTAGGGTGTTGCCTCAACCTTGCCGGGGTCGAAGCTTTCGAGCGTCCGGCAGTGACGCCATTGGCACGCTGATTGATTGATTTCGGAGTTTTATTTGGTTTGTTTTTATTGCTTTGGTTCACACGATTTCAAATACCGACGAATACTCACGTCACGGCAACGCTGGCCAATCTCAGAAATACTAGAAATGCATTGTTGCAGTTCCAGAGTGCAGTAACTAAATTCTCGAACGAAGGAAAGCGTTGCCTCGTTGCCTAACAACCTTCCGGTCACGTGGCGCCAATTCAGGTGAATGATTCAACAGACTCGTTAAGATTCAATTTAAACTTTAAAACTGAGTGCGTGACTCTGGACAATCCCATGTAAGTGATCTGGCACGTGCCGAAGTCGCGATAGCTCAAGCTCGACAGCCATAAACTTTACAATTCTGCATGTTTCGAGCTCAAATGACATTCACTATATATATAGAACTCATTAGTGCAGCTCGAGAAAACAGGGACTTTGTGCGTTTGGCGGCAGTACTTATTGCCATCGTTGTTCGCATTGTTTCCAAATCGAGCGCTCATCATGTAACAGGCAACAACCAAAAAGGTCCCCTGTCAAAGGTTGGAGCCTGCTAAATGGTGAAGCTTGTGCAACTGTCGTGTCTGTTTGTCGTTGCATTACGGGTTGCCGGTAGCCGTGGTCAAACATTTGTCGTAGCACTTTTTCCACCCAGCGAGCGGCATATTTTTTGGTGATTCAATATCACTCCGGTGTGTTGTTGTCGCCGGTTTGTTAGCACATGCTCAAAACCCGATGCTGCAACACTACCGGGAGAAAGTGTATGTTTGCGAATGTTGTTTGCGTTTGTTCGGGTTTTGTTTTCGTGTGACATTAATTCAAAGTTCGAGTCGGTTCGGCCAGCGTCGGATCTTTGACCAGCGTTCATTCCCAGTTGGTGGTTTCTGTGCAAATAATTGGAAGTACTAGCATTTCTGGACGAAGCGTTCGATCGGCCCGGCTCCGCCATTTCTCAGCAGTTCTCTCGTGATGCCTTTCGTTAACGATTTCTTCGCTCGAGTTCTACAAAAACAAGTCGAAAGTTCCCGACCGAAATCACGTCATCGCGAGTACGGCGTAAAATCACTTCCCCGGGTCCGCACCCAGGCTCGTTGAACAAACAGACGTATTCCCCGAACCGTAGTAGCATCCTGTTAGGTCGACAAAAAACGGGCCCTGTTGGCTGACGATACTCTCGTCCAACGAAAACGGGCCGCGGGAACCGTCCAGAACGCGCATGGCATGGCGAAAGTGTGCAAATGGAAGAGGTTTCGGTGCGTCTCACAACTCGGACTCGTGGCCACCTTCGTCCGGCGGCCTTCTGCGCGCCAACGAACGAATCAAATTGCATTGGTGTATCCACCAATACGTTTTGTTGGGCTCCCATTGTGGTCATGACTTTGTTGGTTTTGTTTCCTTCTCACAACATCTTTGCTCGATCGAAGTTCGTCGTTGAAGGCAAAACTCAGCCTTACACTTACCTCGCGAACGTATACCTAGCATAATTACGCGCCTCGATCGGTGCTGAACGCGACCGTATTTCCTGTTCTGGTCAAGATGAATTGGCCAAAAACAACATCTTGCTTTTCTACTGAAACGTTTGTGGGCCACCACTGTACCAGTGCGAAGGCTGAAGGAGGACACGAACCGGACAGAAGTGTTTTGCTCCATGGACCACTTGTCAAGGTGCGTTGGAGCGTCATTCGGTGCCGGCTTTCCGGTCGATCCGGTGGGCGAATGCGAACGAACCCCGCCCATCCGGATATTAATAACGCTGTTTTGAATTAATTGATAATATTTGCAAAAGCCACTTGGTGCGATAAACAAAAAAGAAGTTCTAAAAGTAGTTTAAAATGTACTAAAAGCGGTTTAATGGTCTTTCTAAATTTGTCTTTCACAGGGCTCTGTCCTTACAACGGGCATGACGTACATGGATGGAGAAACCGTCATTGGTAAGCAATAGGAAAATAGGCAGCTTTATCGTTTCAAAACGGTTCCATTTCTTTATGCAGATTACCATTCTCCTGTGCCTGATGACGATGTCCAGCCGACACGCTACGGATTCTATCTCTACGAACAGGTTTACGGCACAATCTATCCACCAACGCCAACCAGCCGTGAGGATTTTGATCTGGACGACTGGATCGGCTCGCTGTACCCGGAGGGCTCACTTTGCTCTCCGATTGCATCGATCGGGTTCAGTCTCATGTGAATATCACAGGGCCGTATCGACGGCAGCATTTGCGACCAAATTATCGTAACGTAGTCAGAATTAGAATCAGAGATAGTAACAATAACAATGAAAACCAAATGTCACAAATCATCCAACATCGAAATTAAATTAATAATCCAGCCGAAAAATAACGCTGCACTGAAGCTGTTTCAACGTCTAAAGTCATGTTATTGCTTCGTTCGGCTGAACAAGAAACATTTCATTCGTCCAAAAGTTAATTGAAATATTTCGCAGAGGATATCGTGGAATCGGCTGCTCGAATCTGGTGCTCGAATCCGACGTAAATAAGTGCTGCACATTCACACAGCGCCGTGAAACGTCAAACGTCAAAACAATCGAAAAGCCGGAGCGTTCCTTCTGCGGGTGCGTCATAAAACTTTGTCCGCAAATAAAATAATTCCCAAACGCATCGCGACTGCAATTTGGTGCTGCGTTCATGGTGCTATTGGTCGCTTAACAGAAGTGAAAGAAATCCATCGGGTTGCGGGTACTGTGGGAAAATCATCGAACGGTAAGCAAACCACAGCAGCAACATGGCTGACGCAGCGGCAAGACAGCTGCAGTACGAGTACAAAGCGGTAAGTGGCAACGAGTCCTTCGGGCTTGATTCTGGAACAATTTGCGACCACTAACCTTCCGGCGCTGCCGTTTCCCGCAGAATTCCAATCTGGTGTTGCAAGCGGATGTGCGACTTATCGAGCGTCCGCGGCGTGATGAAGCGACCGGTGAGGTGATATCGCTCGTCGGCAAGCTCGACGGCACCCGGATGGGGGACCGGGCACAACGCAGCAAACCGGAAAAGACACAGGAACGGAAAGCAAAGCGACAGAAGCGCGATGAGGCACAGTACGACTTTAACAGCATGAAGGGCGCCACGCTGCTTTCGGAAGGTATCGACGAAATGGTCGGCATCGTGTATCGGCCGAAAACGCAGGAAACGCGCCAAACGTACGAAGTGCTGCTGAGCTTCATCCAGGAAGCGATCGGCGATCAGCCGCGTGACATTTTGCGCGGTGCGGCGGACGAAATTTTGGCCGTCCTGAAGAACGACCGGATGAAGGAGCGCGAAAAGAAGCGCGAGATCGATGGGCTGTTGGGAAGCGTGACGGACGAACGGTTCGCGTTGCTCGTGAATCTCGGGAAAAAAATCACCGATTTCGGCTCGGAAGCCGCCAGTGCCATCGGTGCTGTGGGTCAGGCGGGCCCCGGTGGGGATGAGCAAATCGACGAAACGTACGGCATCAACGTGCGGTTCGAGGAGTCGGAAGAGGAATCGGACGAAGACAAGTACGGTGAGGTGCGCGAGGACGACGGGCAGGATGAGGGCGAAGAGGCTCGTGATGATGGCATTCTACACGCGGAGAACCTGGGCGGTGGGGATGATGCTAACAAGAAGGAGAAGGCACTGGACCCGCGGGACATTGACGCCCACTGGTTGCAGCGGTGCCTGCGGAAGTACTACAACGACTCTATGATGTCGCAGGCGAAGGCGCTTGAAGTGCTGAGCGTTCTGAAAGAATCGGGCGATGATCGAGAGTGCGAAAATCAGCTCGTGCTGTTGCTGGGCTACGATTGCTTTGATTTCATCAAACTGCTCAAGAAGAACCGCCAGATGGTGCTCTACTGTACGATGCTGGCCCAGTCGCAGAGTGAAAGCGATCGGGCCAAGCTGCGCGAACGCATGAGATCCGATGCGGCACTGGCCAAGATTCTGCGGCAACTCGATACGGGCAAACAGGAAACGCACGACAGTGCGTACACTGCGGGCGGCGCAGTGGCACATGAAGACTCGAAAGCGTCGGTACGATCGCGCAAAGAAGCGCTGATGGATCTTGACCTCGACGGGCATCTGGTGACCGGCAACGGTGTGTTGGATCAGAAGGCAATGGCGAACGGTGGTGTCAGGGGACAAATTGTCGGCAATCGTACGGTGCTCGAGCTGGATGAGCTCGCGTTCACGCAGGGATCGCACCTGATGGCCAACAAGCGCTGCCAGCTGCCGGACGGTTCGTTCCGCAAGCAGCGCAAAGGCTACGAAGAGGTGCACGTTCCGGCCCTGAAGCCTCGCCCGTTCGACGACGATGAAGAGCTGATCGCAATCGAAAAGCTCCCGAAGTACGTGCAACCCGTGTTTAGCGGCTTCAAAACGCTGAACCGAATCCAGAGCCGCCTGTATCGGAGCGCGCTCGAGAGCGACGAGAATCTACTGCTCTGTGCCCCAACCGGAGCCGGTAAGACGAATGTGGCACTGCTCGCGATGATGCGTGAGATTGGCAAGCACATCAACGACGACGGGACGATTAACGTGGACGAGTTCAAGATCATCTACGTGGCCCCGATGCGATCGCTCGTACAGGAAATGGTCGGCAACTTTGGCCGCCGCTTGGCCACGTACAACTTAACCGTGGCCGAATTGACCGGTGACCATCAGCTGAGCCGCGAGCAGATTGCCGCCACGCAGGTGATCGTTTGTACGCCGGAAAAGTGGGACATTATTACGCGCAAGGGTGGTGAAAAGACGTACACGCAGTACGTGCGGTTGGTGATTATCGACGAGATACATCTGCTCCACGACGAGCGCGGCCCGGTGCTGGAGGCACTGGTTGCGCGCACGATCCGCAACATCGAAACGACGCAGGAGGACGTGCGGCTGGTGGGACTTTCGGCTACGCTGCCCAACTACCAGGACGTGGCCACCTTTCTGCGTGTCCGGCCCGAAACGGGCTTGTTTTACTTCGACAACAGCTACCGGCCGGTGGCGCTCGAGCAGCAGTACATCGGTGTGACGGAGAAGAAGGCCCTTAAGCGCTTCCAGGTGATGAATGACATAGTGTACGAGAAGGTGATGGAGCACGCGGGCCGCAACCAGGTGCTGGTGTTTGTGCACTCGCGCAAGGAGACGGGCAAAACGGCGCGCGCCATCCGCGACATGTGCCTGGAGAAGGATACACTCGGTTCGTTCTTGCGTGAAGGCTCGGCCAGCATGGAGGTGCTCCGCTCGGAAGCGGACCAGGTGAAGAACCAGGAGCTGAAGGATCTGCTGCCGTACGGGTTCGCGATCCATCACGCCGGCATGACGCGTGTCGATCGTACGCTGGTCGAAGATCTGTTTGCCGATCGGCACATTCAGGTACTCGTCTCGACCGCCACCCTGGCGTGGGGTGTGAATCTTCCGGCGCACACCGTCATCATCAAGGGCACGCAGGTGTACAACCCGGAGAAGGGCCGCTGGGTCGAGCTCGGGGCACTCGATGTGCTGCAGATGTTGGGCCGTGCCGGACGCCCGCAGTACGACACCAAGGGCGAAGGAATCCTGATCACGAACCACAGCGAGCTGCAGTACTACCTGTCGCTGTTGAACCAACAGCTGCCGATCGAATCGCAGCTCATCTCGAAGCTGCCCGACATGCTGAACGCGGAGATTGTGCTCGGCACGGTGCAAAACGTAAAGGATGCCGTTACGTGGCTCGGCTACACGTACCTCTACATCCGCATGTTACGCCAGCCGACGCTGTACGGTGTGTCGATCGATGCGGTGCAGGACGATGCACTGTTGGAGCAGTTTCGGGCCGATCTGGTTCACACGGCTGCCCTGCATCTGGAGCGCAGCGGTCTGGTGAAGTACGATCGCAAGAGTGGCCACCTGCAGGTGACGGAAGTGGGCCGCATCGCGTCTCACTACTACTGCACGCACGAAACGATGCTTACGTACCATCAGTTGCTGAAACCGACGCTCAGCGAAATCGAATTGTTCCGTGTGTTTTCCCTGTCGGGCGAGTTCCGTAACATTACGGTGCGCGAGGAGGAGAAGCTGGAGCTGCAGAAACTGATGGAGCGCGTACCGATCCCGATCAAAGAGAGCATCGAGGAGCCGAGCGCCAAGGTGAACGTGCTGTTGCAGGCTTACATCTCGCAGCTCCGGCTCGATGGATTCGCCCTGATGGCCGACATGGTTTACGTGACACAGTCGGCCTCACGGTTGCTGCGTGCGATTTTCGAGATCGTCCTGCACCGTGGCTGGGCTCAGCTGGCCGACAAGTGTCTGACGCTGTGCAAAATGATCGATCGCCGTATGTGGCAAAGTATGTCCCCGTTGCGCCAGTTCCGCAAGATGCCGGAGGAGATTGTGAAGAAGATCGAAAAGAAGAGCTTCCCGTGGGAGCGGCTGTACGATCTGGAGGCGAACGAAATCGGCGAACTGATCCGCGTGCCCAAGCTGGGCAAAACCATCTACCGCTTCATTCACCAGTTCCCGAAGCTCGAACTGTCGACACACATCCAGCCGATCACGCGCTCGACACTGCGGGTCGAGCTGACCATCACGCCCGACTTCCAGTGGGACGAGAAGGTGCACGGCCAGTCGGAAGCGTTCTGGATTCTGGTGGAGGACGTCGACTCGGAGGTGATCCTCCATCACGAGTACTTCCTGCTGAAGGCCAAGTACTGCACCGACGATCACCTGGTGAAGTTCTTTGTGCCCGTGTTTGAGCCTCTGCCACCCCAGTACTTCCTGCGGATCGTGTCCGATCGGTGGATTGGGGCCGAGACGCAGTTGCCAGTCTCGTTCCGCCATCTGATCTTGCCGGAGAAGAACCTACCACCGACGGAGCTGCTCGATCTGCAGCCCCTACCGATCAGTGCCCTGCGGGAGGGCTCGTTTGAGGCGCTGTACGCGGATCGTTTCCCACAGTTCAATCCCATCCAGACGCAGGTGTTCAACGCGGTATACAACAGTGAGGACAACGTGTTTGTTGGGGCACCGACCGGGTCGGGTAAAACGACGATCGCCGAATTTGCGGTGCTCCGCTTGCTGGCCCAGAATCCGACCGGCCGGGTCGTGTATCTCGTGGCGAAGGATGCGCTGGCAGAGCTCGTGTTTCACGAGTGGCACCAACGGTTCGGCCAATCGTCGCTCGGATGCAAGGTGGTCAGGCTGACGGGTGAAACCGGCACCGATCTGAAGTTGATCGCGAAGGGTCAGATCATTGTCACGACGGCCGACAAGTGGGACGTCCTGTCGCGGCGCTGGAAACAACGGAAGAACGTCCAGAACGTGCAGCTATTCATCGTCGACGAACTGCAGCTAATCGGTGGCGAGGATGGACCGGTGCTGGAGGTGGTCTGCTCACGGATGCGTTACATCTCGTCTCAGATCGAGAAACCGATTCGCATCGTGGCCCTGTCGGCGTCGTTGGCCGACGCACGTGACATCGCGCAGTGGCTCGGTTGCAGCACAAATGCGACCTTCAATTTTCACCCCTCGGTGCGTCCGATTCCGTTGGAGCTGCACGTCCAGGGGCTCAACATAACCCACAACGCATCACGCATCGCGGCCATGTCGAAACCGGTGTACAATGCCATCAGCAAGTTTAGCCCGCACAAGCCGGTGATTGTGTTTGTCACGTCCCGGAAGCTGGCCCGTTTGACGGCAATCGACGTGCTGACGTACTGTGCGGCGGAACTGCAACCGAACCGGTTTTTCCACGCCGAAGAGGACGACATCAAACCGTTCCTGGACCGGATGTCGGACAAAACGCTCAAGGAGACACTCTCGCAGGGCGTAGCGTACATGCACGAGGGCCTGACCGCGTCTGACCAGCGGATGGTGGAACAGCTGTTCGATTCGGGCGCGGTGCAGATCGCGATCTGCACGCGCGATCTGTGCTGGGGCCTCAACATCAGTGCCCACTTGGTGGTCATCATGGACACGCAGTACTACAATGGTCGAAGCCACTCGTACGACGATTATCCGATCACGGACGTGATGCAGATGGTGGCGCGCGCTAACCGGCCGCTCGAGGACGACGATGCCAAGGCGGTGCTGATGTGCCAGAGCTCGAAGAAGGACTTTTACAAAAAGTTCCTCAACGAGCCGCTACCGGTCGAGAGCCATCTCGATCATCGGATGCACGATCACTTTAACGCCGAGATCGTCACGAAGACGATCGAGAACAAGCAGGATGCGGTCGACTACCTGACCTGGACGTTCCTGTACCGGCGATTGACCCAGAACCCGAACTACTATAATCTGCAGGGCGTCACACATCGTCATCTCTCAGATCACTTGTCGGAGCTGGTCGAGACGACGCTCTCGGATCTGGAGCAGTCCAAATGTATCGGCGTGGAGGACGAAATGGATACGCTCCCACTGAACCTGGGCATGATTGCGGCTTACTACTACATTAACTACACGACGATCGAGCTGTTCAGCCTGTCGCTCAACAGCAAGACCAAGATCCGCGGACTGCTGGAGATCATCTCGTCGGCGGCCGAGTACGAGGATCTGATCGTGCGCCACCACGAGGACAACATTCTGCGCAGTCTCGGCGCCCGGTTGCCGAACAAACTGACCGGCCCGAACGGGACCGCCCCGAAGTTCAATGATCCTCACATCAAAACGAATCTGCTGCTGCAGGCACACCTGTCCCGGTTGCAACTCGGTGCCGAGCTGCAGGGCGACACAGAGCAGATCCTGGGCAAGGCGATCCGACTGGTGCAGGCGTGCGTCGATGTGCTATCGTCGAACGGCTGGCTTTCGCCGGCCGTGGCCGCCATGGAGCTGGCCCAGATGGTCACGCAGGCGATGTGGAGCAAGGACTCGTACCTGAAGCAGCTGCCGCACTTTAGCGCCGACATTATCAAGCGCTGCCAGGAGAAGGGCATCGAGACGGTGTTCGACATCATGGAGCTGGACGATGACGATCGGACGCGCCTGCTGCAGCTCACCGATCAGCAGATGTCGGATGTGGCCCGGTTCTGCAACCGCTACCCGAACATCGAGCTGACGTTCGAGGTGCTCGACAAGGACCGGATCCACTCGGGCTCGTCGGTGAACGTGGCCGTCAATTTGGAACGCGAGGACGACGTTACCGGCCCGGTGATCGCACCATTCTTCCCGCAGGTTAGTGTACAGGTTTTCGCCCCGCACCCAGGGTTTGCCCGGGGGTCTTGAGTTGTCAAAATAATGCAGCTGTCCCAGCAGCTGTCATTTCGATCACAGTCGGAGCTGCGAGAGTGGGTTCCCGTTTGCATTGCACTGATAACGATCGTGCACCACGTAGAGGCGAGTGTGTTTGCCCTGCGGGCGTGGATCTATTCCGAGTTTCGTAAACATTCACACAGTAATTTACGAGGTTCGGTGGTGCTGCTTTTCGCAATAAAACAAAGCCCATTACCACCGGGTTGATAAGCCGGGTGATGGTGCGCGCTACCGAACCGGAGGTCCGTAGTCCTTACGCCCTCTGACTGGTGGAGGATGGTTCATTCAAAACAATTGCTTCCCGGGCCAGCCAGCCAGACAGCAGATACGCGGCGCGTGGTGGTCTGTAATCAAAAGTGGCCGTGATTGTTTTAATAACGTCGCGATCGTGGGTTTGATTGCCCGAAAGCCAGATCGCATCGCAATGACTTTGGAATCATCCTCCCCCGTCAATCCCCAATCCTGTCACCGACCCCCCTTTGCAGGCGTTAAACGATTCTCTAACCGTCTGGGAAACGATCGACATCCGATAACGTTGGCGCGCTGGGCCATTGAAAACGAAACCGAACCCGGCCCGGGTCCGTCGGATGGTTTGATGCAAAAGAGCATAAAATAGCTAAGCCGCTGTTGTGGCCACTCTTAAAGAGCAACATTTGCATCCACAAGAGCGCCTACGTGTAAGTTGATCTTCGGTTTGGTGGTGGCGCACATGAAAATTGATCCCAGCGACCGCACCCCAAGCTCTGGCTGTAGTAACCAGAGCTGGTGACGCCTGGGGCCTCTGGCCAGGGCCGGTGACATTGGGTAGCTATTTTAAAATCAGTGACAGAGGGGAACCGGGCGCACTGATAATCGATCATTAGGTGCCCCAAAGCTTCGTCCATCCGATCGTATCGCATTTCGCAGTGTTCCGATCGAATGCCAGGTCCTTCCTGTTCCTTCCTGTATGTCTCAAGTTTGCTACATTTTCCTTCACAGAAACGCGAGGAAGGCTGGTGGGTGGTGATCGGTGATCCCAAGACGAACTCGCTGCTCTCGATCAAGCGGCTGACGCTGCAGCAGAAGGCGAAGGTGAAGCTGAACTTTGTCGCCCCCAGCCCGGGCCACCACGAGTACACGCTGTACTACATGAGCGATTCGTACCTGGGTTGCGATCAGGAGTACAAATTCTCCATCAACGTCGGTGACTTCCAGTCGGAGAGTGAAAGTGAATCGGATTAGGAACCGCACGCGGACAGGGTAGAATTTATCGTTCGGCCGTATCTTTAGTGGACACATTTAGAGGATTAGTATGTGAAGGCCCCCTATTGTGTGTGGGCAAGTTTAACTGTAGAGAATGCGTATTTTAATGTTTCTATGTGTATCATACTTAATAATGCATCCAATTCACGAGCTCCAGATTAGTGTAGTGTCGTTCCCACTTTGCAGGGCACTATAGAATTTGTACAAGAAATAAATTCACTCGCTTGAACCCAACACCCGAGTGAGTTCTTCCGGTGTTTCTGCCTCTTCCGCCGGAGGCTCATGTTACAACCGACGCAGCGACACAGGTAATCTTAGCTGCAACCCCGATTCTCTAACGTTTGCCAGCGGCGGTTTCTTCGAAATATGCGACAAAGTCCTCTAGGTGCCCCTGAGGTCGGATGGAACGCCGACCGACCCCATCGATCGATCGCATTACGTAGCAACGGAAAGATGCCGCGTGCCGGGCTATTGGGTGCCGAAATTGAAGCAAGCGTACCCAGAACAGAGCGGCAGAAGCCGCTACGCTCCGATTGCGCCACGTGGACCAGTTGCCGTGATTCTTGCTAGCCACTGGCGCCCTCGCTGATGCCACCGAGTGATAGAGTGACCGGCGAGGCCAAGACTTGCGCCGTTGATGGGGCGCTGGCCGGTACGTTTCCTTGAAATGTTTGACAACTCGCGGGCCACAAACGTGTCTAAGCCGTGCCTTCTACCAGCCATCGATCGATCCTCGGCTAATTGGCACCGGGTGTTACGGATCAGTAGTGGCGCATGGCGTTGAGTTCAATCGGCTGACCACAAACAGCGCCCAGGCAGCGCCATCGCACGATCGGCGCGGTACTATTTTTGTATGTAAACATTTTACCGATCAGCATGCTGCCAAACGTTCGCGGGCTCGCAAAATCATTGACTAAACCCAGTTCGGAAGGAGCATAGTTTGATCTTTTCTCCCCCGGTTGATGGCGCCAAGCGGTTGAGTACATCATACAAATGGTCGTCCATCCGTGTGCCCATTGTAACCCTTACGCAGGGGCAGCGCCCTGTGTTTCATGAAACAATGCGAAAGCGCAACATAAATCAAATAGGAAAGCACCACCAGAAACGTAGCGGCCTGACACTTCTTGCGGGCCGGTTTAGAGTGCTCGTTCAACAGCCCTCCGCGCGCGCCCAGTGCCGGAGTCCCGGCAGCCGGAACAACCGGATTAACACCACAGCTTATCGTGCCCACGCACAAACCCTCCGCCAGCATTGATTGATGAATGGGCAGCCCAGGAATTCAAATGCATTCTCGCGGCGGTGCCTTTGGCCTTTCGGTCGTGTATGTGTGTTGTTTCTTCCCTCATTTCAAGTGCATCTCTTCCAGGAACCAAAGGGGGCACCACCAGCAACCCAGCGAGGGCGAGGAAAGACCCTTAACGACGATGGCTTTGACTTTCATTCCCTTACGGGCGGGTTCCGAGCTGTGGGATGCATGTCCCGTTTGCATTAGATACATCGTAAGCTGACGGACGGAGCTACTCCGGGAACACGGCGGAGTACTTAAGTTGAAAGTGACCACTTTTTTCGACATTAACATTTACGAGAACCGGAGAGATGCTCCGGGTGGCGACGGGCGGCCAAGAAACGGACCGCTGTGTTGTGAGTCGTACGTGTCCACAGCTTTCTAATCCTCCTTACGGATGGTGAACGTTGCTTGTTGTTTCATTCGCTCCCGGTAGCCACTCGAACTGATCCATGTAAAACAACTTCTCTGCTGTAAACAAAAGGAAACAATTTGTTAAATTTACAACTTGATAATGTAACCGGTTCGCGTAGAAATGCTCATTTTTGGAGTGAGCAAAGGGGCCCAAACAAAACGTCCAAAGAATAGACGAATCGTCTGAAGGCAGAAAATCGTTGCTTCCTTTGATGGTTGGAAAAAGTTCGTCTACGGTCCAGTGTTCAGTTCAGCATCTAGCAATCATTGAGATTTAACGAAATGATTGGCGTTTGGTTTTTTGAGGAACACTCCGAATTTATTCAGAGCACCCTATGATGATCACCAATCGGTTATTCCCTAGCACCACAGCATCCAACCGATCGGGCGTTTGCATGCGGCCAACGGATGACATCTGCCGTGTGGACAGTCCGATCTGCCGGATGCGAAATCTTCCCGCGACCGCGTTGCAACTGTGCTGCTCTCCAGCCAGCGAAGGGTCGGCGACGACGACGACGACGGAAAGGCAAAACAAACAGTCCCGTCCCAGTAACGTGCCCTCGCGGGGCTCATCGCTCATGCGGCCGTAGCATGATTTGTTTATTTTCGGAACTCTCAGCGGCCAGCGTGATTAGCGGGCGCGCACCTATCGCCTCTCGGCGGACATTATCGCGCGCCGGAGGAGCTCTTGTCTCCGTTCCCAATCTCTCGGTACCCGGTCAATGCTTTTGGCGTGTCGCATCGCTGATAGCTGCGGTATCTGGTACATTCTTTGCATTTTTTCGGACATTAAAGGCCAATTATGTTTCGTCACTCGCCCCATACGGGATACTTACAGGTACGTTTCGGTTGTCGTTGTGACACAATTAATCCGGCCAGCCTCTCGGTGCCGATACCAATACCAAACGGAACCTGCGGGACCAGGGGCTCGATTTTGGGCTACCTGGCACACCAGTACGGTTCGTAGGTCGCAGCGGAAAGAAAGTGTCCCAGCGGTGTTCGGCTCTGGCCGACGCACGATCACGTTGCGGCAATTTTTTACCAACTCTTCGTGCTCCGATTTTACTGTGGTCCCATTAAGTGTTTTCGTTTTGTATATAGTTCCGCCGGAATCTCCTTGTTTGTGCTATTTTAACGAACCGGCCCAGCATCATGCATTCCGCGCGTGACGATGACGTGCACCAGCATTGCTAGTTGATGGTTAGTCACTAGGTCCCGCAAAAGGATCGATCCCGTATCGATTGATCGATCGGCGACGAGTTTGGTGACGCCCAAAATGTTACCCCTGAGAGGATGGTGCGGCGGCGCTCGCCTTACCGGTCACGTTTGCAACCATTTTGAACCAGCGGGAACCTGAAACGTGTACCGACATGTGCCATCCCCGGCCAGCTGATAGTGGTGATGATAAATCACGTCCCTCTCACATAACCTAACGCATCCTATCCGCCGGGATGCGAGATAGGATGTGTGTGGTGACATAAAGTGGCCATGCCGTGACCGGGTTGATTGCGTGTGGCAATCGACCAACACGCGGCGTTATCAGGCGGCCGAGTGTACGAATGTCGTTAAACTGTGTTCAATACTCTCACTGCTTCATCCGACACACCGATACATCCCTGAGCCGACTCTGCTGCCGATCCTTGACTCTGCTGAGCGCTAGTTTTGCAGCCGCTGTCCACGATGTGGCCAGATGGGATTGCATCAGGAACGAGGAAAGGGCCACCAGCACTGACCCCGTCGGCCCTTTTCGCCGTCGGCGCAAACGACGACAAATGGGGGCCAAGAGTGCTCCTCCGGTCCGGCGCCCGAGATCCGTCCGCGATCCAAACCCGCGATTGGCAACTGTCGCCGTGCGGTCCACCCGTGATAAGATGGCCCTTTCTTTTCGGCCTTTTTTCGCCTGCCAACAGTAGAGTAGAAGGATGCAGGACTTGGGGCTGGACTTTTGCAGTTGGCGCTAGTTGTTCCACCCCCTCGAATCCGCCGGTGTGTTGGTGGCGTGGGATGCGCGATCCCGCGACCGAGAGCGCCGATGCATCTCGCGCACAGATTCGTTGCACTCTTCGCGCCTTTGGCAATCTGCCGTTCGTAAATCTTCGGCCGATGCGGCCACGGCAGAGAGAGAGCACGTCCCATTTTCTCTCGGTTCCTGCTCTAGCTGCGCGAGAGTCAGAGGGTTCGGGTTCGCTCTCGCGCGCGGCTTGCGTATACGCAATACGCTCTTTAAAGCTTGTGGCGTGCGCATGAATGGAACCCGGTACGGTTTAATTTCGCCGGTTGCGGCCGTTCCGCGGTCAGTTCTCGATAAACGGTCGAGGCAAATGGACGTTCCGCTTGGCACCGCAATTACCGTTCACAACGCTGTCTCTCGTCCTCATCGGCAGCGCTGCTCACTGTCCACCACCGAGATCTAGCGATCGTTCTGAATCCACCACGTGTTGCGGGTGCGTGCCTTTCAAGTGCAACTTCGAATCAGTTTCTTCGTGTGTCCGCGGGTCTCCGTATTCTGACTGCTCCTCGCCCGAAGCCCGCTGGTCTGGTTCGTTTTAGGAGTGTGTGTGATTCGAAAGGAAGTGAAAACGAAGGCCTCACCACACAGAAAAGCCTCGTAGGGCACATCCTTCGATCGATACAATCGAATCGATTGATCGGTTGACTGTTGAATTTAGGCGTTTTCGTTTCTCTTCGTTGTGCTGTTCAGACGGTGGCGCGTTCCTAATGTTCCCGTCGTAACCAACCGACCGACCGACCGTTCCAGAAGAGCCTCGATACCCTAGAGGAAGCACGCGGACCCTTTTCGAGCATCGTCCCTCAGTTTGCGGCCCGCGAAGGACAGTACCCCGAAGCCGCAAGGAAGGCCATCAGTCGGCCGTGCGTTGTGATGTGGTTACGGCGGCGATGCGTGTTGTAAATTCCGTGTCCCAGTCCGTGTCTCGCCAGTGAACTTGTAAGCTAAAAATAGTGCCCCGTTGGCGATCGGTCAACAGGTGATCGCCCGGTCGCCCCGTACTCCGCCGCGTACCGTAGAAGCGTCTGTTCCGGTGGGCGTCGATGCGCCAATGTTGGGCAAGAAAGTTTAAAAGATCTTGCCTTCTTCGACCCCGATCGTGTGTGATCTCTGTGCCTTGGACATCGGACTTCGGTGACAACCGCGGCCTGCCTGAAACGAAAGAAGGGCACCGCTCAATACCGTTTAGCGTGTGGGTAAGTCTCCCGAGAAATCGGATCGCAATTACCTGTCTGTCCTGCGAGTAATTAAAATGTTAAGCAGCAAATCGATCGATCGACCGACCGACCGACCGACCGACCCCGGGAGCCCATTATCGATGGCAATTATGTTGGGCGGGCAGCGGGACATATTAGCATATTAATGCAATGCGTCGGGCGCATCCTGGCAAACTGGAACGCGTCCATTAAACGGCACCGGCACTGCAAACTGCCTGCCTACGTACGGTTCCGGCCCACGAATTGATCTTGTTCCACCCGGCCCACACTGGCTGGCCGCTTTCTTCGCGGGAAGCCCGCCGGAGGGAAGTAATCCAATTCGTCTGTAATTGGCTTCGGGCGCGGACCGCGGACACACATAAGTCAGTGACATTCCGCTGTGGCATAATTTATGCTATCCGCCACCTACGCGGCACAACCCGGGCACGCCCCCGGGGGCCGCCTGGCGGTGAGGCAATGCGTCCAGCCAGCCAGCGCTGTATGATTATACTTTGCGCCGCGAAATGCAAAAGATGGTGGGAAGACAAACTTGGAACTGCGGTGCGGAACTCCTTCACGGGAGGATCGCCTTCGCTATAAGGCGGGTCTTGGTAGGGCCGATAAGGCGCTTGCCATCCTCGGTCGGTTGTGACGCATCGTTCGCATGCGTTCCGGGTGCATTTATCGCGTTTCGAGTTGATCGCACCACGCAGATAGTGTGCTCGTCCCCTATCGCCCCTCGTGTTGCCAACCGGTCGGGTACGGGGAGGACCTGCAATTTGTAAACGTTCAACCTGCACCGAATTGAGTGTCCGTGTCCCGTGGGAAGGAGGGTTCTCCCCAAAACAGCAATTAAAACGCGCCTAAGGCTGCGCCCCCTTATCAAACTGCGCGCCATTCGGCATTCCTCGGGGCGTTACGCTGACTCTGCAACATAATTTCTAATTGAAGGTAAACAATCTATAAAAAGCCCCCCATCACACTGCCATTAGTGTAAATTGCTGGTCTGATAACCCAGGACCAGGTCCAGGAGCAGCGGGAGTAGGCAACCTGCCTGCTACCTTCCGAGGCGCACCGAGCTCTGACCCCGATCATCACGGCGCTGCATGCTGCGAAGGCGCGCTGGGAAGGCCCTCCAGGTCTCGCGGCAGGTCATCGGAGGCGGCCATCCTCTCTAAACACCATCGCTGTGGGCGCTGGCAAAAAAGACCAAACAAGACTTATCGCCGAGGCCAGCACATCACTCGTCGAGCGAGTGATTCAACCGACGACGCGGTTCGGATCGTGACCGATCTTGAGCGACGCGCACTTTCGGGCACTCCAAGAAACTGTGGGTTATTTCTAGACCCCCGGAGGGCCATCCGAAAAAAAACGCCCAAAACCCGTATCAGCCCCGGGGCTCGTGCTGCGTACGATGGGGCTGTAGTACTACAGAACGCTTTCGCCACCGCGAGACTGGCCGGAGCGCCGCGGCCCAAACATTAGAGTGGACGATAAGACACACACGGTTCGGTTCTTCTTCTTGTGCGGGTCGCCGGTGGGGTTTCTTATCTAATCGGCCGACTACGACGACGTCGCATGTTCGGCGGTTCGGCTGTTTTCTGCCACACTTTCTTCGGCAAAACACCCGGTCAGCGACCGGGTCCCGGGTCCCGGTCAATTGTTGGCCCCCAGATGCGGTAATTCCGTTCAGGTTCAGGTGCTGATAGCGGCCGCCGGTGCGTCGACCGCGGGACGCGAAAAATGACAAACAACGCCAGGCGCATCTCTAGTAGAGTCAACGGTTTTCCGTACGCACACCCCGTTGCTAGGTTGCTAGGATCGATAACGTAGAGCGCAGCACCCCCCGCTGACACTGAACACGTCAACGCGCAAACGTCACCGCCGTATGAAAAGCGAAAGTCGGGGCGTGTGGATCCGCGGGTCGCGTGCGCCCAGCAACACACCTGCCCGAAAGCAGACAGGTTGTGTAACGTTCTGGGTTGCGGCCGGTCGGTGCGAGGGGTTAGTGAGGCCGCTAATCGGTTAGTCATGCCGTCGCAGCCGGACGACAGACGGCCGCCGACGATGGTAGCCGCGGGATCAGGCTGCGCGCGTGGTGACATTCTCGCGATGCCAAGGTCATTAACGTCTCGCGAACTCATTTATAAATAATGCATGGCCGTGCCTCCGTTCCTTGCCAAGCGTGTGTGTCGCGCGGTTCGTGCTTCCTCGTCACGAGACTACCACGCGTACCGCGCGTATCGATCGTGCGCAGGATCCAGTATCTGGGGTTCTGGTTCCCTTCGGTGCGTCCAACAACCCGGTTCGACCCTTCCGATGACCTTTCCCAGAACAGGGTAGTAGGGCGCTCACGGAGACCTCGAAACGAATTGGAGCAGCTTATCACGCGCCTCTGTTACCGCATGTGTCATGCGCCTTCGATTTGATTCCGAAGCACTTTGGGCAAGCAGGCGGCGACACGGTTTTCTTCCTTCGAAGTCCGACATCCCATTCGATCGGAAAATGCTATTTCTACTAAGTAGCCCTTCGGACGTCCTTCGGGTCCACAACTTCCCAGCCTAGGGTTAAATCCCAAAGGAAACGGGCCTTCAAAGAAATAATCTTTCGGAATCTGCAAATGTACTGTGGCGGAACCCACCAATACCAATAATAAGAGTCGACGAATCGACAAAGAGTACAGTAATAAACCAGTAGAGCTTCAACCAGCAAACATACCGCATCGTCTTTACTAAACAGCTCTACAGTACGAACGAATCGAACGACAAGGCAAGGTGTCCCCGGCGAAGCTGTCCCGCGCACGCCCGTTCCGGCCATGAGTGGGTTGATCATCATGCTGCTAAATTTATGGCCCCCTCGGGATAAGGATGAGGCGGAGCTCCCAACGAGTTATCAGCGCACCCGGACGACCTACGACGACCTCCACACGGCGCCGCTTCGTTCGGGGCTAATGGCGCCGAAGGTTCCGACGGGTGGTGGCCTCGCATGGACATGAATGGACGCGAACGATGGGAGACAGAACGGCAGAAGTGGCATTTCAACCCCCGAGATCGAGTGCAGCTCCGAGTAATCAAGAAGCACTCTGCGTTCGCTCGATCGGTGGCCCCATAATCGGGGGCTCCAATCCGGAGCGGCTTCTCGGGACACTTTCTCCCGTGAAAATTGAGTAGTGCACCGAGGGGCGAGCGATAACGGCGGTGTGGTCCCCAAATAGGCACGCTGCATGTGGGACCTCTATCTTGCTTCACGCACACCACGTCCGTTGGAGCGCATCGCGCGGAACCCGCATCACGTGATCACGGCGTGGTGCTGAACCGAGGAAACCGAAAACCTGAAAACTCGCTTGGTCACTTCTGACCAATTATTGGCTGGAACAGCATGGAGCGATCGCGCGACAATCAGCGCGGTTTCAGCGGTGGCCACCGATCGCCCGTCGTTGATTCGGGGCCCGGAATTATATAAACGAAATGGCGCCACCCCGCAAAGCAAAGACCAAACGCTGTCAAACTAGTTGGGCTTAATTTTGGACCCAAAATAATGGTATGCAGCGATACCGACGAGCGCTGGAGAACCGGGTCCAGATTTCGGGTGATCGAAGAAACGCAGCGCACAGCGGTCGAAACGGCAGATCTCTCGCATCCAGGGATGGGATTCCTGTTTCTCCGATCGCACCACGGCAGCATCGTGGGAAGACCCAAGCCGGAATCCGAAGCTCGGATCGAGCCTCGGATGGACCACGTTTGAACCAGTTTTTCGCTATTTCTTCCCATTTATCTACAACGCGCCGCCCGTCCGTGTCCGAAGACCTAAGACAATCCCTACGGAGAAAGGGATGTAAAATGGTTCTACCTGGTGACTACTTTATGAGGGCCGTAGATTTACCGCTGCGAACCCCGTAACATCGGGGCCCTTATGGCCGGCCCCGGGACCTTTATTAGCATAGTGATGAAGAAACCACGAGCGGGAAAGCAATTAACTTTCTCATCGCAGCGGCCAGATCGTTCGATCGGGTGGTGTGTGTGCACTATTCCTCGAGTGGGTTGGAGTACGGAAGATTTATTCGAAACCAACCCCCTGGTTCGATGGCCTACCGCCCCGTTACAGGACTCGGCCGCCGCTGGAGTGCAACCGGGGCGCAACCAATCATGCACAAATATAGAAATAATACTTCAAATGCGGTCTCGTCGGGGTCTCGCAAGCAACCCCCAGCGACCGACCGACCGTCCCACGCCCGAAGCGAACGGTGGCCGCCCACCACCACCACACGGCGGCGACATTCCACGCCAAACTCGTCGGTTGCCTATTTTTAACCCCGAAACGGAAAATACGGCTGCTTAAAAAAGAAAAGCTCGCGAGACGACGAGCGGCGACGGCGCGATCGATCGATCGATCGACGGCGAAGGAAAAACCCGAAGGGGCGGGCTGGCTGGCGTTGGCGTCGTTGGTGGCGCGCAGGTCGTAGGCAGGTTCCGTGGCCCTCCGTGTCGAGCCCCGTGTCGAGTGCGGGTTGTAGGCGAGATTCATGCATGTAGATTACTCGACAGGCTCGTCGGTCGCCGTCGATCCTGAAACGCAACGCATTCGCGGGGCATCGATTTTGGAACCGATACGGGAACGGAATGTGTAAGGTGGTGTGTGGTGGCACGGCGTGATCAGCATGTGACACGCTGCCGCTGCCGCTGCTGCGGCGTGTAGCGCGATCTATCATTCGAACGTCACGCCACCGCCACGGGAACGGCGAAGGGCTCGACAACTGTCTCCGACAACACCCGGCCGACCCGGCCGACCTGGCCGAAAGTTCCAACGACGCCCGACCCGACCCGTGGGCCAGAAACGGGTTTCCGTGGCTCACGCTACACAGAGCTAACGCATTCAACAGTCGATCAGAGACCAACCGACGGACCGAAGAAATAGATTAACCAATTCCAGCTCGGGGAGGTCGTTCCGCCGACATGGGACGGCCGGGGAATCGAATTCCTTTCCCAAGCCCTTTCCCACAGGGGTAAGTCCCGTGGCCGGGGCCGATAAGCCAGGTAAGAGCCCGGGCTTACCTCTACGCCCATATCAGCAGCAGGGGCCGCAAAGCTCTTATTCTTCATTAGCACGGCGCGGTCCCGCGGAGAACCGTTCAACCAATCAACAGGAAGATGGTTACATGCAGCGGGCGCGTGATCAACCGGACTGCCGCTATCGCGCGAGAAGCATCCCGCGCACGTGTTGTGCGCGGGTCGCCGGGCTCCCGAGCGATTAGTCGTCGCGACGGGCGGCAGGGATTTATAAAAATAATGCAAACCCGCCCCGTAATCTATAATTACCCGTCGCGACGTCGCGATGCATCGCCGGCCCGCCGCAGGACTGCGCAGTAGATGCACCCAACCGAAGCTGAGGTTGTGGCAACTTTGTGGCAAGTACAATGTCAGAGCGATTCCGGCCGAGGGACGAAGAACTTCCGGTCTCCGGCGAGGTCGCTGGAGGCCGCTGGAGGCCGCTGGAGGCCGCTGGAGGCCGCTGGAGGCCGTCTCCTGGCCTTTTTGGACAACCGGAGTCCGCCTCCAGCCGTCCGTCTCTGCTGTCCATCAAAGGCCCGCACGCAATCTGGTTCGGACCGATCCATCCGATTGACGTCATTGTTCGTGGCCGAAGCCGCAGCAGCAGCTGGTGTTCCCGCGGGTGCGTGGATTAGTGAACCGGAAATATTGACACACTTTTCGGCCGGCCGGTCGCGCTCCGGAGCGCACGCCCATCCAGTTTGCTGGTGCTGCAAGTTCGTTAGGTTAGGTCTCTTTTGATTAAACGGCTCTGCAACGGGCTCTGCTCTGAGGACCTTTTGACAGGAGGAGGTCGAAGACCGGCGCCCCGCGCTCCCGGCGCACTGGCCCGGCAGGCTGGCGGGTGCCAGAGGGAAGGCCGGTGGGAACGATAAGCGAACGACAACACGTCGTCGTTCGTCGATTCTTCGCACCGCGACCCTCGATAAGCGCTGGTGGTGGTTGTGGTGGCGTCAGAGGCGTCACTATCAGCTGTTACGAAGACACGATGGTGGCCGCTTCGGTTGAGACCACGGCACCGTGTATGCCAAATATTTCAAAACGCCTCTCAATGTGGGGACCTCGGTGCTCGAGATGTGGGTCAAGGTGCAGCGTGATCGGCTAAGCGCACTGCTTATGTGTGTCTGCGACCAGCTATTACCCGGAAACAATGTGTCGGGCGATCCTGCTGTCGATCGGGCTGGGTGACATTGCTGGGGGACCTGAAACGAAACGAGCCTTGGTAAGGTACTGGGAACATGTTCCTCGCCACAATGTTTGGAACTACACGATCGGTAAACAAGGTGCCGGTAGAGATGGCACAGGAATGGCGATTGCAAGCGCCACAGAAGATGAAGCAAGGTGCTGGCTGCTTCTTATCGGCATCGGCCCCGACGCCGCCGCCGCCGGGAGCTTTGGCGGTCCTGTGGGGCGCTGGTGGTGCAGGCGTCAAGTGCAATGGGCCTCGGTAAACAAGATTATTTGTTTGACATAACCCCATAAGTTTGTCTAAACTCTCCGATCGGGAAGTGGCAAACGATGTCCAGTGCCAAACAGATGACGTTCAAAGATGGGTTCGAAGAGTTTTCATTGTCTTCGGCTCCGGCGGTTGAAAGCTAGGTCCGGGTCCGGGAAACACAGCATGTTTGCTCGAGAGACCTCTCATCAGGGGGCCCGCGACTATCGCTTCTTGGTGATCGCTTCAAGTTTGAACATCCGAACATGGTTGCCTCCAGGGTCTCCGATAAGCTGTCGTTGGAAGGCCAGCGCGCTCTATACGATTTGACCGACCGGTCGGGACACCAAAGCCAACCACGATATGGCGTCCATTAGCGGCTGAGACCATTCGCCCTCGCTGCTCACGTATGCACTCTCAAGCGATGCGCATATCGCGCATCGAAACGTAATGTTTGATATTTCTTTTTGCTCCATTTCGTCTTGGCGCCGGTGTCTGGTTTTTTTTTACGAATCCCCTACGGGATCGCCGAGAGCCGAGAGAATCCCGGCGTCAGCGCGCGATCGTTAGGATGTGGTCGGTACGGCGGCGCCCCCACAACCCATCGGACGGACGTTGCCACCGGTGGTGCGCCAAAAAGGCGCAAAATGTAGCGAGAATGTATATTTAGAATAACTCAACCCCCCGCCACACGCTGGCAGGATTACGGAAACGCGGCCAAAACCGAAGCGACAAACCGGGGCCGCGACCGATCATGCAGTGGGCGCGTGCTAGGTAGCGCCCGCACTCTCACTGACGGCTGCATCCGCCAGGGAAGTCCTTCTGCTCACACGGTCCACCGAGGAAAACACCTTCGGTCATTGATGCCCGGGGCGAAATGATGCACCCGGCACGTCGCATCGATCGGACTTCGGATCGGATCCTCGAGCAAACGAGCGAGGTAATGTGATGCCGCGGCCACACAGTGCCATAATATCTGTTGTGCAACCGATCGATCGAATTCTAGATCGATCGCGTATCGCTCGACAACCAACCTGTCGACACGTAATCGTCCGCCGCAGCTAGCTGGAAGCTTGGCACGTCATTCGCTGGCACAAAAACGGTCCACAGGAAAGATAGCGATAAACATACGATCTTCTTGCATTTTTTAATGCAATAACGTCCCTACGTCGCAGAACAGATTTCGCGCGGGCCATTAAACCGTAAACCGTCGCCGCCGTTCGATTGACGTCAGCCGCAGCGGCTCGTGATCGCCGAACACACCTCCCGGAGATGTACCGGACCGGCGTCGCCACGCGCTCCGGCTTCGATTTCCGGCCCGACTCCATATTAGATATGATGCAACCAGTGGCAGCCGGAACGGCACGTAAATCGATATTCATCCGACCATCCGTCTGGGTTTGTGTTCGGCTTTAGATTACACAAACTCTCGGCACTCAGCGCGCACATATTGGGGGTTGTTCGTCCGCCCGCTTCGGTCGACCAACATATTTGCACATCATCGCAGCGTTCGCCGAGGCCCGATAAGGCCAAAAGCGGGCGCGCGGTCGCGACCTTTACTTGTACGCCCGAGATGCTCGCCGTGCTCTGCGCTGTGGGATCGAACGAGTTGGTCTTTTATTTTTTGATAATGAATTGGTGTTTGGCTGTGCGGTGGCCACAATCACGTTACTTATTGGGCCTCCATCCGGTCCTGGCCATTGCTCATTGTAGCGCCCGAACACGGGCACGCAAAATAAACACAAACCATCTGTCAAAACTTCCTCGGCGGGAACGATAGGAAGACGTCAGTGATGCGCGCTTTTGAAGCCTCCTTTTCGATGGTTTGTTTGCTCCTCATGGTTGCTCTGATTATATGTTTTTGGGACTGTTTTATTTACACTTACCATCGCGAAGGTTCCAAATGTTCTGTTTTGGCACTCTGATAAAACTTCGGCGACCGAACAGATCGATGAAAGGACTTCCCAGCTGTAAGAACGATGGAAGGCATGTCCTACAGAGCTGGCCAACGAAATTGTCCTCCAAGCCTGCCTTGAAGCCTCGTGCATCAGGAACATCCTCGAATTCGAAGGATTTTCGCCGGTCCGTCGTTTACTGGAAAACACATTCGCGCATCACGGATGCTTTGTTTGCCATAGCGTGTAGGGGCCACCATATCGCGCGGTGATAAAAGCGAAAACCTCGCACACCGATAACCTCCTTTATGATGATCCCGCTGTAATATTCGCTTTATCAGGCTCTGGGAGGCCAGGCCTATAATCCTGCACAGCACGGCGGCCTCTGACGAAAGCGTAATGGGTGCATCACCGCAAACCGCAGTCTGCTCGCGGTGGGTGAAGAGCACATCACCTGACCACGGCCGGACGGAGATGATACCGTCCTCGGGTGTCTTTCAATTCAACAAATGAGCGAGCGTTCCTTCAAGTGTACGACGCGCAACGGCGCAATCGGCCTTTCGCCCGAGAACTTTCGTTTTCACCGACGCCGGGCGTTTCAATCGCCATCAATTGTCGACTGCTGCCCAGATGCGGCGCGGCGCACTCTTGATGGCGAGGCCGGTGCCCTAAAAACGGTCTGAATTGAAATAAATTGCCTCCATGCGCTTTCGAAGAGCAGAGCTGCTGCAATCGGGCCGGCGAGGGCACAGTGTGCACTTACCTACGTCACGCTACGTGGTCGGCGGTGACGATCTGCTCTGTATGTGGGCCACCATTGTCCCCTCGTGGCCCTTGCTGGCATTTCAACACCTCGGTAACTCAAATCGAGCCCTTCTGTCTTACATTTCGGGTGGGTGTGTGCCGCTGGGTGTGAGATAAAGTAACGGACCTCTCGTCCGTTGCGGACGATGCTCGAGACGTTCAAATATCAAGCGAGGTCGCCGCTCCGCCCAGGCCGGTGTCACGTGTGGAACGGTTTGGTTCACATGTCTGCCGTGGACCCGGCCATGCGGCAGTCCCCTGATCTGATAACCTTGCTGGCCAGTTGGCTGGCTGGCTGGCTGGGAACCCTTTTGCATCAGTGTGCCTATTTATGGACGCGATCCGCGCGTCGTTCCGCGAATCCTTATCAACCAGAGGCGCCCCGGGGCGCGCTGATTGTAGCGGGTTTGTTTTACCAAACTGCACCCGCCGGCCAGCTAATCAGCCTCCGATGATCGACGGTTTTATGTTGCGTGATCAGCACCACACAAACAATCAATCCATCCACACGCCCGCCGGCGCATCCTGGACCGATCGGTCAAGATGGCGCCGTGGCCGCCATGCGGCATGGAAAATTCCATACACCTTCCTGATCGCGAGGCCCTACGACGTGCATTATTTACACGGACTTCGACTCCATTCGATTCCCGGTGCCGCCTTCCGACCGCGACTCACGTTGTGGACAAACAGTTTCGATTGGTTTACGTGCGTCGGGCACGCACGTGGCGAGCGGGGCAATACGGCGCCGAGAGGGGACAAATTACTGCACAAGAGAAAAGAAGCTGAATTTTAGTAGCAACAAGTCAGCTGTCAGAATGTTGAACCGGTTCGGTTGGGGCTTGTCAAAGTTTGTTTTGTTTTGTTTCGGCCCCGCTTTACAGCACGAAATTGTCACGGAGTTTCTAATTTTAATCGGAACATCACCCAGCTCAATGAATGAGACGTGCGATGGCCACTCCGGGTTAGTGGATCGCCTGGCTGTGCGGATCTGTGTCTTGTGCCTCTCCGATGACGCCAGCAGCAGCCGAGGAACGGGTAAACAAATAAATCACCAGAAACAGTACGTGGCATAACAAATTCATTGTCGGGCGCCCGAACGCTGCGTGCTGCGGTTCGACTTCAAGTGCACCTAATAGGGGTTTGCGATCGCTGCATTCAATCAACCACGCAATGGGAATCAAATCACGCTCCCAGATCCGGTACGAGGCAAAGTGGAAAGAATTTCCCCAAACAAAACCAAGTGCGGTGGGTGTGTCTGTAAGATTGTTGTTACTGTTTGACCATTTTTTGTTGGTACTTTACAAAACGATAATGATGGCGACGATCATTCCCCCGGCTCGATTCGCTTGTTTTCTTTGGTGATTTTATTTTCACGGCCATGGTTTTAAATGTTGTCGCGGCTTCATAGTATCTTTTTATTACAGGCGCGTGTGGGATTTGGACACTTTTGCCGTTAGTCACATTGTTTTTCTTCGCATGTCGGCCACTGTTTTTCTGTTGTTTGGGGAACCGGTTGATTGTACTCTGCACCTAGCGCCGACTGTCCTCTTTTGCTATACTATACACTGTTTTAAAATCGGGTAACTTTTGTAATTTCACATGCTTCATGTTTCATTGGGTCGGATAGTTCTCTCCGATTAATTAGCTCAAGGCGAAGGATTTGAATCACGATCGGTTAGTCATCGTTTGTTATAGAACAATAGAAATCACAAGAACAGTTATTTGGGATTGGGATTTTAGTTAGAGGTTACTAAAACCCCGACCTTCTCCGAGAGACCGTGGCCCACATTTTCCCCCAACCCATTATTGTTAATGCCTTCAGATGTCCTTGGCGCTCTGTCAACTAGCGGCACATCTCGCCCAGCTGGTGGATGGTCCGCTCGTCTCCTTCTGCCTGTCGGATGTCACGGTGGTCCTACGTCAAACGCAGTGGAGCCTTGTGTGTCCGGGTTGTCTATGGCCAGAGGCCATCAGGCCGCTGCCATGTGACGGCATTGGCGGGAGAAAACGGTGACTTTTGCGTAACCACCTAAACTCTTCCTCGAGGACGAGTGCATCCACCGGGTCCCGCACGGTTTTCGGGGTGGTTGATTTAATTCCGAAAATAACCTGTGCCGCGGCCAGCTGATCTCATTTTTCATCCTACGCGTTTTCTTTCATTCTTTCTTTCCTGGCCCTCGGTTGCAGTTCGGTTGGCCAGAAACCCCCCTCCCGGTCTGAATGCCCGCGTACGCTGAGATGCTAGTGTCGCAGAGTCCCTCGGTTTACAGCCATCCACTGTCCGCGGCGGACTACAAGCCGGGAAACCCTGGGCCGCTGCCGCTGCCGCCGCTGGGTGATCGGAGTGGAAACATGGGCGATAGTGGCGTTGTCCCATACTACGGAGGTTCAGCGACACCGAGGATGCACAACTACTGCCGACCGGCTTCACTGCAGCTCCCGTCCCCGCATCCGCCGGCGAGTGGCCACGCACCACTCCAGCGACAGCTCACACCACCCTGCCTCAGCCCCACCGGAAGTGGGAAGGGCCCATCCTCGCCCCTCCGTTCCTGTCTTGTGATGCGTCCGGAAGACCTGACGGCCAGCGAGGCTCCCACGCTGATCGGTGATAATTCGACGATAGCGATGGCGATGACAACCGCCTCGACGGCGGCTGGACCGGCCGACACTCGTACCGGCCTCGGTGCCGCTACCGAAGCCAGCGATGTCACGGCGGCCGAAGCCGCGGCCCGGAACAAGAAGAAGGTCGTGTTTGCCGATGACCAGGGCGGCCAGCTGACACAGGTGCGCGTGATGCGCGAACCGTCCTACATGCCGCCGATCTGGAGCCTCCAGTTTCTGGCGCACGTCACCCAGGGCATGATCAGCCCGGTGCCGCAGGAGCAGTGGGTCGTGGACTTTGTGCAGCCGGCCAGCGACTATGTGCGCTTCCGGCAGAAGCTGGACGACCGGAACATTTCGCTCGAGAACGTCATCATCAAGGAGACGGAGCAGCTGATCGTCGGCACGGTGAAGGTGAAGAACCTGTCCTACCACAAGGAGGTGATCCTCCGCTCGTCGTGCGACAACTGGAAGACGCACGAGGACACCTTCTGCACCTACAGTCTGGTAAGCCCTGGGCGCCCCCGGGTTGGGCAGGGTGCGTTTGTCTGTTCCTCCGATCACTGATTGTTTGTTGCTGTCTTTCCCCCAAAATCGCAGGTCGGCAACGGAGCTGCTTCGGCGTATCTGATATTCGACACGTTTTCCTTCAAGGTAACTCTTCCACCTAAGTCCAGACGGATTGAGTTCTGCGCTTGCTTCAAGTGCGATGGCGTCGAGTACTGGGACAACAATGATGTAAGTGGCGGGCACCGCGAACGATCGCAACGTAGCGAAGGCATCGGGCTTTAACCCTATATCCCATTTTCTCGCAGGGTCGCAACTACTCCCTGACGAACCGCATCGCCCCACGGCAGGACTCGGGTGACTTTCTGCCATCGTCGGGCGCCGGTGCGTTCGGTGCGGGTGCGGGTCGCAACGGCGGCACGGCGACGGCAGCCTCCGGCTTCTCGTCGCCCTACATGGCTCCCGGTGCAGTGCTCGACACCTGGAGCGACATGAGCGCCGAGACACAATCGGGGCCCTACTGGTAAATCCCACCTGCTAAACGCTAAAACTGCAACAAAATCCCTTTTCACGACACCCAAACCCGTAAGCAAACACGCACGCCCCCAGGAGAGAGAGAGAGAGAGGGAGAGAAAGAATTGATGCGATCATCTGATCTCGACGATCACACTGCGGCCATGGGACTACTGTGCTGTGTATGTGTGTCTGTGTGTCCGTGTGTGTGTCAATCCGTGTCACGAATAGCGAAAACCGAACACTACGTTACACAAGGCACACTATCCGGGGCGTGCACTCACCTTAAAACCGGGAGCACCTACACAACGTGCGCGTGTGCGCGCGCTGTGGAAGATGAGGATCATGATCATGTGGACACCGCGGCACAAGATATTTTAACCAATCCCCCTTTTTAACCTCCGCGAGTGTCGCTGGTTTCCGAAAACCAGACCGTAGACCCATTCCCCATCGCCGGAACCGAAAACGCGTGCTGCATGTAGAGGACAAAGCGGCACGGGATGGTAATGGGACAGGGAGAAGGTAGCGCTGGGGAACCGCGGGGAGCTGACGTCGGACGCACGATAGTGATAAAGCGCACGCGATGAAACTCGGCGGTGAGCTTCGGTTGGCGACGGTGATGAAAGCTGAAAGTGATAATAAAGCTGCTTCCGCTTCCTACGAAACATTTCCTACGCGAGACGTTCCTACGAGACAGAACTTTTGTACATATTATTAGCGTTAGGACAGTGTTTTCCGTGTGTGCTTGTGTGTCTCTCTGTGTGGACAGTGCTTAAGGAGCTTGAGGCTCCCCGCGGAAGCCCGCGCGTCCGGGCTCTCGGCATGGCGAAAAGCCTTTTTAGCGTTTTTGGGACATTCCTTCCACCGCCGGTGTGGAGTTGTTAACGGCAGGCGGCGTAGAGTGAGTGCTTAACGCGTCCGAGCGCCTAACCTACAAAAATCCGCGCTCACGCGTGCGGGAGTGAAATAATCGATTTGAAGAGGTAATTTTCAACCGTTTTGTTTCTTTATTTACTACGCCACTAGCATACCGATTAAAACAATGTCCCTACCGGTTCCCCACGCCCTTCGCCCTCATTCTGCGTGTTTCGTCCCTCGTGCCGCTGGTGCTTGGGTCATCGTAATCGTAATGTGTGCCACCATCCTCCCTCCGAGTTGCCTCTCATTCGCTGCGCGCCCCAGTGTGTCCTTGCAGTGTTTGTGTATGTGTGTGTGTTTGTGTTTGTGTGTGTATGTGTGTGTGTGTATGTGTAGATGTAGCAGCATTGTGGGGACAATACTCCAAATTAAACCCGGGGTTCGGGATGCGAAAAACGGAGTGCTGTTTTGGTGGCTAACCAGTCGATCTTCCGGTGTACTAACCGCTCCGGGGTCAGTAGAAACTACTAGAACACTAATAATCGGGGGCACCAACCAACTACCACAACCAGCCATTTATTACAACACATTCCTAGTAGCGCCCGGACGGACGGAAACCCACGATCGCTACGACTCTGCTTCCGTTACTAACTGGCCATTAGCGCAGTAGCATGCTTGCGGGATCAGTGATCGTTACACACTCACCTACCAGCCCACTAGGTCAATAGGTTATGATCACCGGTAAACGCACCATATCCGCCGTAGAGCCTACAGAAAACCGGTTGTCGATGTGCCCGGGGATGTCCTTCGATTCGTTCACTGCACTGAGCAGTCGCATTGAGCGCGTGTCAGGTGAACGCAATTTCGCATTCATTTCGTGGCCCTCGGACTTTCGGGTTGTCGTAACTGCGTGATCCTCACTTCCTGTTGCACGACACTCGTTTCTAGAGCCACTCCTAAATCGATCGGTGCGATAGGCGTATCGATCGATTGTGTCTTGCTCTTCAAACTTTTTGAATCGCTGATGATTAAGATGATTAGAAGCGTTGGCAATTACACTGTTAGATAATGCTGGTCATCAGACACCGGAGTACCGGAGAGTGTCTAGACCTCTTCAGACGCATAGATCATTAATCGTCCACTCGAATGTCCGGGCATCAGTCATCGTGCTGTGCGTGCTCGTCTGATCGCCATTTTGTTCCCATTTCAGCTGTTTCTGCTGCTGGAATTGTTTCAAATCTTCCGCCAAGTCGCGAAGGAGAGCACACCCCTTTAATGCCACCTAAACGTCCCCAAAAGCGAAAGTAGTAAGTGCGTGTCCCTCACCTTGACTAAACGACACGACATTCGACGACCGGTCTGTAGTGCGTCACTTCGCCACTTCGCTCAGGTTCACCGCCCAGTCATTCGTTCCCCATCCGGCATCCCAGATCCTTGCAGAGTGTCCCGCGGGATTAATCACTCTCTGTACAGTCACTTTCATTTGGCCTAACAGTCGTGTGTGCATACTGTTGCCGATGGTACACGGGTCCCTGATGCGTGTGTTTTTTTGCTCTTCTTGGTCTGGCCTTTACAGCAAGGCGTATGGCTGCGTAGTGGATCGTACGGGTTCGGATGTGATGGCACCCAAACAGCAACAACCGTACTGTGAAGCGACCGCCACAACCACACCACCAGCGATGCGACCGATCGAGATGGAACTGTCCGCCGGCGGCGGCGACGGCGGTTGCGGCCGTGTCCGCACCAGTAGCAGTTCCCCCCACAACAGCGGTCCTTGGCTCGGTGAGCGGCGTGCTAGCACTGGGGAAGAGTTTGCACTGCTTGCAAACAACAACCAGTCCGGCCGGCCCGAAAGACCACCCCAATCCGACACGACGGCCACCCTCGGGCGCAGTGCCAGCAGCGGCAAACTGTTCTTCATCCGCGAACGCAACGAGGGCGAGGATCTGCTTGCCAACCTGCTGCGGCTGCGCAAGCTGATGTGTAGCCAAAAAACGTGAGCCCTTCCGTTTCCCCGTGCAAATGCAACTTCTTCTCTGCTTGTTTTAGCTTTCGAGCCCGACACGTGGCCCCGATGCTTTGTGCGTGGCGATTCGCACGCACGAGCATTCGCATTCACTAACACGTGGCCGTGCTTAGTAACAATTTTTTTTTTAAGAAGACGGTGTGCATCACCAAAAAAACGGGCAATCTGCCATTCGAAACAAACAGGAAATCGTTTTAACAACTCCTTCTAAAGAATACTCAAAATTACTCAGACGAGATCGATTTTATGTGCGCACGTGTGGTGCGGTTCAACCACGCAACTACGTCGCAACCAGACAAATAGATTTAGGCCCGAGTGGAATTGTTGAACTGAAGACCGTATCCTTTTCACAACTGACCGACAGTGTTATATCGCCCGAGGGGGGGGAACGATCGAGGGACCGTGGGAAACTGACTACAGGTATTGGCGATCCTTGCCCTAGGGAGCGTGTGCTAGGAAAGGTGTGCTTTAAGAAGAACGTGATAAGGCGAACTATGGCGCAAGGATCAGCGCGCGTGCGCAGGTTGGTGTGGTGGCGAAGCAGCGGGTGTCGAAGCACGAAAAGTCGATACAATACATACTATTAATTTAATAATCATATTTACATACGGCAACTAAAAGACTGATTGTGTCCACAAAGTAAATTAAATCTGAAAACGCACACACAGAGCCACAAGATGAAAAGTCCGTGAGCATGTATCATGTGCAGCGAAAGCAATACAGCAGGGTCTTTTAAGCAGTGTCGCGTTCGATTGATGTTGGCAATTACAACAAGAGGAAAAAAACAAACAAACAAAATGGATGCAAATCAAAGGTGAGATTAGTTTCGATTTCGACGGCTATTATGTTGTGTGTTGTACCTGTCCTAAAACGGTCGAAAAAGTGAGTGAGAATTATAGACGCGGACACACTAGCAAACGTGGGAACTAAATAAAACGTCAATCCGTCGCGCATGAAACCGAAATGTACTACAACGGATCCGCTCCCCGGTGGGGAGGTAGCTGTGTTAATTTATATACGATCATACAACAATGTGCACAACAAGGAGGGTGGCGCAATCCCGTGTGTCTCGTCGTCGTTGTCGCTGTGTCGTTGAGCAATGAATATGAATTTAGTATATTAAAAAATGCAAACAAACGGAACAGGAGTTTGTGCCGCAGCAAACTTGCCACAGGCGAGCAAAATGCCAGTCTTTCGATCGGAGATAGATCGGCGATCAACTAACTGTTGTTATATTTAAAAGAGTGATTTCTGAGTCAAGCGAGCGTTATGCGCTGGCACGCGTTTCCTATCACAGCACACTGTGGCCATACGCAGGGCAGAGTTTGGAAACTATTGAATCTATATACTCTACAGTCCAGTTGTTAGTCCTATTTGATCCTTCTTCTCATTGTCAAACTAATTGTTGCTACTTTGTCTTAAATGTGGAAGGGCGTGCTCTGTTGAGAACGCATAACATTATAAATAACCCCCCGTTAGATCTGTACTGATGATGTAACATGACGATGTAAGCAGTCAATGCGTATCGGAACGTTACGGTGATTATCACACGAGAAGGCTGTAAATATTTTGTAGCACGTGTTCCTGACAATGAGGAAAAGTGTTGCCTGTTATTAGATAAGAATAGAGTTTATCTAAATACTGTAAATTTATGCTACATCGTAACTACATCGTATCGTAACTGATATTTGTATCGTTCTGTGCTTGGCTTACGCCAAGTAGAGTCAATAAATTGAACTTTATCTAAAAGCCGATTGTGCTTTGAATGTGCCTTTCCGAAATGCGCCTAGCAAAAGACGTAAGTATCGTTCTCTTGATTAACCATATTTTGAATTAATGGACAAATGGTCATTAATGAGCATTCCAGTTCACTATGGAGATCTGAAGTCCACTCATATTAGAGATTATCATTATTCCGCACGTACCGTTATCCTTCGTGTGCTTTACTGAGAAGCAAAATTAAAATGTAAATGAAAATTTAAATCGGTAAACCAAACGGATTATCGGTTATGGAGATCCCCTCGTTCGAGTGTGCATTAAAAATACTATGGCACTCTGAAACGTCAAACTCGCTCGTTGACAGCTGTCTTAATTCTGTTTTTCTCACCATTCAATCGCCAAGCACATATTTCGCTCGTTTGTTGTTCAATTGTTCTTCGCAAGATCCCTGCGTGTGGGAGAATTGCAGTGGGCTAGGTGTTTGGCCTCGGGATAAGCTTGCTGCGCCTGTACTTTCTCCATGATTAGCGCCATTACTATCGAAGCGACCGCGACGCACCGTAGCATCCGTGAAACGGCGCCAAAACGATCGTCTATGTAGGTCGGAGTTTACCGAAATTGGGCGGATCATATCTCCGTCGAACGGTCTTCTTTGGCGCTTCTTCAGCAACGCGAAACACTGCAGAGCGGAGCGCACCATAGCCGCGATGGACAATTGCCACAACTACGCCACCACTTGTGAGTTTGGTCACGTACCGGTTTGCCCCACAGTCTCCTCCGAAGCAAAGGGTCAAAACTTTGGGACTATTGCCTTTGTGTTGTTTGTGTTTTTTTAGCTAAAAAGAAGCGGATTCCGATCTCTGATGACATACACATCATAATCAAAAAGTTTCGTGACAAAGATAAGCATGATGAAAAACCATGTAAGTATCACCACCGTCAGAGGCGCAGCGTTAATCCGGGTTATAGACCCCCCACACGTCCTCTATCTCTTTCTCTTTTTCTCTTCTGGCCCTCGCGCTGCTCCCCAACCAGCGACATCTGGCGACCATGACTACGACGATGAGCACAGTATGGACTCGGAGGAGCTGAAACGGGTGCGACATCAAGAACCGTCCTCGTCCTCTACGCTGGTCGGTGTAACATCGAACAGCAACAGTAACAGTACAACGTGTCCGACGGGCGGCATCGGCACCCTGCAGACAGTGCAGGTGCAGGTCCAACCGCAGCAGCAGATCATTTCGATCGGTCAACAGCAGGCGCTCCCACCGAACAGTAGTGCCATAGCGTGCAGCACTAGCAATAGTAACAGCACACACAGCGCCGCCGTTGGTATCCAATCGGAGGACATCAAGCTTATACTGAAAAAACTTACCAACATCGAGGAACTTCTAAAGGTTGTGACCGAGCAAAGCTTAAGCCGGTTGACCGCACTGAAGCAGGAAGTTGGTGCCAACCCGCAGCTCGGTGGTGGTGGGGGTGGTGCTGGTGGTAGTTCCGGGTGTGGTCAGCTGGCCACGCTCGAACCTGGTACGGTTTCGCAGCCACCGTCAGTTGAGATCGAATCGTGTTTCAAGTTTCCGCTTCGCTCGCTGAAGGAACTAATCGAGCTGAACAAAAGCATCTGCGGCGACGAGTCGCTTTACAACAAGCTGTTCGAGCATCTCACCAAAATAAGACTGGACTGTGACCAAAATATCGTCATGAACGCACTGACGTCGATCGTAAGCGACGAGGTGCTCGACTCAGTGACGTGGGACAGTGGCAAAAAGTTCAAACTATCTTCGGTCGTGCTATTCAGTGATTCACTGTACGGTGAGCATAGCCCCGGGGGAGGGCAAAAATTGGGACGAACGCCATTTGGAAGGCATCGTTGTCATCAATCTTTATCCTGTTATCTTTTCCAGTTGCTTGGTTCAAAGATAAAATGAAGTACGACGAGTATGTGATCGAAATGAAGGAGGCCATCGAACGATCGCACAAACGCCATGCTAAGGTTAAAACGAAACGAAACCAACAGAACCAGCAGCAGCAGTCGCCGCAGGCCATCCAGCAGACGGGGACGATTATGCACTCGCCACTCGGCACTAATAGTACCACCACCACAAGCACCACGACCGGTGCGGTTAGCTCGATCAGCAGCGACAACAGTGCTTTAGCCATTAAGATGGAATCTCTCGAATAGTGCTGGCGAACGTCTCGCCGGATCCGTCTGTTATACCCGTGTGCAGTATCCCATTCTTTGGCGGCACGACTGTTGGCCAGGTTTTGTGTGGTCTAGTTCTAGCATGCCCCGGAGATCGGTCCGCACCGAACGGTATCACGGGTGAAGGGAATCGGTGGAAACTGCTCTCGGGACTGCTTCCGCTATGATCCAAGCAACCCGTCAACGGTCGTGTTGCATCGTTGAGTTGTGTTTTATTTTCATTTTGATTACTATGCACACTAGCTTAGATTAATTTTATCCCTAGTTTTGTTCTTTTGCTTTTGTTGTATTCATCCAGTCATTGTCCTTTTCTTCAACCCTGTTGCCCGGGGGAGTGAGAGAAGCACATGGCTCCGAAAATTCCGGTGCGAAAGTTGTCGGTCCACGCCCTAGCCGGTTCGCATGGAACCCAAAATCCGTTAGTTGGTAGTGGTTTGGTTTCAGTTTTCTTAAAAACCCCATTTTGACAATTCGGGACATTTTCTACGTAAAGAAAACACGCGGCCGCAGTTTGGAGTTTGGACCGTTTTCAAGTTTCCTTCTTCGTGTGGCCAATGGAGAAGTTTAACAAGGGAAGAATGTGCACTATCTCAAGTTAATGGTACGTGAAAAAGGTTAGGAATAAAATTTAGCGATACACAGCGAGTGATGTAAAACAAATCCCGAACAAGAAGCAGGTTGAAATTAAAGCAACCCATCTACAATCACACAGTTGCCCGAAATTGTCTCTCTACCGATGTGGGTTGTAGCAGGCGTGGGGCATACTCTTTCAGCGACTGGTTTTATTTAGCCGATGGTGTAAAATATGAAGCTAAGCTTCGATGTTCGGCTCTGTGTGCGTCCGTCGTCCGTGTTTTCAACGATTGTTGAGTACATCCCGTCAACTAGATATTCACCCTTTGGTACCTTCTGCACGCGATGGAGTCCACCGGAGCGACAAGGCACACGGATTTGTTTGTGCAGTGTGCTGTTGATGGTAAAAAAGTGCCATTGACACGGTAAAATCGATAAATATTCTTCTTTTTTCCCAAAAATTAGGCTATCAGTTTGATTTCGTATGTGCACTTGCTACTGGCATCATCGGCAACAACTGAAACGAATACCGGTCAACGAATTCAAAAGAAGCGCCTAACAAATGATGTTCCGAAGGTGTGCTGGCGCTATTGGCCTTACGCGCAGATAATTTGGCAAACACATTTCCTAATGGCTATGGTGTACGTTGTAACGCAATGCATGTTGGTAAGTTTTGTGTTCATATAAGTGTTTCAACCCCCAGGTTCTTATCCTTGTCGTGATATTCCGCTACAGTACCGAGTGGAAGATGAGCTGATACATTTGGTGCCGCTCTGTTTGGGTCTGTTCTGTGGCGACTTCTGGTACACGTTGTCGGTAAGCAAGATGACTAAGAATACTCTGAAGAGAATTGTTATAATGTGCAGAATGGTTCAGTGGGTTACACTGATTGTTAATCTGACGTGCGCTCTCCACCTTCGGTACGCGGAATGTAAATTCGTTGATTAAAAAATTGCAGCTTTTTATGTATTTCATATGCCTTAGATCACACACACATCCCCATAGTTGATTGAAAAACGACTCAGCAACCATTGCCTTTACAATGTAACGCTTCTATAGATCAACGACCGAATGGGAACCGTTTGAACTTTTTTCTGAAGCCGTCCTATCTTTGCCGAGCAACTCTTTGTCTGACCGAACCTTGCTGACGGCTTGTCGCATCGCGGCGAGAAAATTCAACAACGTGTCCGACTCTTTCTTGACGTACAAAGCGTGCGCTAGGAAGGGAATTTTCCGCAAAGTACGTCCACTTAGGCCCTGGGACAGCATGGAAACCCTCACTAACATATCGAGCATGGTGCACGGTGCACGCCCAAGATTCGTGGCGGCGGTGTATGAGGGTATGCACAGCTTTTTCTTCTGCTGCTGCTCTTCGTCTTTGATGATTTCGGCCGCAATCAGTTCCTCCAAAGCCATCCGATAAATTTCGTAAATTCCGTGCGTCGACGGGTATCCGATATACTGGACGAAGTCAGCACGATCCAGAAACGCGCCATCGATACTGTCCGTCAGATTGGAGGTGGCCAGTACGAACACGTTCGGAAACAGCCGAACGCGATCGAGCTGCGTTAGGACAGCGTTCACGACCCGTATACTATCGGTCGGTTCGTTGGCTGTAAGTACAGAAGCGGTCAAGAGCAAACGTTTCGCGGAATCGTGAGAAGGTACCTACGAACTTACACGATATTTTGTCCCGTGCGTAAGCGATCGATTCAATCTCGTCCATTAGAAGGCACACCAACGAACTGCGGTCCTGTAGCAGCTCAGTGACTTGCGAGAAAACTTTCTGCACCAACTTGCCACTCTCGGAGAACCATCGGGAGAACAAACTGTGACTGTTGATCTCGAACAGATGGAAATGCTTATAATGCTCGTTCAGTCGGATCGACAGCTTTTGGGCGATCGCTTTGCACAGGCTCGTTTTCCCGGTGCCAGGAGGTCCGTGGAACAGGGCCAAGCGGTTGCAGGCGACCAGCTTGCTGCTGACGGATTTGCGGGCAAACAGCATCGATGTTTCGGCGAAGGACAGCATACCCTCCTTGATTTCCTCCTCGTAGATGAGACTCTCCCAGAGGCCGTGTAGTTCACGTGACGGCAGCAACCAGTGCTGAGCTATTTCCACCGCTTCCCCACCGTGATCAATCGTTTCCTCTTCCGCTGCGCCATCGTGCAACACGTAGAAGTTGAATTTCAGTGCGGACCGTTGCGTATATTTGTCCACGTTAGTGCACACCAGCACGTGCACAACGTTCTTCACCGGTATGCTGAGCACGGTGTCCATTGCAACCTCTTCGCGTTCCTCGAGAATTTCATGTACGTGCGTGAACACATCACTGCGTTGCTGTATCTTGTTGAACCTAGAATCGATCATCTACCGATTTTAGCATCTTCCATGGCCGACGGTGAACGTGAGTCATGCCTTACCCTCGATTGCACACTACTTCGAGCATGATCGGTTCACCGATATCACCCATTTTTTACTAATTTTGGCGAACAACTTTATTGTCGAATGATCGTGCAAAGAGCGCGTTTCTTTGGCCGACTACGATGGCGGTTTTATTGAATTCAACCGTAAACAGTCCGAAACAACAAAATGACGGCTGTCACTCTTCGCACTGCTTCGTTGCTCAAATTAGCTCATTTTCCGCGAACGTCATCGGCTTTCTTTGCTTTGCTGTTGAGCACGAGTTAGGAATTCTTTTGCCTTTGGGCCCGAGTAAATAAGGTAGGTGGCATTTTGTTGAAGTGATATTGTTGTTGAGCAGTCGTATGGCACTGTTTTAGGTCCCTCCTCATCGAAGCAACCACTTGTGAAGTTTACTAACTCTGCCCGTTTCTGGCGCTGTTGCGTTGGATTCCGTTCCTTCGGTAGATTGATTTGGAAACAACCAGTGCAGAACGATGCCGCAGTTACACGTACGTGGATTAAACAGTCACGTCCTGGAGGTTATTCCGGGACAGAGTGTCGGCGATGTGAAACAAATGCTCGCCCAGGCCGAGTCATTCGACCCGGCGGTTCCGCTTGTGCTCTGGTGCGAGGGACATATGCTGACCGATGAGCAATCGGTGCTGGAACTGAGCTCAAACGAGCTGGACCTGACCGTCGGACTGCTGGGTGGCAAGGTGCACGGTTCGCTTGCCCGTGCCGGCAAGGTCAAGGGCCAGACGCCAAAGGTGGAGAAAAAGGAGAAGAAAAAGAAGAAGACCGGCCGTGCCAAGCGACGCATCCAGTACAATCGGCGTTTCTCGTCGGTGGTGCAGGCCTACGGTAGACGCCGTGGACCGAACGCCAACTCGGCCTAAGACTTCCCGCAAGTGTCCGCTCTTCGCGCTCTTGTAACTGAGCGCCCGACAACCAAGTTACGATTTGTTCAATAAACAGCATTTGTTGCGTTTGCTCGTCCGTAACTGGAGATCCGGATCCGCTTTCACTCGACGGTTCCGGGGGAGTACAACACAGAATGAAGTAAACAACCAGTGTGTTCTGTTTTAGGCTGTGGAATGATTTGGCTCCAACGACCTTGCGACGTTTTGCATCCGAAAGATCATTCAACTAAAACCGCCAATAGCCTATATTCGTATGGAGTTTGTATTGTAGTGTAATAACAGCAAACTTACAATGCAGGAACCGTTTACTGTAAAGCCTTTTTATTCAGTGCAAAACCACACGTACAATACAGATATTAAAATGTCTTCTTGCTCCCTTTGTCAGGAATTTGTATTTTTAATAAATAATGCGATGATGTGTATTTGATGGTAGAAGCACGGTGAATGAGCTGTGCTGCGGTTTATTAAGGAATGGTTCTCTAAAATGGATTTGAATAAGGGTGTTTATTACTCTTAGAAAAGTTATGACCATTTGCCCGTTTTGGCTAACAGCCATTGGAAGAATATAGTATAACTAAATAATACGTAAACTAAACAGAAAGTCGACAGAAAGGTTAGAGAGCGTGGGAATGTTAAGGGGCAGCACGGAAAATTTAGGCAGAGGATTACTATAACAAATATGACTCGGGAACTGTTTTAAATCATCTTTGGTATGCTAGGGTCCTAGCTGAGTTATACATAGAATTACCATCTCCACATCAAAGCTATGCCACGCACTGTTTCTTTTGGAAACGTAGGAATATGTCTTCCAGCGAAGACTCGTTTATGGAATAGTTTGCAATCTGATCGTCCCGTTCGTTCTTCAGCGTCTGAGCCTCGGCAAACAAGCGCGACAATCTAAGGGTGGGTGGTTTGATTAGAAATTTCAACATACCCTAAAAACGAGAAAAACAACGATTAGTTTCTCCGCATAGTGTCCCCTGCATCGCACGCGTACCTTATGTTCTTCTTGAAGCGTAGCACCGAAGCGCTCTTTAATAGTTCGTATGAGCTCCGTGTAGTCCTCCCCGGAGCCGGAGGCTGCGACGAAGCCGTCCTGCAGCTTGAGCAACAGATTGAATCCATCACCGTGACGCTGTTTGAGCTGCGGAATGAACCCGATACACCGGAGACGTCCTTCAACCATGATCGACAGCCGATCGCAAAGCTCCTCGCACTCGTCCATACTGTGCGAGGTGAGCAGTATCGTTTGCTTGTGCCGCTGTATGGTTTTGATACAATTCCACAGGAAGTGGCGCGATTTCGGATCGACACCAGTAGTCGGCTCGTCCAGCAGCACGACCGATGGCTCGCCGAGCAGAGCCAGAATTGTGTTCACCTTTCGCTTCGTGCCTCCCGAGCAGTCGCGTAGTTGGTGGTCCATGTAGCGCAGGATATCCAGTTCCACCAGCCAGCGATTGATTACCTCTGCCCGGTTCGGAAGACTCTTCAGGCGCGCAAAGTAATCAATCACCTGGTGCACGGTCATAAAGTCGAGCAGCGCGTCCAGCTGCGGACAGTAGCCGTACTCCTCGCGGTACGGCTGATCGTCCTTCAGGTCCAGCTTTTTACCCTGCATGTAAAAATTACCGCTTGACGACGGCAGATTGCCGGAGACCATCTGAAACATGGTCGTTTTGCCGGCCCCATTCATACCGAGCAATCCGAAGCACTCCCCTTTTTTCACCGCGAAGCTTATGCCCTTCACGGCGCGGTACGTTCCGTAGTTTTTCTGCACATCTTTCACCACGAGCGCGTACTTATCCTCTTCGATGCTGTCCTGCCGTTCGTACAATTGCTGTACCGTCTTCGACTCTTGATCCACGTCGTCATACTGCACCGGTGAACCGTCAGGTTCGTCGCGACTACCGGTGGCAACAACGGCCGCCCGATTTCCTGCCTCCGGATCCGACGACTCTTGGCGCCGAAAAGTCATTTTCCGTCGAAGCGTACTGATCTTTACACTTACCGATTCAATGGAAATGGTCAACATTTCGCGATTGTGCATGTCCTCCACTATTCGATCCAGTACGATAGCCAACACGATCGCAATTATGGGACCGATCACGTAGAATGCAACCGGATACAGTGCCTCCTTTTGACGTTCGGACATGACTCCGTTTCCGAAGCCCCGTTGGCGACTAGATAGGCTTTCGTAAACGGTGAGCTTTTGGTTCTCGTAAACCACGCGCAACGAGTGTTTCATGCCAAACTCTGGCACTATGTGCAAAAACCAAATGGAGGCCTGGTTTTTCTTGATGTTGTCGTAGCCATCGGACAGCAGAAATACTCCGCCAGCTGTCGGAGAATCAAGCAAACGAAAAATTACAAGTTAGAACCCACCGAAAAGGCAGAAATCGGGCCGTTCGGTTACCTCCAATCATCGTCAAGTAGCTCATGATCGTAATGGCCGTATTGGCACTTTCTACGCACTGGCTCACGATGTACACGACCATTAGGGCGACCAGACCGTACAGGAACAACACCCAGAAAATTTGACAATAGGCCGAGCTTGATAGGGCCTGATGCTTGTCGAGCAGCGTGGCAATACATACGACCAGCGAGCAAACCACCAAGTGCAGCGTTAAATCGTAAACCAGTGTCGCCGTCCAGTAGTACCGTTTGATGTTTTGAAGCTGCCGGAACCCGCTGAGCTTCTCCAGCAGTGGAACTTGCAGAAATTGCAACATGTAGACCATGAATGCTACAGAACGGGAAGTTGAAAGTGAAATTAGAAGCAGCGTGTGACAGTCTGGACAGTGGTTCGCTTACCTATCGATATAAACTCCGTGAAAAATAGTGGAGTCCGGAGATCGATCATTTGCTTGCGGGTAGCAGGAACATTCTGCACCTCTACAGTAGCACCGGCAAGACCGTAATAGTAGCGTAGGAGCAACGTGGTTGCCACGGATTGCGCGATCCCAGAGCTGTGCACAAGATTGTTATTATGCAGTACCGTTACGTCCGTCCCGGTGGCCGTCACATTGAATTCGATGCCGACCACCACGCGGTCGCGGTATGCGGTGTAGTCTTGTGCACTTTCATTCTTGAGTCGTTCCACCAGGGAAACGTTCTCTAGGACCACCAGCTCCAACCCGGCTGGGAATAGGCCTTGTACATCCTCACTTATTGCGTCCTTCCTGAGCAGCGGATGCTGAACCGCGTTGTCCCGGTTAACGACGACAAATCCGAGCGCTCGGTGGATCGCACCGGCGTGCAGATCGATACCCGGTAGGCTGATGGCAACATCCTCGTTGGTGGAACCGAACGCAAAGCAACAGATCGTAACGATCAGTGGCAATCCGATCAGGCACCCGTAAACGTGCACATTTCGTGTCATGTGGATCCATTTTTTCATCCAAATCGCTACGTGGCTGTTCCATAAATCAATCCATCTGTCATTGGCCGTTTCCCTCCTGGTGGTCGCTCGAGCGATGTTGCCACTATTGGAGCTACCGCCGGAAACGTTCCCATCGACGCAATCGAAGCTTTGCGGGTGATGTTCGATCGCTTTGTTCTCAGTGCTCGAGCTGTGGAAGGAAGATAATGGAAAGTGGTGTCACTCCGTTTCCCGATCGCCGACAAGGGGATGCATACTTGAGGAAAACTTCTTCTAAGGTAGCGTTATTGATGCTCATCGATTTGATGTGCAGTTCTTCCTTCTGCAGCTCCAGTTGCTCCAGCAGCTCGGAATACTTGTCCAGCGCCGTGTACGGCAGGGTTACCGCACAAACTTGCTGTACGGAGACTCGCTCGATCGCATCGGGCACAAACTGGCGTATCACCTCGAGGGTTGCCCGTCGCTCGAACCTATCGTCCATGAGCAGCTTGAGCGTGTAGCCCTTTCCGTAATGCTGCTTGAGATACATTGGCGAGCCGAACGCCACCAACTCACCGTACTCCATAATTGCAACCCAGTCGCCCAGAATGTCCGCTTCTTCCATGAAGTGTGTCGTCAGCAGAATCGTGTGATCCTGGCGCAACCGCAACAGTACATTCCAGATGTCACGCCTCGATTCCGGATCCAACCCGGACGTGGGCTCATCCAGAATGAGCAGCTTCGTGCGTCCGATGATGGCATTTGCCAGGTTCAACCGGCGCTGCATACCCCCGGAAAGGGCGGGAACTTTACAGTCCGCTTTGTCAAGCAAATTGACCTTCTCCAGTATGGTGGCGGCTTCGGTGCGTGCCTCGTCCACCGTCAGGCCACGGAGACGACCGAAAAACTCCACGTGCTCCCGGCAGTTTAGGTACGCGAACGAAACGTTGTGCTGCGGACAGAAACCGATCTGCTGCCGGTATCGGTCCGGATCGTACTCTCCGTCCACCGCGATCGTACCAGACGTACGGGGCAGCATTCCGGTGATGATGTTCATCGTGGTCGTTTTGCCTGCCCCATTGTGACCGAGTAGAACCGTGATGCTGTGGCCGTAGATGGAAAGCGAGAAATCTTTCACCGCCTCTTTGACGCCCGCCCCGGACGAGCGGCTTTTGAAGACCTTTCGGAGGTGCGAAATATGCACCAGCCGCTCCAGGTACCTGGCTGCCCGCTCTTCCTTGGGCCCACCGTTAGACACCGGATCGGGTGCGGGTGCGCCATCAGGCTGCTGCAGGCTAATGTGCTCAAACGATCCTCCCCCCTCGGCCGTACTAACATCCATCGGATTTTCCCAGCTGGTGATGCTAATTTTGTTCGTACCGCCACCACAAACGGCCTCGCGCAACTTGGCCCAGTACTTACGCGAGAGAAAAAACCCTTTCGATTTCGGTGTACCAAATCGGCCGGGAAAAACGTTTTTGACGTAAAACCAAAGAAACGCCCACAGGATGATACCCAGCGCCATACCAACGAACAGACTGAAGAGGCTTAGCTCCTCCATGCCGGGGTAGCCACTGCTGAACAAACTGGCCGCCTCAAACCGGTGTCCAGAGGCTTTGTAGTTGTGGAAAATGTGAGCACCGTACAGCAAACCATTCACGGGGAAGATCACAAAAAAAGGTGCCAGCTCGTCACGAATGGCCACCACCAGAACCGGGGCAAAGTGGCACACCAGAGCGACGGCAGTGGCGATGGTTGCCGACTCTATCGTGGCACTCAGAAAGAAGGTAAACGTAATAAGACAAACGAGAAACAGTACACCCAAGCAAACGAGATACACCATCTGGGCGGGATTCGTGTCCCAAATGCCTCCGACGGCGCTGATTGCAATGCACACGAGCATGATGGAGAGGAAATGTACAAAGCTTACCAGAAAGATGGCCACCTCGTTCCAGTAGCTTTGCTGGCAGGCCAACTTCAGGTACTCGTACATCCCGCAAGCACGCTCTTCGACCAGCGGCAACAGCAGCAAGTACGTACTGCACACCGTGAAGCACACACCGAGCAGGACCATCACCAGCACGATCCTGGTCGGTTCCTGTGGACCCTGATCGCCCACTAGTGGAATGTGTCCGTACTGTACGGTAACTTCGGCACGATCAGCTGATCCGCTCAGCGTCACGGTCGACATAAACGCACGATCGATCGCATTCTGTAGGGCCAAAAAGCCACTCTCGATGTACTCGTTATCGCGCTTCGAGAAGCTCCCGAACACGTCCCGCGAGTAAGTGACGTCCGTACGGAAGTTGTTGTTCTTCGTACGGATCGTGTACCGTAGGCGCCCTTCGTTGGACACGTTGTGGAAGGTGATGCCATAACAGAGGTTCGCATTGCCGAGCAGGGCATGCTCCAGTTCCGCTTCACTGGCAAACGATTCCACTCCTGATGGTTGGGAAAAAGGACGGGTGGGATGGAATAAGTTTTCACACAAGAAAATGACCAAATAGACAAACTTACGATCATCCACGATGAACAGTGTTTGGCGCACATTCTCTATGAGTTCGTTGATTGCTGGGGTCGATGGTGTAAAATACACTTTGTTGATTGACTCTCCGGGGAAATAATCGACAAGATCATCCTGTAAGAAGCGGGGAATACAAGGAAAACCCATGCCGGAAAATTCCGGATTAATTGATAAACGACGCACGTTTCAGGTCAGCCGGACCCGGACCAGGATGTTCTGTGACAAGGGCGGCGTTATCTTGAGTCGCATAATTTGATTCTTTGTTTCGCAGAAACCGATTTGTTATCAAACAAAGATAAGAAGATCCGCCTCCCGTTTCTCGTGCCCTGAACCGACGAATTGGATCGAAAACAATCAATATTGGAAAAAGGGTGGCAATTTACGTAGCCTTCACGGAATTGGGCTTCTATTGCTCCGGGATACAAACAGTAATTCACCTGATTTAGGTTGATTTCTTGGGTTTCATCCACTACGGTTAGCTGCTTTGTGTGCAATAGCACCACGGCCAGTAAAAATATTACCGGCAGCAGCGTATTCACAACGTTCCGTACCAGGTGCCGAAGCTTTTCTTTGAACGACTTTTCCAAAAACAATGGCAAAAATTTAACCATTCTACGATGTTTGCCGTAAATCACATTACACCCAGATTGCTTTCTGCGGTCACTCCTTTTATTCTTTTCGACGTGACACAAATCCTAATTGAATGAGCAGAAAGAGCCATATTTTGTACGAGCAGATAGAGCCATATTTTCTTGCATGAGAAAAGCCATATTCTGCTGAATGGAAACAGCCGGCCAATGACAGCCAGTCAAGGTTGTTACAAGCGACGGTTAACGATTTGTTTCCATTTTCCGCGGTGCAACAATTCTTTCGAATTCATAACGTTTCAAACTGTTCATGAATTAAAGGGTACAACAATGTTTATTAATGTACGTTACCTTTTTGTGTTGATGTTGGAGCTAACAATACATCGAATGGTTGTTAGTTCCAACAAGATTCCGGCAAGGTTTTTTCTGTTTTCGATTTTTAGTGCCCGCTTGCGTTGCTGTAAAGTAGGGAGCGTCATATCATTGGAAAAGAGATCATCGTAGGCCATGTCTGCCGGTTAAGTTGGGGGGCCATGCTCTTTTTGCTTATGCCTGTGGAAGGAGCTGGGGTCGACAAAACGACAACTGCAAAACTCGCACTGGTACGGCTTTTCGCCGGTATGCAATCGGAGGTGTACCTTGAGGGTCGCTTTCCGTTTGAAGCACTTCTGGCAAAACTGGCAGGTAAACTGTTTGGCGTCGCTATGCACCACCTGCATGTGTCGGTCGTACGAGCTTTTGTAGCTAAACTCGCGGTTACATTCCTTGCACTGATACCGCCTAACGCCGCGGTGGGTGCTTTCGTGATCGCGCAGACCGATCCGTTTGGTGAACAGGCGGCCGCAGAAGGAGCAGAAAAATTGCGGCTGCCGGCCCTGGTGCGTGTTGTAGTCGTGCTTTTGTAGTTTTGCCTCCGTCGTGAACTTTCGGTCGCATTTTGTGCACTGGTACAATTTCACGCTTACGTCTGCATGGTCCGTTTCCAGATGCTGCAATAGTTCCCGATCCAACTTGAAGCTCTTAAGGCAAATTACGCAATCGTTCGGATCATCCAACGCCGCCGGTTTAGTATTTCCACTGGTGACGGTATTGGTTTTGTGAAACGCTCTGTGGTGGCGAGTCGCTCCGATGGAAGCAAATTTTCGAGGGCAAATATTACACTGGTGTAGCGTTACCGAGGCCGCCGGATGTTCCTTTTCGATATGTTGCGCTAGTTTACTGCTTTGGCTGTACTCCATGCTGCAAAGACCACACTGCAGTGGTAGCGAAACTTCTATGCCGTCGATCAAATCATTGACAAGCTGCATCGATTGCTGGTGCTTCGAAGTACCATTACATTCGTGCTCTCTAAGCTGCCCTACAAATGGAAACTGTTGCCCACAACCTTCGCACCCATACCCGTTACAGTGCGTACAATGAGCGTCTAGTTCAGCTGTCGATGCGAACATTTCATCGCAATACAAGCATCCGTGCGGAGTCTGATGGCTACGTAGGTGATCGTTTACGTCCCTTGGCGTACTGAGAACCATTAAACAGGTTCTGCACCGAAATGGTATTAAATCGCCATGCACCGTTGTTAGATGTTTCACGAATGAATAGCCGGTTCCGGCGAAAGATTGACAAATGTAGCAATACCGTTCCCGTATTTTCGTCCGTAAGGGGTCCAGTTTTTCGCCAATCGTTGGTGTTGCATCATTGTCGTGCAGCTGGAAGTCCGTTTCAAAATCAAGAGTTTCGATTTTCTCCTTTTTTAACGGGCTCTCTTCCACGTCAGAAAAATCAACAGACTGTTGATCGAGCAAAAATTCAACATCGTCCGACCGAGATTCCGGTTCCGTCACTGCGATCAGCGCTTTTCCGTCAACCACAATCTCCAGCTCTTGAGTAAAGCTCTGTTTTCTGCAAAATAAAGGGCTCGTTGAATTGCGATTTCTACAAACATTACAGTTTCTTCACTCACTTCAGCAGCGCACAGAACAGTTCGTTCGCTTTCCGGAATTCGACCATAATACTGAATATCAGCTTCAGTTGTCTTTCACACTTTCTACATACGTTCAGGTGCTTATCATCCGGCGCAACCTGTAAATAGTTAATAACACTTTATCTCTGCGTCATCCCGGTGCCTTCGACAAAAACTTCTGTTACCTGTAGCCCCAGTAAGGCCTGCAGATGTTCGCCAACTTCTTCCGGCGCGAACCTATCAAAGAGCGGTGTGATTCGGGCGGTTTGCTTTAAACAGAACCGGCAGGTACGTTCCGTTATTTCTCTCGGGAAAGTATCCATTTCGTCTGTCTCAAAAAACGTTTTATATACCAAGTCGATGGAGACTGCGAAACGCAACTAGCATCTCCATTCCCTGGCACAATTCTGGTGATCAGAGTTTTGTTTACGTTTGTGGCGGATGACAGCTGAACTGTTTTGTGTTGTTGCGATGACTACAAACAAAGCAGTTGACACACCCCATTAGATTGGTATGTAAACAATTCGGTGATGGTGCACTCTGCAGGAACAGGATCGTGCTGCTGAGACCACGGCTTGCTGCCCGACGATGGCAGTGGTGGTATCCGTGTCGGATGCAACGCTGCATCCGGCCATGTGTCGGCTGTGTTTGCTGGCCGGGCCCGACACTGCCACAGTGTCCATTTTCAGCGTCGCCAATGGGTGCATCATAGCGGAAATGGCACGCCATTGTCTGGGCATCGACATCGCCAAGAACGACTCGCCTTACGAGAACGTCTGTTCGCCGTGCATCGTGTCTCTTGTGTCGATGTACGAACTGTACCAAAAGTATCGCGAGTGTAACCGGGTCTTTCTGCAAATGGTGTGCGAATGGTCGAAGCCAGATAACGGCGATCCGACGGATGAAAAGGTGAAAGCCCAATCAGTTGATGGCTCTGTAGCACCTAGTCCCGTGACCGTTTGCTTGGAAGATATTATTGAGGAAGACTACAGCATCGACGATGAAAGCGACAGTCCAATCGATGCAAACAAGCTTGCTACGGCGACCAGCGAAGGAGATGCTACCGCGTCCGGAAACGGCAACGTTGGACACGGGTTTGACGATTCCGTTTACTATATGCAAGATTTCGGCGTATATGTGCGATCGGGAGGTGATATGGATGGGCTAGTAGCCGGTCAGCACACCGAAGAAACGGAGTGGACCAACTCGGTCGAACAATCGAATGGAACGCTAATGGAGGAGCTAAACGCCCAGGTTGCTCGATTGGACGGTCAGGAAATGACTACCGCTAGCCCAAAACCGGTGGACATACTTTTAGATGTACAGCAACCTCCCGTAACCATGGAAACGGCTGAGATGCCGACCGATCGGGCGTATGAAATGAAATCGCATCCGAACGCACAATCGTCCGAGGAGCCAGCTGTAGCTTCAAGCCACGAGGAACAACATTACCAGGACCCGAAGCACCATTGCTACATCTGTGAAACTAGCTTCTCGAACGATATCGATCTCGTGAACCACTTTCCGGCCCATTTCCTGGACGTGCCACAGGATTGCACACTCTGTGGCACTCACTATCGCACGGTGATGAACTTCAATCGCCACTTGGCCTACCACCAACCTGGGCGACCGTACAAATGTGATACCTGCGAGAGACGTTTCAACGACCGTCAAGCCTTTCAGCGACACGCAACCGAGTTTCACCGTCAGCCACAGGCGGTTCCGCTTGCCAGCGAGACTGACCAGCACGTGTTGGTGTGTGACGTCTGTGGTAAAATGTACGTCCTTGCGGAACCCTACGAACAGCACGTGCGTCAACATGAGCGAGGTCAGCAGCAGTACCACTGTAAGCTGTGCCAACGATCGTTTCCTCGCAATATCTATCTATTGTTTCACCTGGAAACACATGCCAAACAGCGGCCCCATCGGTGCCGCTACTGTTCGATACCTTTCGCTTCACTGTACCTGAAAAATTTCCACGAAAAGCGCCATCCCGACGAAGGCATTGGCGTCGATCGAGAACCGACATCACGCCGTTGTCCGCTCTGTTTGACGATGTGCCGTTCGAAGCAGAGGCTCCTGGCACACATCGAAGCATTCCACCCCGCGGACACGCGCATCCAACTGCTGCAGTGTTCGTTCAACGAGTGTCGCCTTAAGTTTCTCGATCTCGGCGAGTTTCAGAGTCACATCACGGACCACCGGGTGGGCGATCGGTTTCCCTGCACGCAGTGTGTGCGCGTTTTCAAACGCCAACGGCTTCTTACTGCTCATCTGCGTACGGTGCATGGGATGGTAGCACCACGACCACGCGTTGCCCTGCGGTGTGCCGTTTGTTCGAAAAACTTCCGAAGTGAACGAACGCATCGGTTGCATTTGGAGACGGTACATCAGCAGAAAGAGCCACCGAAAGACGACTAAGGAGAGAGATGAGAGAGAGGATCTGGATGGACAGCAAACTTGCCCGCATGATTTCATCATTGAGCCCCTCAAACGGTTTTCCATTTGATTGAATGTGATGATCGGTAGTCATTCCAAGCGATCGCTAGTCGATAGATTATCTTTTAAGTACTGAGTAGAATTATAGTTCTTTGTGTGTGAGTACATTATTTTAAATTAGTCGATACGATCGAACATTCCAGAGGGCAATGTTGCCATTATTCCTTCGATAGAGCAAGTATAAATGACAAATATGGTCAGTGCGAGTCCGCAACGTTCATGTTAGTAAGAAACGAATATTTTAAATTTTATCAGATTTTTTCTAAAGAAACCTCCAATTATTTATGGAATATATTATTTATTTAACTTCAAGGATTCCTTAATTGTAAATGCACAAATATTACACGTCAACAGTGTGGGCGTATGCAATAAAGAGTAAACTGATTTTTAAAACTCCCATCCACGATATTCCTTGACGACGGAATTGTTATCCTTACGCATTCGACGCACCGCACTAGCCTCACCCTTGGGCACACAGCGTTTCTTCAGATCACGCTTTTCGCGGACTTGCAGATCGCCCTTTATACGGCCGGTGATGAGCGACGGTGCAATGGTGCTGGCGGTCGTAGAATACGATCGGACGCTGCGTGCATCGTTCAGTAGCTTCCTAACCATCATCATACGATACTGACGCGAGTTACGGTCGACTCCGGCCTCGTCTTCTGCATCGCTGTCGGGGTCATCCGACTCAACATTGCGCCGTTCGGCTAGTCCTTCGCTGGTGGTTTCTACGAACTCTTCTCCACCAGACTCGACCTCCTCGTTGACGGTTGCAACAATCTCAAGGGATTCTTCACATTCAGCAGGTGCGGGTTTTTCCATATTATCCTGCCCCGACATGGACTGAAGGTAGCTAAGGATGGCAGAGTTTGCATCGGCCTTTTTTGCACTCTTTTGCGATGGTTTTTCTTCGGCAAATTTAATTTCCTCTTCTAGCTTTTTCCGACATTCTTCCAGCTTATCGTCATCTAACGTGATCGTTGCGCACTGATCGTGTTCATCGTGTTCTTCTGTGTCTGAAATACCCGCGGAGCTCTCTTCCTCATCTTCCTCGTCCTTGTTGGTGCCCGCTTCGTGATACTCTCTCATCAAGTCATCCTCCATTTCCTGTGTGAAACCGTAACCCGAGCAAAGCACCTCACGATCCAACTCGTCGTCCCGTTCGAGATCGCCAAATCGAGGAAACTCTTCACTTTCGTAGCCAAACTTCTTGCGGAAGAGTTCGCGCACGCCCTGTACATCGCGGTCAAAGTACATCTCCGCGTTCGGATGCGAGGTCGAGATCATTTGCGGAAAATCGATCAGTATTGGGTGCTGCTCCTGCGTAATCATGATGTTAAACTCGTTGAAATCCCCGTGAATCACGCCACAGTTACCTAACCGGACGATTAAGTTCATCAGATCGTCGTACAGTGCCTCAACGTTGCCCACCTCGCACACGTTCGTCAACGGGTAGCCGTCGACCAGTTCCATGATGACGCAGTGCCGGTTGAAGTCGATCGGTTTCGGCACGGGAAAGCCACGATCGTGTAGCGCTTTCATGTACGCGAACTCGCGTGTGGCCGAAATGCGAGAAAGGTACAGCCAGCCCATCTTGTGCCGCTTGCCATGGTAATCGCGCTTTTCCCGCACGTTTCGGAAGCAAATTCGCCCGAGGCGATGCAACTTTAGGCAGAGTGGTGTGTCTTCGTCGTCCATCACGGTGTAGATGTTGGACTCTTTCCCCGTACCGATCTGATTGCCAAAACCGGCAATGGAACCGCGCAGGGTGAGGGCTTTCAGGGCCAGATAGTCGTAGCCCATGTTTGACAAACGGAATCCATCGACTGTGTGGTGGGATAGAGATTGGCAAGAAGTCTGTCATACTTCTCGGCGCTGATTCGACGCTTACTTACATCGTGGTCCACGTTCGTATGTGAGCAGTTTATGTTTGCAAAGTTCGCGCAACAATTTATGCACACCACCGGCCTTCAGGCTAGCAATAGCGGCCACCAGCGCTCCTGGCACTAGCTCGTGGTTCTTCATACCCATTTCGATCTGCGAAGCATTGGAAATGTGTCAATCAATGCGATGTCCGAATTACCCACATAGTAGGTTTTGAGCCGCTTCACTTACTGCTGTCAGTATCCGAAAATCCTCTTTGCTGAGGTACCGGAGCACCGTTACATCTAGTTTACCCATGGTTGGCCACTGTCCTTTATTTCACTGCTGAATCGAACAAGCCAGAGGCTTAGTTAACCAATTTTCACCGGATCACTTCCTCGTGTTCCGAAAGTTTCTGTTTACAAACCGACGTCAATGAAGACTGTCAGCGAGACCAAGGTGCAGTAATGAAGGATACGCCTCGTGCATCAAGGTTAGTATAATAATTAGCAAAACGGGCCTTTGCTTTGCTTCTACCATGCTACGGGATCTAATTAATAACGTTCTGCGATGATATTAATATGAGCCGAGCTTGACTTCTGTAAAAAGGTTCTCTTATTCAGGTTTAGGCTAGAAATTAAATCGTAATCCGTATTGTAGTGGCCATCCCTAGGCACCAACACACACCCAGCACGCAGTATCGGCTGTTCCGTCGTTCGCCGTCGTAACGTCGCGCGCTCTCTCTCTCTCTATCTCTTGTGTTCATGGCCAACGGATTGTCCCCGGACTGACGAACGCAAGCAAACGTAGCGGAGTGTCGTGAGGGAGAGTGTGGAGAAAAATAGTAAACGTCACGACTGTGAGTTGGAAGTTATGGTGGAAGAAAAAAGTGGCACAATCAGTCCTGTGTTCCGAGCTAATTTTGTGTGTCTGAAGTGATCAATTCGCGGTTGCCCTGACATCTGGCCCCAAGATGTCACCCCCGGGTAATGGAATCTTTGTGGTCCGGGGTGAAATGTCCACCTTGACGACGGCTATGCGCCGCGGGTCTCGGTGGAGCTTCAACACGTATCAGGTAAGCAGTGAAGTGACCATCTACCGATGCGCACCATCTGGAACGGAATCCCGTGCCCGGATTCCTACGAAAATCCATCAACGATGGAGAATGTACGTCAATAACATTGTTACCGCTTCAGGATGACGAAAAGGATGTGCTACTGAAGAGCTTTCAAGAGCTGAAGGAGGTGCTGCTGCAGGTGGAAGATTTGCGGCTGGTGGAACCGAGCGTATTCTTGGCCCCGTTCCTCGAAGTCATCCGTTCGGAGGAGACGACCGGACCGGTCACCAGTCTGGCTCTGTCTGCTGTCAATAAGTTTCTTTCGTATGGCTTGATCGATCCGACACACTCGACGTTGGCGGCAACGGTGGAAAACATTGCGGATGCCGTAACGCACGCCCGGTTCGTAGGGACGGACCAAACATCGGACGGTGTGGTGCTGACGAAGATCATACAGGTGCTGCGGACATTGGTGCTCAGTCCGGAGGGTAGTGCACTGTCGGACGAGAGTATGTGCGATATAATCTTGAGTTGTTTCCGGTTGTGCTTCGAGCCGCGGTTGAACGAGCTTGTGCGCCGGACGGCCGAGAACTCGCTGAAAGATATCGTGCTCTTGCTGTTTATGCGTTTGCCGCAGTTTGCCGAAGGGGACAGCTTTAACACACTGAAGACGCTCAAGATGCGCTCGAGCTCGATGGACCAGTCGGGCAAGCGGCGCAAATACAGCAAAGCGGGTGCGAAAGAGGAACCGAAACCTCCGGCGACCGCGGCGACCCCGGTGGTACCAAAGATAGTCACTGGTTCGATGGTGGAGGATGCTGCGGGCTCAGGTGAAGAACCGATCACGCCGGTATCGCTGACGGCACCGAATCGCATCCTGAAGGCACCTCCGTTGTCCACGACGCCGGCTACTCCGGCTGGAGTGATCGTCGATATGCAGGGAACCATTTCTCAGACACCCAAGGCAAATCCAGATGTAGTGACCATTTCGACAAACGAAACCCTAAACTCGGGCGAAGCAACTATTCCCGAGCCAGAGCCGGAGCCGGTGGCTGTTTCCACCGGTCTCGAAGAAGCTGCTCCGAGTGACTCGGCCTCTTTCGTGAACTCCGTTGGTGTTCGTTTTACACCTCAACAGCCAGATGAAGAGCTGGCCACAAGTGGCATCGCTAGCACCACCACAACGTCAGCATTTTCACACGTTCCCTACGGGTTGCCCTGCATCCGGGAGCTATTCCGGTTCCTGATTTCGTTGTGCAACCCGCTGGACAAGCAGAACACGGATGTGATGATCCACATGGGCCTGACACTGCTCACGGTCACGTTTGAGGTTGGCGCTGACAGTATCGGGCGGTACGATTCGCTGCTCGCGATCGTGAAGGACGATCTGTGCCGTAATCTCTTCGCGCTGCTCGCAACCGAACGGATATCGATCTTTGCCGCTGATTTGCAGCTCTGCTTTCTGCTGTTCGAAGCCCTCCGGGCGCAGCTCAAGTTTCAGCTTGAACACTACCTCACGCGCGTGGCGGACATGATAATGAACGACAGTCCGCGCATCCTGTACGAGGCGCGCGAGCTCGCGATGGACAACTTGCTGCAGCTGTGGCGCATCCCGGGCTTTGCGGCCGAACTCTACATCAACTACGATTGCGACCTGTACTGCACGAACTTGTTCGAGGATTTGTCCAAGTTGCTCTCGAAGAACACGCTGTCGGCCACACAGGCCATCTACAGTATCCACACGCTGTCGATGGACGCGCTGCTAACGATCGTGGAGTCGATCGAGAGAAACTGCGTGCAGGCAAAGAGCGGACAGAAACCGACGTACATGCGGCACTCGCGAAACAATTCGTACGCAACCGATAGAATTGTTCTCGATCACTCGTTGGCCGCAGCGACGGAGTTTGCCCGGGTATCCGAAATCGAATCGGGAGGCAATGGCGAAGACACAGCAGAAAGCACCGCGCTGGCTGCCGGTGAACCAATGGTCGCCGTGGAGAACATTAGCAAATTTCTGCACTCTAGTCAAACGGATCGGCTGCGAGGGGCGAGCGACCAATCGAACGGTGGTGGAGGTGTGGTTCCTGTTGCGACGGTTCCAACGGAAGACCCAGCATTGGCACCGCCAGCATTGTCGCACGAAGAGCTGGCAGCGATCAAGCGCAAGAAGCGCCTTCTGACACAAGGGACCGATCTGTTCAATCAGCGCCCGGAGAAGGGTATACAGTTTTTGCAAGAAAACGGTCTCCTAAGTGCGGTGCTCGACCCACAGGAAGTGGCCCAATTTCTGCGCGCAAACTCCGGTCTCGACAAGAAGATGATCGGTGAGTACATCAGCAAAAAGCGTAACGTTGAGAGCCGCATCCTGGAGGTGTTTGTGAAATCGTTCGACTTTGCGGGCCTCATGATCGACCAGGCGCTCCGGCTGTACCTAGAAACGTTCCGGTTGCCGGGCGAGGCCCCGCTCATCTCGCTCGTCATGGAACACTTTGCCGACCACTGGCACGTGAGTATCGTGGCGACCGGAATTTGGTCTCAAAAGAATGGAACATCTGCTACGGTTGGATTTACTTTCCCCAGGAATGCAACAACGAACCGTTCGCCAACACGGACGCAGCGTTTCGGCTGGCGTACGCGGTCATCATGTTGAACATGGACCAACACAACCACAACGCGAAGCGCCTGAACGTACCGATGACGGTGGAAGATTTTCAGCGCAATCTGCGGGGCCTGAACGGCAATTCGGACTTTGACCAGGAGATGCTGACTAAAATCTATCACTCGATACGGTACGTTTCGGTAGCCGAGGCCGAGGTACTCGAGGCCGTGCATTTTATCTTACACCTAGTTTTTGTTTTTCATTCGCCCAGGAACGAAGAGATTGTCATGCCGGCCGAGCAGACGGGTCTGGTGCGGGAAAACTACCTGTGGAAGGTACTGCTACGCCGTGGAACCACAAAGGACGGTATCTTCCGGCACGTGTTCGGCCCCCAGCACGATCGCGAGCTGTACCGTGTGATTCAGGGGTCAACGCTTGCTGCGCTCAGCTTTGTGTTCGACAAATCGCTCGACAACGTCACACTGTACCAGAAGGCCATCGGTGGCTTCGTCAAGTCGGCAGCGATTGCCGCGCACTTCCAGCTCCACGGCGACTTTGATGCGCTAGTGTTGACACTGTGCAAGTTCAGCACGCTCCTAGCGCCACCACCGAACGATGCGAACGAAATCGCGAGCTGCGTAATGTTTGGCCAGAACTTGAAGGCACAACTCGCGATGCGCACGGTGTTTACGCTGATCCACGAGCACGGTGACTGTATGCGCGAGGGATGGCGCCACATGATGGACGTGATTTTGCAGCTTTTCCGCTTCAAGTTGCTTCCGAAGGCCCTGATGGAGGCGGAAGATTTTTGTGAACCCAGCGGTAGGGTGGTGCTGCTGCGGGAACAGAACCCACTGCCGAAAACGGACGCGGGACTGTTTAGCTCGCTCTACTCGTACCTTGCCAATGATGGGCAACGGCAGCCGACGTATGAGGAGCAGGAGGTGATCAAGGTGTCGCGCAAGTGCACCCGTGAGTGTCAGATCGAGCAGATCGTGAATGAGTCCAAGTTCCTGCAGTATGAATCACTCGAGGAGCTGATCGGCTGTCTGCTGGCAATGATTGTGCCCCCGGAAGGTCACAAGAATGCCGCGGGTCAAGCCGGCGCCGGTGGCATCAGCGCAACCGGAGGCAGTCCGCAGCCCGCGTACGGTGAGTGTACGGTTGTGTTTCTGCTCGAACTGCTTGTGAAAGTGCTGATACAGAATCGCGATCGGCTGCTGCCGGTTTGGGGCCGTGTTCAGGAGAAACTGTATGCCTTGCTGGTCGGCGGATCGAGCTACGATTTCAGCTATCTTCTGCAGCGCACGACCGTTGCCCTGCTCAAGCTGGCCATCTATCTCATGCGCAACGAAGATCTCTGTTCGACGATCCTGCAGAGCCTGCGGATGCTGCTGGCCCTGCCGCCGGCGGTCATTCTGGCCATCTCGAAACCGATCTCGATCGGTATGTACGAGCTGCTGAAAACGAGTGCGCAAAACATTCACACCGAGGCCGACTGGGTGATCGTGTTCACCGTGCTGGAGTGTGTAGGGGCTGGTGCGGTACCACCGGAGTACGTTGATCCGGCGCCTGCCAAGGGCCGCTCGCAGGGTTCCACCGGTACAGTGAGTGGCGCCAAATCGGATGGTGCACTGAGCAGTGAAGAGGATTCGGGACTACCCGATCGGGGTTACATTTCCGACACGGAGCTCAGTTCTTGCGTGACGTTGCCAATGAAGACACCGGGAGGCCCATCGGTGGCGTCAACCACGCCACCACCGATGCCGAGCCCTACGGCGGGTGATGCTTGGATACTGGTCAACAAGGACACGATCGATCTGGCATCGGGCATCGGTTCGGGGCCTGGCACCAACGGTGGCTCCGCTGGTGGTCGATCTCCATCGCCGTGCCACTCGATCCAGTATCGCTGCCAACTGCTCGAACATTCGGCGTTCGCACTGGTCAAGTGTTGGGAAAGTTTGGCATTTATCGTCCGGAACGTGGCCCACATTACGCCGTACAATTTCGAGAGTTGCGTACGCTGCATCCGGACATTCGTCGAAGCATCGATGGGTTCATCGCATCCCCATCAGCAGCACCACCAGCAGTACCCCGACCGCAGTTACGGTGGAAAAGTGTCACGACGCAAGGCAGGTGGTGGTCTAGAGCGAAAAGAACGACAGCGGAAGGTGCACGGTGCCGCACAGCCTGGAAGCGGACTGTCCGCAACGTCCTCGTCGACGGGCGTTGGTGATAGTAGTGACAGCGAATCGGACGAACTGCCCGAACGCTATCAATCGATCTCGATCCAGTTGCTTGACCTGATGCACACCCTGCACACGCGGACGGCGCAAATCTTTCGCTGGTGGGCCGAGGAAGGTGGTGCGGTGCCACAGTGTGCATCTCTCTGGTCCCAGGGCTGGTGTCCGTTGCTACAGGGCATCGCCCGCCTAGCGACCGACCATCGGCGACAGGTGCGCACCAGCGCCATCACCTGCCTGCAGCGGGCTCTTCTCGTGCAGGATCTACAAACGCTGACCGGACTCGAATGGGCCGGTTGCTTCAAGCAGGTTCGTAACGGCGCTGAAGACGGCGGCCACACGTTCACTTTCGTGCTCTATCTTGGTAGGTTCTATTTCCACTACTGCAAGAGCTGCTACAGGAGAAAGCCAGTGGCCCGCAGGAGATTGGGTTGCTGGAGGAATCACGCATCCGCACGGCCACCATCATGTCGAAGGTGTTTCTGCATCATCTGACGCCTCTCATTGCGCTGCCAAACTTCCAGGAGCTGTGGCTTGAGATATTGGACTACTTCGAGCGCTTCATGACGGCCGGTTCCGACATGCTGTACGAAGCGGTGCTGGAAAGTCTGAAAAATATGCTGCTGGTGATGCACTCGGTAAGTGCGACGTCCACGAATACTGTCACGGGGGCTTAACGTTTTCCCCGTCTTAGGTTTGCGTCTTCCACAACACCGACGGCTTGACGCATTCGATGCTGTGGGACGTTACCTGGCAGCGGATATCCAGCTTTCTGCCCAACCTCAAGGATGAACTGTTCAAACAGGAAGGTAAGACGCTTGCGTGTGCTTCCCTTTTAACCCTAGTGTTGATGAGCAAACCGAAAAGAGGGCACGCAAACATCCCAACACGGCCCATGGTTAGGGGAATGCCTTGGTTGTGTTTGCAATCCGTGAAGGTTTCGAATTTAAATGTCCCTCTTCTTCTATGCTTTTCCCACACATGCGCCAATGGAAATTAGTTTAAAGGATAGACGCGATTTTGTAAGTGAGCCGCAAAAAAGGGACACTGCGAACGGAAATTGAATGTGCTCGATCCCAAACACTAGGGTTGGCAGAATGCCTTCGGTTAACGCATATTAACGACATGCTTTCGTTTGACCCCCTCAAGCCGTCCGTGCTTCGGTTACCGTCAGTGCTGCTGGAGAAATGGTGCCTGGTAGTTCTCAATCCGCTCCAGTTGTATCATCGGTGGCCAGCGATCATGTAACCGAAGGAAGCAACAGCAGTACCGGGGCCAGCGCTCCGCTTGTTATGCTCCACCCTGCGCCAGTGCCGCCACCGGAAAGCGCGCTGCGGCATCATTCACCACCATCGTCTGCCTTTGCCGGTCAGCCAAGTGCTGTGAACGTCGGTCCGACGGCCGAAATCCATCGTACTCCCGTCCGATCTTTGGCGCCAAACAATCTCCTGATGAGCAGCACGGCCACTGCCGACTTTGGTGGGCTGCCAATGATGATGTTACCGCGCGTTACCACACTTCCAGCATCCACTTCGGTGCCGGTCGGTGGCAGAATTGATTCTGCAACTCAACCCCCGGCAGTTAATCCACCCAGCACGACCCAGGCCGCTGTACCGACAAGTGACCAACCTCAGAGGCCGACCGTTTCAAACGTCATAGAACTGCCGGAAGTGACCGTTTTACCTTGTACGCCATCACGCGTCGCGGTAGCCGACGGGGCACCGGTGACCGACCCAACGGTTCCCATCAGTCACCGGCTGATGGGCTCCCAGTATCCATCGCTGCAGCACGTCCCCGTAGGTATTGCGCAAAGTTTTGCACCCATCTTTGTGCAACCGAACAGGCCGGGGGAGCAAGTTTGTTCGGACATTTACTCCGACTACGCGAACGATCCGTACAATCTGACATTGCAATTTGAGCATGGTTCCGGAGTCAATGGTTCGGCGGTGTCCGGAACGGGAACGGAGGAAGAAAAACCGACAACGACAACAGTGTCGACGATAGGGACGGTTAGCGGACAGACGGTGGCCACCGGGAACGAGTTACAGAACGTGTTTCAATCGGCTCAATACTTTAGCTTCCCGTCCACCGGCCACATCCCACCGGGGTCGGAGATGCTCTTCGGAGAACCGTAGGGCACGGAGCGTGACAACCTGTTGCGGCGTTCCAGAGGCCAGGGAAGGACATTCCAAACTGCTTCTCAAATCAAGTGTTGATTATGTCGCTGTGTTGCAATTTTTTGTGTAAGGCGTAGAGTGAAACGATCTTGGACGATCTTGAACGATCTTACGTTCGAAAGCAGCAACGAACTGCAAACAGCTGTAAATGCTACGGGGCTTACGCAGCCAGCACTGTTGTGTGTTTTTAAAGCAAAATTTATTGTATTTATTAGTGAATGTTTGATCGATTCGAAGCGATATAGAAACGGTGACCACGGTTGTTTGTTGATCAATTTTAATTCCACTACTCGTTACTTTACCTTCGTTAGGTTTTAGCTATTAAAACACACCCGTTTCAAACAAAGAGAGACAACGGATTAGGCACACGGCAACCCTACTATTCTTCTTCTTTTTATTCTTCACCACCCTCACGTATTACTTCGGGAACGGGTCCCTCTTGTCGTGAAATCGAGTCCAGAGCCCCGTGGACACCGGGCGCATCCGATGTCCGTTAGCAAAATGAAAGCAGAGTATTGAGAAAAAATAAATAAACATATATTATGGTCTATTAACGAAACCAATGTTTCGCGTGTGGTCGGTTCCCCGGGTGTGGTCCCCCTGTCCTGTTACGTTCCGGTGGATGCTTCGGTTTGGAAAATTGCCAATAGCTGTTCTGGAGTGTGCCGGCAACCGTTCTTGTCCAGTACGATCGTCTTTTGGCGTGATTTCGAACCACGATCCAGACTGACGTCACTCTTCCGGAGTTCCAGCAGTTTCGAGAGATACTTGATCAGCTCCGTGTTGGCCTCACCGTCGATCGGTGGGGCGGCTATTGAATTCACATAAGAGCGGTTTGTCAGTAAGCTGATCGCGTTTGTTGGTCACCTCCATGCTTACCAATCTGACAGCCAATGCCTTCTTCGCTCACGTCGGTAATGCCGCTCGTTTTCGCACCCGGTTTGGCCAGAATTTTTATGATCAAATTGCCGGTCCTACCATCGACTAGGATGGGACCGGTTGTAGCGGGGGCAGCTTCACTGTTGGCCGACGGTTTGGCGTTTTTGCCACCTTTACTGGCACCCTTTTTGGACATGGTCGTCGCCGATTGAAACCGACCCAGAGTTGATGTTTGGGCGAATGTTTTGATGAGTTGGATCATCGAAGCAACCACAGGACAGGAGGACGAACTTGACACAATGCGGTTCGATGGGAGTTGTTTACAAACAGCTGATTTTGACAAGCGCTGGGTTCGGATGGCGAAAAGGCCATTAATTAGTGATTAGGAAGGAATTTGTTGTTGTTGCGTGACGAGCGATTGATACGAAAGGACCTCCGAAAATACATTACTTGCCGTCACACAGAGCACACAAACGCAAAAGTGCGTCATTGTGAAATTTTTTTTGATTTTTTGGCGTGAGTATACACCGCACCTTATCAGGAAGGGAAGAAAGTTGCTCTCGGTACCGTAAGGTGGCCTTATTCGGATCGTAGGCTGACCTAGTTACGCTCTTTGCGCTCCATTATCAAACCTACTCGATCATATTGGCTTTTGTGGCGTTCCGCGATCTAACTCCGCGCTGAACCGGTGTGTTGCGGTCGTTGGCTTGTTGCAAAAAACGACCGATAAACGATGCATGCAAGCAACTGAATGGCGCAGTAAACGGAAGTCGCTGCACCGTTCAAGTGGACACTAGTCTGCGGTGGCTTCGGAAAGCGTGTGACAAGTGATTGCACGAAAGTTCGCCAGCTTCGTCCTTTTTAGCACCGTTCGGCTGCGGGCGAAGCAAGCTCGGGAAACACAAACCTTACATAAGGTCCTTCCGAGCTATCCGATCGGCACCCCGCCGGGCGATATACAAAACAAACTGCGCGTCGCTCATCGAAATCGGTTGTCGATCGTGATCGCGAGGCAAACTAATCGAGTGTATGATCGTTTTGCCAGACATTGATATAGTTTTCCGAGTGGCTGCTTTAGTTGGTTCTTGTTTCGTTTTGCCCGATTTCCGTGTTTACTCTTACCGGGGAATGAATCCGGCGTTTCGTCAGTTTTTCGCAGTGCTTCCATTTGCCGTCGGGCGCGGCTCGTTGGTGCGGTGTGGCCGGACCAGTGATCGACAGCTGACAGGAGTATTGTTAACGCAGCGTCGCGATCCGCGTGTGCTCGGAGCATTATTCTCAGCCCAGCGTCGGTACTGTTGCTTCGAAATGAAGCCCAAGGTGTACGTGACACGAAACGATTACGCCCGAATTGGGTTGGATTTGCTTAAAGAGGAGTAAGTGGTGATAGATCGCTGTTGGTTTCTTTGACTCGTTGAAGCTGTACGATACCCACTTTTAGGTGCGATATTTCACTGTGGGACGAATCGTATCCAGTGCCCCGGGATGAGTTCCTAAAGAATGTAGCCGGCAAGGATGCGATCTACTGTTCGTTGAACGATCGCATCGATAAGGAGCTGCTCGATCAGGCTGGGCCGAATCTGAAAGTCATTTCAACGATTTCCGTCGGGTAAGGCAGCCTGTCCGGTGAGGCTGACATTGCGGCCGCAAACAATCACCATTTTTCCTTGTTCTTCAGCTACGATCATATCGATGTGAAGGAGTGCAAACAACGAGGAATTCGTGTCGGATACACACCGGACGTGCTAACGGATGCGACAGCGGAACTAACGGTTGCCCTGTTGCTAGCCACCGCCCGACGGATGTTTGAGGCCAACAAGCAGGTGCACACGGGTGGTTGGAAATCATGGTCACCGATGTGGATGTGTGGTCGGGGTGTGAAAAACTCGGTCGTAGGAATCTTCGGGTTCGGGCGCATCGGCCAGGAGGTGGCGAAACGATTGGCTCCGTTCAAACCGTCCACCATTCAGTTCACTAGCCGCACGGACAAATTCCTGACCGCCGAGGATCTCGGTGTGACACAGGTTCCGTTTGATGAGTTGGTTGAAACGAGCGACTTTCTCATCATCGCGTGTTCGTACAACGTGGAAACGGCGAACCTCTTCAACGATGCCGTGTTCTCGCGCATGAAACCATCGGCCATACTGATCAACACGAGCCGCGGCGGCGTGGTAGAACAGCACGACCTGATTCATGCACTACGGGCGGGCAAAATACAGGCAGCTGGACTGGATGTGACCACACCCGAACCGCTACCCCTCGACAATCCGCTGTTAACGCTACCGAATGTGGTGCTATTGCCCCACATCGGAAGCGCAGATATTGAAACACGCATCGAAATGTCGCGCATAACGGGATGCAACATATTGGCCGGCTTGAAGGGTGTAAAGATGCTGTCGGAAGTTTAAGATGCCACCGAATTTTTTAGGCGCTCGTTTAATGAGCTGTCCCTTGGGGCATATTGTTATACTGTACTTGGAAATAAATAAAAGGGATCGATGACTCCGATTCGTGTTTTTGTCTCCACTCACTTTGTATTTTTGATCCTTCACATATTCCCATCCGTTTGTTCTCGGCAATCGTGTCCTCCTTAACTACCTACTCGCATCGGCGGGGAAACCAGTATAACGCCGTCTCCACGTACGAACAGCATCGGGATCGTACGTTTGGTTGTCTTGTACACTTCCTCGTACGTTTCCTCGTCGATTTCCACCGTTGTTACGGTTTCCTCCGCATCGCCCAGCACCATATTGAGATGTTGGTCAAATGCCTACGGAACAGTGCAAGAGTAAGTGCTGTGGCAATTCGAACCGATTGAGGTGGCCCACTATTCTTACGTGCAATCGTCCACGAAGCTCGCGTTCGTTGCGCATCTTAACGTAGATTTTTTCATCTAAACTAAGCCGGATTAGATCTAGCGGTTCCTTCACCGGGATAATGGGCATCTGGTGAAAAGAAGAAAATATTAAATTCGCCTGTTGCACACCAACGCACTTCGGTTGTAGCCGCCTTCTTACCTGCTCTTCTTCGGTCATTTTTGTGGCTCGTGTAATGAAAACGAAATGAAAAATCAATCGTAAACTCCACAAATCGACTTTTATCGCTTTGGCTTCACGCAAATTTTAAGGACGCTGTGACTGCCGGCCGAAAATTTGACGTTTACGAACGTAAACAAATTATGACAGCGCCTGATTAGGCAGGGTTCACAGGTACTTTGGAAACCTACCGCGAGAAAGAGCGTACGTCTAAAAGATCGGCCACCCAAAAGAATTCCGTCGGAGTGGTAATACCTTCGATAAAATTGGTTAGTCGAACGTTTAGCTCGGTCGAATCCGTTGCCAAACAAATTTCTTGCCAGCGTAGCTTTCCAAAAATATACGTTGGCCTAATGCGCAGGGCCGATGTTGGCCCAATCGCGCACTCGCTTCAAAGCCGCATGGTGCTGGCAATACGAGCGAGACGGGGAGATATGTAAACATGTGCTTATTAGTTTCGCTTGGCCGTACCGCGAGACTTTGAAGGCATTTTGGGCTTCGAAAACCTTTTTGGGGCGGTAAAATACTAGCGAAACGGTCCAATTACCTGACAAACTCTAGCAGCAGGGTGTTCATAATTTTTGGTGAGTAAAGTTTGTGACCAAACGGGCGTCATCTTTCGTGCATACCGTGCGCCGTGCATTGGCCGGTGGCCGAAATGAAATGTGCTACGTTTTTGTGTCCGTTTAACGCGTACGCTGCGATTGTGCGCCGCAATTCGATTGAGATCCAGCAAACAGTTGTTTATCTCACAGGTTCATGGTGGAATAAATGACGAATTTGGTGTATCGCGGCCGGAGCATTCGCTTGCTCGCCCGGCTATGGACATAACCTCACTTACTGTAATTATTTACGTTCTCTTCTCGCTCGATTTTAGTTTGTACGCGATGAGTTTTCGTGGACGAGGTGGGGGCCGAGGCGGGGGCGGTGGTGGCGGTGGAGGTTTCCGCGGTAATCGCGGCGGCGGCGGCGGAGGGGGCCGAGGTGGAGGCGGGCGAGGAGGTTTCAACAATCGTAGTTTCGGCAACCGGGACGAGGGCCCGAAAAACATTATCCCGCTCGGATTCTACGACTACCCGTGCCAGGAGGATCTTGTGGCGAAGGTGGAGATCGAGAATGTGCCGTTCTTTAATGCCCCCATCTATATGGAGGGTGAGAAGCAGATCGGTAAAGTGGACGAAATATTTGGCCATCTGAAGGATTTCTACGTGTCGATAAAGCTGATGGACAACATGAAACCGGATGGTTTCCAACCGAAGCAGAAGCTCTTTATCGATTCTGCCAAACTGCTGCCGTTGGCAAGATTCCTGCCAGGGAATCAGACACGACGGCCAGGCGGTCGCGTTGGTAAACCAGGCGGTGGCCGTGGCGGCGGTCGTGGACGTGGCGGTGGTGGCTTCGGCGGAGGTGGCGGTGGCTTCCGTGGCGGAAGAGGAGGTCCTGGAGGCGGCGGTGGTGGATTTAGGGGACGCGGCGGCGGTGGTGGCCGAGGTAGTGGTGGGTTCCGGGGCGGAAGAGGTGGTGGCGGCGGTGGCGGTAACCGGTGGTAGAGCCTTGGGTTGTTTAAATGTTCCGAACGGTTTGATCGTAAGTGTAACTGTGGACCCTACACTGACCAGAGTAGATTTGTGAATAAGTGCTTAATGTTTAAGAGAAAGGAAAATACAAACGTTGCGTCTTCGCTTCAGAACACGCCCAATCGACTCCAAAGTGGGCAAAATCCTTCTTTCTGGGTGATTGCTGTTTTTAATTTTTATCTTCATTTTCAATTCGTTTTTTCGTCTTTAAACTTATTTAATCTTCAATAGCTTAGCTGTGCGCCTTCGGACGACCGTTTTCGGCCCGAGCACGACAACGAGAGCGAATTACTTTACTTAGCATCTGGTTATTAAGAGAGCGTCGCTACGACGATTCTGCGGCACATTCCTAACGGCAAACTGGACAGTAGCGTTTCTCCACCAACCAGCGATCGCCGTGAAACTGGTGACTGCACGGTGGCAAACGTTTGCTACGATTATCATCGATTAGCTCCAAACAGACGTTACCTCTTTGATGTTGGTAGGGGTTCTTTGGCGAGCAACGAAAGCAAGCGATTTCGAAAAACGACCGATTAGAGGGAGGGAATATCAACACAAATCACACCAAACTTACCCATTTGTTTGGCACTCCGATGGCACGGTGACAGAAATATGGCCATAAATCGAAGAAGTTCGAATTCATTGTCCCGACAGAACTGGGAGCGCAGATCGCGTTCGTGAAGCAGTGCCGGGCTACTAGATGCCCGCCGAGCCCTTCACCGTTTGTTACGAACGATGCGCTTCCATCCAAACGAAAGCACACGCAAACGGGACGGCGAACTTCGGTCGGCTCCACTGGCCGGTTAGCTGTTTCTTGGTGGACGGTGCAAAAGTGGCCATTGAGTGCCTCGATGGTAAGACGATCGCGGTCACAGTGTGGACAGGTGTGGATATCTGGGGAGTCGTACTGGTCACAGTTCGCTTTACGGGAGTACTTTGCCAGCAGCTCGTCGTATGAAATTATCCGTTGTAAAGGATGGGTTAGTGCGGCACACCTTGGCACTGCGGCACTTTGGACACACCAGACAGCTTAACGTGCGGCCATTAAGGTAAACTACAAAACCAACAAAATGATCGATCCCATTCAGCCAGCTCGTAGGAGCCTTTGTTTTTGAGGTACTTACTGCTCATCGCTGAACGTAGCGCATACCTTAAGTAGATGTTTGTAATTTCTTTTTATTGATTAAAAGGAAATGCGCTTTACAAGCTAAACTTTTATTTCAACCGTTCAACCAACTTCAAATTGTTTGCGCCCGTTTTTGTGTATTTGTTTTTTTTGTACCTTTCTTCACAAGCAAAAGTTGTGAAAGTAAATATTAAAAAAGTGTACGAAATGTATTGCAAAAATACAAAACCAAATCCTGGTCTAATTTTCCGAGCCAATTCCCGAACGTGCTTCCAAAATCGCCAGCGTACATCACGTATCGCGTTGACGATGAGCCGCCTCCGGAACCGGAAAGCATCGAACCGAAATCAGCAGATAGTAAAGATGTAGTGGTGACCAAGGATGCGCCTAAACCGGCTGAAACTGCCGTATCACTTTAGAAAGCAAATGCATTATCGTTACGATTGTTAGTCATAATGAAACAGAAAACTGATGAAGTGCTGCAGCAATTGTATTTTATTGGTGCAAAGCCGAGAAGTTGGTCCAGAACGAAAGAATAGCGTAAATGTCAGCAGCATACGAACTCATGTGTAGACATGATGTAAGTGCAAGTCTCCGTACATCTTCAAATCGACCAATATGAATGGTTTGTGTAATATCAAATAATTTATTTGCCAAAATCAATAACTTTGCCGCACAATCCCAGTGACGGCGGCGTTTTACTGTCGTATTTACAAAAAGCTTACCACTTTTTACGTTTCAAGAAAGGGACAAACAAATAAATTACATTAGCGTGCAATCACCGTCATTTCGTCCGATTTCCTAATCCACAAGCTGCCTCGATGTCTTGCTATGCTTTCCACAACACGGCTCACATTGCCAGTCTACACGAAACTGCTATTTCCTTGATCGAAATAGATGCTCCGAGCCTGCGCCACCACGGAGCTGATCACAGTCGGTCCACCAGTCGTTCCTCCGATACCCTCAGTGCCACCGTTTGCTACTCGCCGTCCCGGCTCACGAGTGGTTGAGCCTAGGATTTCTGTATTGTTTGTGCTTAAAATACCGTTCGTTTCTCCTGTGCCAACCATACCGCCACCGCCGTTACTGCTAGGGGGTGAGTGGTTACTGCTAGAGGGCGAACTGCTCAGACCACTGGTCGAGTGTGCATCGCTACTGCCGGCACCACTGCTGGCAACGCCCGTACTGGGATGGCCCCAGTTGGATGGTTTTATTGGGAGAATTTTCGGTTTCGGTGGAAGTGGCGGTGGTCCCCGTTGGCTATCAACATTGCTACCAGGATGGCTATCGGAAGATCCAACCCCATTCGGTAAAACCGTTGCCTGATACCGCCCCGGATGATGGTGGTAGTGCTGGCCATGCGGATGATGATGGTGGTGATGATGAAGGAGCGGATAGTGCGTGTGGTATGCAGTGGCCGAGGCAACCGTACTATTGACGGAACCACTAGCGCCAGTCGCCGACGCTCCCGTATGGTGATAGTGATGAGGATGAAGATGCGTACTGTGCGAGGATGGTGAAGTTCCGGGGGACGTATCCGCCGGATGGTCGCAGCAACCATTAGCTGCTATCACGGTTGCTCTCGTTGTTCCTGCATTACCATCACCACTTGCATCGGACTGATCGTCCGAAAGTGCGTGTAGTGCGCGTATAGTTGGTGCCGTTGGCGATTGTCCGCTGGTGGCATGAGTAAAGACTAGTGTAGTGTCTGTAAGAATATCAAAAACTTGACATTACCATATGAATGACATTATTTATGACGCTATTTAATGTTTTATATATATGCAAGATTAGAACAAACAATAGTCAATACATCAACTGTTGCAAACTGATGATAAGAACATTTCAATAACTAACGAGTGATGGACAAAATCTATGAAGGAACAAATGTTTGACGTATAATTATTGAGACACAGCCCAAATTTGTATAAAACCCATTTAAACAAAACCCACATTCCATTTCGGAAATTTCTTTTAAAGGGAAGCCAAATTTCTAACAAAACAGTGACTAAATATGAAGCAAACGATTAACCACAATGTATATATGTATATGAAACATGGGAAACAATGTAAAGCAGGCACATGTAAAGAACGAAAATGGGAGAACAATGGAAACACTGGAACGGTTAGAAAGACATAAAATAAAGCAATAAATAACACAGGACATAGCTAATCGATGTATGAAATACTACAAAAAAAGGAAACAAAAACACCCTAATCTATCAACAATGGAAACACTACACAATGAAGGTATAAACACACAAAACCAAAACATTAAACACAGCGAACAGAAACATGTACGGCGATGATCTGGTGATCAATCTATGGAAAAATTGCGGTTTAGTGCGGACCTTGTCTCTTTTTTTTCGTTCGCCCCACATGGGTACTCCTTTTCCACGCTTTTCTGCACATTCTTGTAACCCTATCCACGGGCCACTTCAATTACGCTCGCGATACTTCCTGCGCAGAAGGATGGCATACAAGCGGACGAAGACAACACAGCGAGGGTTTGGCGGTTGAAGAAAACCAGGGAGAAATGAAACAGAGGTCCAGAAAAGAGTAAAGGGATGTAGTTAGTAGGCCATCGAAGAGACACATTTTTCGATTGGGCGCCCGTCTGCGTGTTAGAGAAGCATTGGGCTTCGGCCAACCACCGTTACCTACCGGCATAACTGTTTTCCGACTGTGAACCACCTACGGGTGCGTGGAAAGGATCGTCCAGGGGGTTGGGCGAAGCGTTACATTGGGTCGACAGGTTCAGATGGCTATCGCTTACGGCGGTCTGGACTGGCGAGCCATAGCCGGAACCGCGATGATGCTGCTGTTGCTGCTGCCCAGTGATCGATAATCGGGGTGCCGGCTGGGGCTTGTTAATTTGTTGCAGCGACCCACCGAACTCGGCCGTCGGTGTACCCGTCTCTGACCTGCGGGCCGGTTTGCTGCGGGTCAGTTTCGAAGGAGCAGGAGCTGCACTGCCGTTGCTGCCACCGGCAACCGGTGCTACGGAGGCCGATAAGTTTTCCTTATCTTTCAGAAAATCCGGTAACTCGAAATTGATTTCCGTACCGCGCTGATCTTCCAGTCTGCTACGCTGGGCTCGTTTTAACCCCTCCAGAAGCTCTGCAAAGACAGCGTTAACGTTGAATGTAAGCCAAAAATGGAACCACAAAACAGAAACAAAAAAATCATCGGATAAAGTGGCTCACCGTCATTCTGTGATCTGGTTGGCATCTGCAGCTTCACACCCGCCTTCAGCTTGGCGATGATGGGCTTCTTGAGGCCCAGGTTGTTTACGCTCTCGCCACCGTCCTCTGATCCACCGGTGGAGCACTTTTTACTCTTCGCCCCGCGGCCACTCTCCGATGGTGCATTTGAGCCACGGCGCCGGAAACGATCGCGCCGGGACGACGACGTGTCGGACGCACAATCTACATCAGGGGGTCCTCCTCCCTTACCTCCGGCCACCGCATTGTTTCCCGTCTTCCCGTTCATCAGCTCGTTGAACACTTTGTTCGTGATTTCATCGAGCGTGTTCAGTTCCTGCGGCCGACCGCCACTGTGTTCGTCTTTCAACGCTTCCTGTTGCTCCTTGGATCGCAAGTGATTCTGGTTCACACTGAGTAGATTGTTATTATTGCACAACGCCGAAGCGGTTGCCAGCCCGTTAGCAAACGCGGAAACGTTTTTCGCTCCGGCCACATTACTCGTTCCCGATGGAAGGACCGAGGCCGGAACGACAAAATTGTGCTGCTGTGGCACGCTGGAGGACGGAGGTCCGGTAAGTAGCTGCTGCTGTTGTTGTTGCTGCTGCTGCTGCTGCTGGAAATGATGCACGATCTGCTGATGGGTGGCCGTATTGATCACTGGCCGGGCACCGGCCAACGTTCTCCCCAGTTCCGGATGTACGATCGACCCGCTTGCCGTACTCGGAGCATCACTTGCGGCGCGTATGTACAAACACAAGCCATCGACGGTGGTGACCGGGTGGGTCAGTTCTAGATACACGTCAGTCGAGTAGACCCGCATCTGATCGAGCTCGTAGCTATACTTGTACAGTATTGGCCGCAACACATCACCGAGCGGCTTGGTGGCTTTGCTTTTCACCGAAATCATCTTACGATTCGGAAGGTTCAGTTTAAACACGACCCGCTGGTCAATGTTGACCTCTTTGCCGGCCAAACTGACCGACGGTCCGTCTAGATCGAGCGGTTTCGTGCTGCCCGCCAAAAACGCTTCGTACGCGTTGTACACGATGCCACGCTTTTCCAGCAGCCGCTCGACCAGCTCCTTGATCGTTTCGTTCGATCGTGTCTGCACGACAGTCGTTGCGCCATTGGAGAGTATCACCCGGCAGAGCGTGTTGCGGGAATCGTCCGGATCGTACGACTTACCACCGATGGCGGCATCGAAACTAGAAATACAAGAGACGGACCACGCGGATAAGTTGGGAGCTTCGTAGAGCCATTTCCTTCATGCTGCTTACCTTGCTAAGGAACTTCGAGAACTGTGAATATCACTCGTGGAATTGGTCGAAAGTAGCTTCAGTGTATTGCTACTACTGCCACCGCCTCCTCCGCCACTTGCACCATGGCCATGGCCGGCACTGGTGGCTCCCTTGCCACTGTCCTTCTTCGACGCATCCGAATCGCCCCGATCCTTCGATTTGCAGCGCGTCTTCCGGTGCCACGGTAGTAGTGACTTTCGCCTCCGGTCTTCCGCGTTGCTGAGCGATTTTTTCAGCTTCGTCATCGCACCACCCGCAGTCGGTGCCATGAGGGAACTGGTGCGTAGCAACGGGTCCAGCTGCTCGCCCGGGTATGGAAGCGGCTGTCCTTTTGCTTCCGCTTCCTGGCACACTCGGTACATGTCCGATTTGATAAACCGTTGGTAGCTGTCAAACTTCATCAGATTGAAAATCTGTTTCTGGGCAGCCGCGAACAGCGTTGGTTCGGCCTGCGGTAAGTTCTCGAGCGCAATGTTTCGCGCAATCGAGTCCACGTTCACTGGTTCGCTGCAGCCCGACTCGAGGTGTTTGGCAAAGATCGCCTGCGCCTCACGGGCACGCTCGTCACGTTCCGCCAGCTGCCGGTAGCGTTCGCATGCCGTCCAGAAGTAGATGTTCTCAGCAGAAAACTCCTTTTTAAGGAACTCCTACAAACCAAACGGATAAAAGGTGCGTGTTAGTGGATAGTGACAGTGAAACCCGGGGGAAGTGGTTCGATGTCCACAGTCGTACCGAAAACGTGTGAAGTCCTCCGGCATCTTCCAGCAGCTTCTCGAACGAGGTGCCCCAGGACGCAACGCCCGCCGGACCGCCCGCCGATGCGACGATCCCACTAGCGCTGCCCGGCCCGGTAACCGTTACTTCGGGTGCTAACGCACCGGTGCTGGTCGTATCGCCGTACGGATTGTAACCGCTCTTGGTCGAGCTGTAATCATCGTCGATTGATTTCGTGTAGACGTCACTTTCCGAGGCAGCCAACGAGGATGGTCGGCGGGCAGACGAAATCGGTGTCCGATGTTCTGTCGAGCGTGAACGTAACGATGATTGTCCCCAGCGCCGGAACGGGGACGCGTTGTGGTTAATCTGTTTGCCCTGCGAGGGAAGAACAAAAAGCGACGAGACGGTTAGTACGCGGTTTTTTTTTTCGATGTGCCATTATTGGTCTAGTTTTGATGGTTCTTGTTTTTGGTTGAAGCAAATAATTGGCCCATTTGCACCGCGGTGAAACCGCGGTCGGACCGACCCCACACTGCTTACATCTTGCTCGGACTCGGAAGCCACGGGTGCCGCAGTTACTTTAATCTCCGGTATAGCCGCAGTACGATCGCGAACACTGGCCACGATGCTCTGGCCAGCGTTGGTATTGCCGGTGCCACCACTGGCGTAGATTTCATCCTCCTTGATGAAACCCATCATCTTGAAACCAACCAGATGGTCGTGCGAGGTGAGCAGCATAGTACCAGCCGGGTCACCGTTTGCCGCCGGTTGCGGTTGTGGCGAGCCAGTCCCCACTTCCGACCCGTCGACGGTGGCGGTGGCCGCGAAAAAGAAGCGTTTCCGCTCGACGTTCCGTTGTCGCAGCCGGCGTAGACTGCCACCATCGACCGGATACGACTGGTCGGTGGTACTTCTGTGCAGTGGCAATGTCGCAGTGGTCACCCCGTGGTCGTTCATTCACTTCACTCACAGCACCACCGACGATCAACCCCCGATGGGCGCGGATGGCTTTAAGGCGTGGAACACTCGCTCGCTCTACCGTTCACTTCTCACATCGCACACCCTATTTGGATATCGTTTTTAAAAATCAGTGCTTTTGCCGCTGGAATCTCACGGTACACTTCTTTCTCTGACGCTGGCCGCTTCCTCTAGGAGTGGACGGGAGAGCAGGGAGCACCAAATTAACACCAACCGTACCGAGCGAAGAGAACCGGAAAGAAAGATTTAATCGCAGAGCCTCAGCGGAGAACCATAGCGATCGTTTCCAAAGTTTACTAACTGCGCGGCGGCCGTTATCCGGATGGGCCCGCATGCCTCTCCGGCATAGCGGTGGCCAAGGAGAAGGTTTCCCTCAAGGGGGGGAAAATGAGCGAAAACATAAACGAAGCGTAACCACCACAACCTACAAGTTTCGGGCGGCCAGAACGAAGCCCGAAAACGGTCACCCCGTAAGTGCTGGTATCATGTGTAAGCCCATCGCAAGCCACCGTGCGCAGATCGACGAAGAGTAACTGTCATTTTTAATGAGGTTTCCGACGTTTAAAAAAACAAGGAGCGGAAAAACGAAAACAGCAAAAGAAAGAGATTAACTACCTCCCCCGTGCCGGCCACAGTCGTGCCCGTAAAATCTTTGTCGAATGCACCGCTTTAATGGATGCCACCCCGCGATTCGGTTCGGTTCGGTTCGCAGGATTGCCAGAAGTGCCCTTAACGGAGAGAGAAAAGCCATCGTCCAGTTGAAAAATAAAAAGTCGCACTCAAGCATTAGCTCGGGCTATTAACAACCTTACGCTGGCAGATTGATCGATCGGCGATCGGTCGGTTCCGGGCGAGACGGCCGAATCGATACGGGACGGGACTTGTGTGAACGTTATTTTATTGCATTTTTCCACTCCTGGTCCAACCGGGTGTCCCGTTGGACCACAGATGGGATATATTTTATTTAATTTAATTTCGTATCCATTGCACACGGCCAGGGCATCGGCCAGGGCAACGGCGTTGTCATAGCGGTGGCGTGCACGATGGGTTTCTTGGATATCCGTTTTACCGATTTTATACTCCGATACGGCCCGGTGTATTTTAAAGGATAAACATTTAATTTTATGCCCCATCCGTAGAGCCTCTTTCGATCGTACATTGTAAAAAGATCGTTCAAATTAAATACCACACACCCGCGCAGCAGGCTATCGCTTATCAACAACCGTCCAAGCGGAAGACACTTCGGCAAGAGTGGTCAATTCGGTCTTATTTTATTACACAAAAATGGCCCCATTAGCAGGAAGTGTGAATTGTTTACAGTTCGCCGCAGCGCCAAGTTCCGTGTGCTGGTGCCCTCTCCACTAACGGACCGCGAGCCATGGGAGACCGATAGTAATTTTCGCCCAAAAACTGCCCTCCGATGATGGTTATGAATTTAAAACGGTGCCGCGACGCGACGGGGTTTATTTTACATTCTACAACACAGTGTGTAGAGCATAAGGTGCCGTACTTAATGGTCGACGTCTAGCTGACGCTGACACGGCATGAGGACACTCGATTCGAAGCACGCACGGTAGTAGACCACCGGCGGAGAATTCTTTGTCTTCCTCTCATAGTCGTGACATTCCGCCGTACGCAGGTTGATTGTCGTCATACGAACTATGTTTTTCAACACAGAAATCGATCGAATGACGGCAGAGATTATACGTCGTAAGGCGGTGGATTGATAAGAGCGATTGGAATCTATGTGAAGGAGAAAAGACGAACGCTATGACGTGTGTTCGCGTCTTATCGCCTCATTTGATCGTACGTCCGCAGACACGCTGGCTTCGGAAAGCTCAAATATTTTGACACTTTGGTGCCATTAGTGGCGCAAAAATGTACAACCTTCGGGACGGGGAGTCGCTGCCAGTGGACCGGTTATCTACGAACGGCTTGTCTTGTTTGTAATAACTAGAAAGAGGTTATTCAATCAACATGCAACGTGCATAAGATTAAACCGAGCCATTAATCTCCATGAATGCTAGGCTTGAACATGCCCGGAACATTCCGAAACAAGGTTTTACTTGCCAGCCTTGAAAAATAAAAATCAACCATAAAATTTTACAAATTTGTAAACGTTAAAAAGTAACGTTGTGGCTACAAACAGCATCGCAGGAAGGGCGGTAAAAAAACGCTGCATTCCCAAAGGAACCAAACTGATGGAAACCATTTGTCGAATGGATGTCACACAAAGGGACGATCTTCAGTTGGGAGATCTTCTCCCCCCCGTCAAACCATGCTAACGTATGTTCGTAAGCAATTGTCCCCCGCCGGATGGGTTCACATTTCTGGGGCGCCCATAGTGCTTCTGTGCACAGTAGCTTTTCAATGTTAATTTCCACAATCTCCCATCAAGCAGCAACACGCACCCGGGCCACGAGTTTTTTTTTTTGCTTTTCGAATATAGTGTTACTCGTCGTGGCCTTCTTCGCCATTGTGTCAGAGGGATTGTGTGATGTGACGAAAATAGGAACACTGGAAGAAAGTTGCCTATCGTCCGCGCTGGTGGTTTATGTTTCAGTCGTCAATCCGCTTCGGTTTGGCCGTAAAATGAAACGAAGCGTTGACATCGTTGACAACGAAGAGGCCGCTTTTCGGAAGGGGCGGCTTAGAAAAGGTGTAACGCGCGTTGTTGCGACAGTTTTTATGATTTCGTTGTTTGACCACACACCGGCGAGCCAGAGGCAGAGGCAGAGGCGAGTTACGCAACATTGCGGCGGTTAAATGTTGTGCGCGCCGCCTACTGTTGCGGCGCATTCAGTTACACGGTTACTAGCCTCACAGCATAACTCAATTGTTTTTCTCTTCAAATATTGCGCCCGCGGGTTACATTTGCTTATCGTCGTACGCTTCTGGCGACCGGAAGCAGCGAAAACAGATGCCCGCACTTGTCGCAATGGCCTGGCGGTGAAGTAGTTTCCGCCTTCCGTGGCAAGAGTTTGGTAGAAACGGGAGTATTTACAGCCACGTTTTTTCAAAGCAAACACATACGCCGGCGGTTTGGTCGAAAATGGCGATGCAAACAAAATCTAAAACATCTGAATCTGAACACAAGGGTTCGTGTTCCGTTAAAGATCGGACCTGTGGTGCACTGTGGGGGCCAACAAAATGCATGACCCGCTCTTGCCGACCCATCAAGCTAATAAAACTAATTCGTCCCTCAACGCGATGAACCAAGTGGTTTATTTGTGAGACTGGTGTGGCCATGGTGCAACGAGGAACTCTTTCGCTGCCACCGATGCCGACGAGCGAGCATCGTTCCCCACGGCATGTTGCTATGGTGCCTCTCTCGCATATTACCATACCGAAGCGATCGACGACCGCGCGGTTTGAGCGAAAACATTTTAATTTGCAAGAATTTTTCTGCCAACTAATGCTAATGCATCGCCGTCCGCTAGCCAACGAGCTCGAAATTCGTGGAAACGGCATGTTGCAGGAGGCCGCCGTTCCTCGCGTTCATTTGTTTGCATGGTAAAAAGTGGCAGCGCATAACAATAAAAATTCTCCATTCATGATTTCGTGCCAGCGACAAACGGCTACTGAGGGGTTTGCTGCTGGCGAAGATGATGCACATCGGTAGCTCGTGCAAATATGTTTGCCCCTTTGCGATGGCGGACGATGAGTAGCACGGCCAACTTGGAGGCCACCCCGCCAACGGCACACGATGGTGAAGTCGCTGGTGAACCTCCGCTATGTGGTCTTCCTTCGCTGTGTCTGCGACCTTCGTTCGGAGCGCTACTGGGCTGTGATCTCATGCTCATGCCGCTGCACTGCTATTGCAGGGCCTTCTCGGTGTGAATGAGATCGTACATGAAAAACCTGAGGCGGAGAGGCTGAGATTCAGGGCAACATCGAAAAGCAACTGCACAACTCTGGCACACACGTGGGCTTTCTCCTCCTACGGGCAGGGTAGTGGATCTAACGTCAACAGTCATGCTCCTGGGAGCTGCAACACATTAACCTAGTTTACATACCCAGCATGCTATGCTAGGCAACATTCTTCTAGCACAAGACCCACAAGGCATCGTTTTTCGCGCACACTGATATATCGGCTCGCCGCAACAGACAGCGAATGCTCCGCTCCGCTCCGTACGTGAGGTGCATCGGAGTTTGGTTTGCTGACGGCAGACAACAATTACACAGCCGTCAACTGGTGGTGCGCCGGTTTGTTGCGTCTTCACCTTGTACGTGACACGTTTAGCCGACCGCGGCCCCAAACCATACCTCCCGACACTGGTGGTGCGCACCAGGAGAACACATTTGCTGACCAACCACTTTATCTCCGGAGGGGGTTGCAGCTGTACTTCAGAGTCACCTCTCAGTGATGACGCCTCGGTTTGTTTGTACTTTCTGGCCAGTGTTTGTCCCGTTTTGGTTTCGTTGTGTACGGGCCCGTTCTTTGTCGTGTCTCGCGATAAGGTCCAAAGGCAGGGAATTGCGAACGAAATACCCATACTGCGTCATCTACTAAAGTGGAGGAATTTTTCGTTTGACCATATCATGATCATTCTTGCGGTTCTCCATGGCGATCGGATTATTGGTGGCCGTGTACGGGACACGGGCCCAGTCATTCTAAATAAATACTTATAAGTCAGCGGTGATTTATTAGCAACAATTCGTACAGTTACTAGTTACAACTGCATGACTCCCTCCTAAACATTGGCTGAACATTAGCTTGGGTGGATTTTGCACCATGGCACAACTAATGGATCACTGACTTCATACCGTTTAGCATGCAATAAAACAATTCCGCGGCCAATCACTTACGTGCCGGCGTTATACAAACAAATAGGAAACAGTAGCAAGCATTTTGTGTGCCCCATACAATCAATCAGCGCCTCGCTGTGTTTACTTTATTTTATTCCACTCGGGTCTTCCACTAGCCGCCCGGTCGCGCAACGGTGGTTTTTACGAGGACGCGCTGTCAGCAGCCCGCAACCGAAGTCCCGAAAGCGCTCACCTTTACGACGGCCGAGCCGTCTTAAGATGGTCGAAATTCGAGACCGACTAATTTGTGATGGACCCAACCGAACAGACGTCTCGGTTGACGATCGGCCAGAGATGCCACAATTGGACCCGTACCCGGTCCTGGGAACGCGCGCGCCGTAACAATCATCGCATCTCCATCCCAGCTGGAGGTCATCTCCGGTTGGTCCTGTTCAACATGCCTCACATGCCAGCAAGGGGAACTGATTCAACAGAAAACAATGGACACAACAGTGGACGAAAAAAAGGTGGCAAAAGGGGGAAATCTGTCCACGGTACCGGCCGTAACAGAGCGCCAAGAAGAGTGGCGTCGCCGTGTCAATACCAAATTGGAGCGGAACTTCCGCGCGCATCAAAGGAAAAACCGTCGTCGTGCGGATGGTAATTGGTAAAGTGGGCCAATTACTAGTCCGGCCACACGTTTATCGACTTTCTTGACCGGGCACGTATCGCATCGCTTAAAGAGGTTGGGGAGGCCAACCGTGTGCCGGGCCAAGGAACAAACCGAAACACGTTGTCCCGTTGTTGTAAGTGAACCAATAATGGTTGGAGTTGCATGGTCGGGTTTTGTTTTGTATTTTAAATTGCTTACCTCGAGGGAATATTTTGGTGCACAGAGGCAACACAATAAAGTGGATCTCTGTGTTCGTTGAAATGGCAGTTTGAAATAGTTTTTCCCATGGCTAGTGCCTTAACTAAACACCCATGCAGAATGATCACATAACGGACCTGTTGATAGTGTTATCGCACTGTCAATCAAAAATTGCCACTCGCTAGATTGTCCGTTTGAAGCGAACACCGCACCCTGATTAGCCTAATGCGGGTTCGTGTAAATGTTCTGACATAACCCGAGAACATGAAACACGAATCAGCCATGCACAAATCGCATGAAGCCGTAATGTAAAATCGTTAACGCAACAGATAGAATTAGATCATCGATTTTTATACAATGCCCTGCGTTTGTCGCAACTAGCATGTTCCAAAGGTGATGCAAATTTCTTCTTTCGAGTTGGAGTTCTCTTGGTTCTTGTGAGCTAGAGTCGACCTGCTGCACACGAATTTCCCAATAACCGATTATCGATTAACAGGACCGGTACACCAAATTGGATGAGAAAATGCAGCTGAACTTAACTCTTTGCAAACTGCACTCCTACTCAGTGCAGACCGCCCAACAGACTTGGAATGATTACCTTCTTTTCCTCCAGAAACGTAGCGAACCGAGGCGGGGTGCACCACCCTGCGTGTGTCAACTGTCGGCGGGTATCTTTTCATTTGGCCATTGAAAACTCTAGGGAAAAAGGCACCTTCAAGAGCTTCATGCTAATCACTCACCATCCAGCGCAGAGGACGATAATTTATTCTAATAGCATTCATTACGCAATTAAATGCGCCAGACGTGGGCACTACGGCCAGCCGGCCAGGCACCGTAGAAGATCTCGAAGCTCTGGGTGAAGATTGGCATAAGATTACGGAACCGTGGCGGCGAAAGTGACTCTTCCTGGTCAACGAGCGGTGCGCAGGAATAAAAATTTGCGTGTCTGGGCGCTGGCCGCGGCTCTCAGCACGGTCACAGTAGATGAAACCGATAAAAGACTGATTACGCGAGAGTGCAGTAAAGCGCGCAATCGGTCATCATCCGGAATGGTGGTGGTGGCCGTGCCGGTAGTAACGATGGACCACTGACGATGATGGACAGGTCACTCGATCTCCTCAAACGATCTCCAGTTCCCGGCGTCCGAACGTGTCACTTTAACGTCTGGACCATACGCAGGTTGCGTCCTGCCCGTCGTTCGGAAGTATATGCAGTTGAGTTTGTTCTATGCTTTAGTGAACTGGCGTGTGGCGCAAACGATCATTTGCCGCTAATGAGGGACATTAAACACGTTCACATTGGGAGCATCGACGTAGCTGGCAAGGTAATTGACTCGTTGACAATTTGAAGGGTCTAAATTGTACGTCCAGTTGGAACGTGGAAACGCTATCCTATTCCATCGGATGGTAACCCTAATCCATCTCAACTGTCAACTAGTGAACGGCCATATTTTCACCCGCGTCTGTCGGCTTGACGAACCAAAATCTCACCAGTGCAATGTACGATATCTTCAGCAAACCAACCGTCCAAGGTACAACCACACCTGGAGGGGGCAATTGGGGGGTTTAAAGGCTGTGCCTTTGTGTCGAACATCCGGCGCTACCGACCGTATCTTAGCCTTGGTAGGAAATACAATAGTGCAAACCATCGCTGAACGCATCGCTGAGCTGCATCCGTTACTGCTGCTCCGCGTGTAGCAGTTCTACCGTCCCTTCCCCTTTGCCACTGCTCGCTCCACACTCCTCGTACAGCGTGTAAAAACACTGTGCGAATCTCCTTCAACGCGGTTTCGGTTAATGTTGAGGTTATGGCTCCACCCTGGGCACCAGTGTTGTCTTTCCCCTGCAAAGTTTCGTTTCACGGACGAAAGATTTCACCGGCAACGTGACCACGCTGCGCCCGTTTGGATTGCGCCAACGGTTTTGGCTGATGCGGTTCGCTGGTCACACCCCGAGGGCTATGGGAAGCCAGACACCCTGTCTGAGTGCACAAAGTTGCATCGTGACCCACGGTAACAGGGCCGTTATGAGAAGGGGCTCCGTGAAGGGGCTCTTGGGGGCCATTGAAAATGTATTCCGAAAATTATGTGTCATAATTTTGCCACAACTAAAAGGGGTTCCGGCCACGGAAGCCATCGTGCGGACGGCCTGCAGCATGTCCTTGAACAACCTAAACCTAAGTGGAATAACAGCGACCAGATTGCTTCGTTTTCCTAGAATCCACTATCGCTCTGTCTGGGAGAGCTGCCACCATTGCAAGGCACATGGCAAAAAGAAAATCAAAATGAATCATTGGATGGCACGCTTTCCGAGCGGCCGTATCGCTCCGTGACCTATTAAAAGGCATCGCGCGCCGCTTGATAAACTTGGCGGGCCAAATCAACCGTTTCTGCTGGCCGCCGCCGTTTGATTCTCGAGGCGATGATGAGTAGCGGCCGTTTCGCATGAAGACGTTTGCTGGAACAAAACCCATTACCTAACAATGCCCGTCATCAGCCTGCGGGCTTACGTAACTTACTACTATTCGGAAGCAGTCGCCCTGTGCCACCGAGTGACCGAGCTGTCTTACGGGAAAAAAACGGGAGTCTAAGTACGGTTATAGAAAGTGCAATTGGCGTCGATATTTAGGAGAAAAAGATCCGAAAAATATTAATCACCCGCAGCTAAAGCCGCATTAAATCGCATCCATTTACGGTGAAACCAGTGACTTCCCACGGACAAAGCATAGGTCCAGCATAGGTCCCAACTAACGATTCGTGACCAAGCGGCGGCGACCGAATAGTCTCTCCAAGGTCCAACTGCCATCCCGCGGGCGGCGGTTTTATGCTCTTTCAATCATAATTATTCCATCTTTAGAAAGTAGTTGCCCACCACCGTGCACCGGTGTGCAGGCATATCGTGACTTTCTTGCGCCGCACTTGCCTCGATGGCGGCGAGGGCAAGAGATTTCTTCGTCGTCGGCACCGGGAGGTGGCCTCTGGTGGTGTGTGGTAACAAAATATGATCCCGCGAAGCGGAAGCCACCCGGTCGAAAAACCTGCCTGGTCATCAGTAACCGATTACCGGGCACCACGGACCGAAACCCATGCACTCGAGGGCGGGAAGTCCTCGAGAGCTCCCGGTGTGGGTATTTTCTATCATTTTTTAATCTTCCCCCGGTCGGTCTGCAGGACCAACGAACCAACCAGGAGGCCCCTTTTAATAGGTGGGAATTTAATTTCACATTGCTAGGGCCGCTTCGCACCGTATGATCAATCTTAATTCTTTCTCGCGGCCACGCTGGATGTGCAGTTACGAAACGTTCTCAGCAGCAAGCGTTGGATTCAATCACGGACACCCCATGGACAGATAGAGGGGAAGAAGGAACCACGTGTAAGAAACACTTTCTTCATCCAGCGCGCCAGAGCACACTTCGATTCGAGAGGAAAGCTTCAAAATTCTTTTCACTTTTCACCCTTTCTCATCCTCTCAGCCGACTTCGATTCACCCGTTCACCAAGCAGGCCCAAAACTACTAACGATGCTCTTTCACCGGCAGCAGCACAGACACACACACGCGCACACAGGAAGAAGGTTCACTTTCTTCTTTCGTGTGCCATTCATTAGCAACACAACAAAAGGCCAGAATAAGTATCACACCTTTTGTTTCGTGATTTCGTTCGGAAAAACGCCGCCGAAGAAGCCGCGTGTTCCGGGCTGGCGGCGGCGCCGACAGCCTGCTGGCGCTGGCGTTTGATTAGAAAGCATGAAGCACACCAAGCACAACACTCTGCAATGTGGGCCGCCGCTCACAGGACTGGACTGGACTGGACTGAGGAACGCGTGCGATTTGACTGTTTCGCTAATCGGTGCTGGGCTGACTACAACACGTGTCGGGTCGCTTACGAAGCAGGAATCCTCGGACCAGACACTCGATGGCCAAACGCGATTTGGTGGAAAAAATGGCCGACCGATACCGATAGCCTTTCCGCGTGTATGCACTTCTCACAATCAGTTTCCGAACCACTAGCCACCACCGTGAAGCGGGAAAGCGAGCCACGGACACCATCAGCCACAGGCCACAGCCTAAACAAACACACTCCACACGAACCCGTCGAACCGGGAACCACTTCCTTCCGCGTGCAGAAGGATTGATTATCCGAATGGAAAACGGGGGTTTTTGGTGAGGCTTGTTTTGTGGGGTTCGGAACTACGTAGCCTTCGGTGGGGAAACACCCGTCACTCTCACTCGCCGGTTTTCACTTACAACCGCCCGGAAACGTGCGCGGAAAGCGGTTGGCGATGGCTTAGTTAACACCGGAGCTTAGGCCAACACTATTGTTCGAGCAAACCAATGGCAACCGCCCGAAAGGGGTTGCATGCGCGCACAGCTGACAGGTTGACGCGAAGCATAGCCAGGTTCTACGACCGCCAACGATCTTTTCCTGGGGGACACAATGTTTTCCCAATTTCACCACGAACACGAATTCCCCCCCACTGGCCGGGCAACAAAGAAAATTATCGGTAACCCTTCGGGTAGGGGAGCGGAACAGAGCGGGCGTTGTTCCGTTCCGGTTCCGGTGGAAGTTTCGTTTTGGAAGGGGACACAAAATGCAGTCACAGATAGCGGCGACTCGATTTCGTTAACTAACTAGCAAATACAGGCACGATGGCGATGGCCACTGTTTCTTGGCAACCGACGGGGTTGCGTTGTCCGCGCGGTACGACTTCTCGGTGGGAACTGAACCTCTGCATCCGCGCCATCTGTGGTTCCGCTGCTGCTCGGGTGGCCACCACCACTGATCTCTCTCTGTACCGGCCACCCTATACGTGGTGGTTTACGCTCACACCCCGATCGCACCGCGTTAGAAGGCACCGCCGCTCTTTGTCTCGCGCACGGATCACGCCACCGAAATCCGTGGCTGCGCAAAGGAGCGCGAACCAAAGCTGCGCGAGAGCGAGTTGAGATTTCTCTCTCACCAAGTGAAGTCCCACCCTGCCGAGGGCCGAAGCGAGATGGCAGCAAACGACGATCTCTTATCCATCGGCGAGATTAGTGAGAGGACACTTTGCCATACCGCGAGGCGCCCGGCGTGATATGGTTTTGACGGCCGCGTATGAATCAGCGCGCCCTCGATGATTGATGCGAAGGAATTTTCATTCTGCTGTCATCAGCAGCGGCCGATACGAGGCCATCGGCGTTTTATGACGACAAATCGCTGACTTTGCCAGCTTTGGTTTCCTACATCGAAATGGAACCGTTCCGTTCTAACCCGTCGATGAGGGTTGCCTACGTTCAGGGCGTCGTAGGAAGCCGCAGTCCAAAGGAAGTGGACCAGACCCTTCAACAGACCTTATTCAGACCATCTGCATCGTAGGCCCGCGTATGGGCTAGCACCCCAAGGGAGAGTAGAACCCTAGCCGTTGACCACAGAACGGCCGGTTGGGCGCGTAACTAATTTGGTCATTCCCATGCAATCAAGCTTTTCCTTTAAACCGGCGAGCAGGAACAGCCACAGCCCGGTGCTCCGTCTAGCACGCCCCGACATCTTGAGAGCATCGAACATATTAACGTTAATAAGCCAATTTGGCAGTTTAATGGTCCGGGCCCCCCCCCCTCCGTCATTCTCTCGGCGGCGAGATCCACCCCGTGGGATCGGAAAGTCGAAGCCAAACCGTACGCTGATTCCGACATGGGAAACATGAATACTGAAGTGATCGATTCGACCCAAGCAAGGCCCGGCTCTCGGATGAGCTCCGGGGCGGCCAACAGCAACACGATTGGCCAACGTAAAACCGCGACCTCCGGCGTGGCCGTGACGAACCCGTTCCCTGGGCTGGTTAGATGGCCGACTTCTGGTCTAGTTCTTTCCCCGGCCACACCACCCGAAGAAGCAGAAGCGTTTGAAGTCTCAATTAAAACGATCCGCTTGTGAGTGTCCTGTTTCACGTTGCCACCGCCATCGATCGAGTGTTACGCCCATCTATCGACTGTGGCCTACAATACGAAAACGATCTCGGCTGCGATCTCGTCGATCTATGGTGTGCGGACTGGTTCGAAGTGGCTTCTTGCCGGTCTTACTTACTTCATCCGTGCCATCGTCATCGTGGACGCCTTCTAGCAGATTTGGAGCACTCACCTGTGGAGCAGAAAACGGTAGAGAAAAAGTTTAGTTCGTCAGCCGTTCGTACAGTTGGTTTGCTACGTATTATCGACCAAAAGGCCGCGGTATCGCGAAAGCGCCTGCGGTTTCACCGGAGTAGAAACGTATGGTAACGCGATCAGGGCCAACGCAAAGCCCCACCGATTAACGCATCGATCGGCTGGCGATCGTCGAATGGAAAGTGACGTGCGGTGCGCGAGCGAGCAGCGTGACTGTCAACATCAACCGAGCACACCAGCAGGTTGGAAACGGGAAAGTAAACAGTCGCGTTCAGTCGGAAATGGATTTTTTCCTCCTCTTCGCTAAACAACCAAACAAGGTGGACCTCTTTCAGGATGCCCGCGGGCTGGTGCTGTGATTTCAGCGCTGATAGCGACGCGGCACGGCACGTGTACAACCGGCCGTCGGTCGGTCGTGGTCAAAACTATCCACACTAACCGATACGATGGGCAGCGCAAATTTCCGAGTGGTTTACCACCACATGACGTGAAGTAGACATTTCGCCCACGGGAAACCCTCGAAAATGTTTGCTCTTGACCGCCACTTTGACGGATGGCTTTCCCCTTGGAGAAAAAAATAGTATAAATCAACGGCCGTATAAAGTTCAGCAGCTCAGCACCGGAGCATGGCTGATCGGATTTGGCGCAACGCCAGCACCGCCGCCGCCGCCGCAAATATGAAGATCCGTATTTCCCATAAAACTTTCTAATCTGACTTTGTTTGCGCGGCAGTGCGGTGCACGTAAAAGTACTTTGGCCGGCGGAAAGATCGGTTCCCATGTTGACTTGTCTTTTAATGAGTACCGCCCCCCCCCATCAACCCCTAGAGACCCACCGCGGGCCGCGGCGGTTGATTCGTTAACTAGCCTGGCACTCCAGAAAGGTCGGCCGGCAGCTTGTATTTACTTTCACAAACACGGGTGCTGCTGATGGCCTAGTGCCCAAGACTTGCGATGTTTATTTTCAAACCGTTGGACGATAAAGCGAAAGCGAATAGAGCTCTGTTTATCAAACTTTAAATATCCGATGTTAGCCGCCGCAGATTGATTGGGTCGGGTCGGAAGGCAACACAATTAAACTTGGAACACGCAACCCGGGGAGGTTTAAAAAACATTTCCTTCGTTGCCTGTGTGGACACATATACCACATCGCGCCATCGCGAGTTCAAAGAAGGAACATAACGAGCGCGTCAGTGGAAATTAGAAGAGAGCGCCGACCAAACCCAAAGCTTACCGGACAATAAAGTCTAAAAATAAGAAAACATCGGCCTACCGATGAGTCAGACAGTCTCGGCGTAATGATGAACAGTCCCGTTCCAGTCGCGATGGGTTCAACGAAAACAACATAAAAATCTATGACACCCTAAAGGTCTGGACGGCGTAGGAACTGGTATGTTTTCTGTCGTTAGGCGTCCTCCCTTCGCGTCTTCTTCGCATCCTCACAGACAAACGGTTCGGTTTGTTGGAGGACCCGTCACCGGAAGAAGATAGTCCAGAGACACCGCCGTATGCTGCCGCGTTGGAAGACTTCACTAATAATAGCTGCGTGTAACAATTATCTCTAAACCGGCAAGAAAACGAACAGGGAAGCAGAAAAAACAACTCTCCTACGTCGTTGAGAAAGGACTCCATTCGGCGAGGGAGAACGACACCAACGTCGCAGTCTCGTGGAACAGATCGGTGGTGATCGTTTACCATCGTTAACCCCAGGTAAACTGGAAACTGGAACATGAAGCAACCAGCATTTATGTCACTCAATGCAAAACCCCACCGTTTTTGGGATCTTACGGCCACGCAGACACCAACCCATTCCGTTCTTCGTACATATGCTGATGCGGTAATGAATGCGATTAAAATGGACCCAAACTTGTGCCCTTTTCGTGCCCTTCTCACAACGGACCGGAAACGGCTCACTGGTTGAATACTGGTTGCTCTTTTCAAATGGTCTTGCCACCGGAACGCGGCACGGGACGAGTTGCGCTCGGATTTTCGCACGAAACTCCGGCTCACGTGTACCCGGCCGGCTGCTAGGATGACGACGGGGCAGAACCCACAGGAACACGTGGTACCCGGGCGCACCGGTGAAATTTAAAACCTTTCTCGCGCACGCTCCGGAAACACACTTAACGGCGCGAGGGTATAGAGAGAGAGAGAGAGCAACAACGGGGATCCCGGCCAAACCTGGTGTGTGGTGCATGCTCCGGTGCAACCGTATAATTATCGTACGCGCATGTGAACCAGCGGAGGGGCCCATCGGGACCGGATGATTTATGGCCGTTTCGCGACCGTCCCCGGGTACACGGTTTGTAATTTGCTTGAAGCACCGCGCCAAAAGATTTCGTACGCTTCTTACGAATCCTCGCACCGCCCGGACATCGCCGCGCAATGTTTTGTACATATTATTAAAGCATTTATTTATGATCCTCCGAGTTTTCGATGATAAATAGGTGACACAGGGTACGATTTCGTTCGATTTCGCACCAGAGCACCCATCGCCACTGAACGGCTGTTCCCGATTTTAATGCCGCTCCGTTTGGGGTGTGTAATTATTAAGCAATAATATTTATGCTTCAGCACATCAATCGTGTGTGCGGTAGAAAGTGGAAAGGTTTCAGGCCCGTGATTCAACATTAAATGGATACTCTTAACACTAACGAATCCGGGCATAAAATATCCAAATGAGTACTTCGAAATTTCAGTACTTTGACATCCGATCCGAAGCCACAAGCGTCTCAGGATATTGCCCAAAGCACACATCCAACGGCCTTATGACGGGAGAAAGTTTCCGACGTTGGGACGACACGAATCAATGGATACGAACACATCGAGCCTACGTTCCTGACGAACCAAACACGGCACCGTCCACCGGCCCCACACACAATCGAAAAACTACACCCAATTTAATTTTCACGAATTAAGATAATTGAACCGAATTGGGGCTCACTTCCGCGTCGTGGTGCCCCTTTTTCGGATGGGCTTGTCCAGACAAGGCCCACGGGGTGCCCACGAGATGACGGGAAATGGTAACGGGATGCAAGCGGTTTGGGAGTTTGTTATATTCTTCCATTTCATTTTATTATTCCAAACCATTCCGACGGAATAGGAACGGAGCGGGCACCGAAAGGAAAGAGAGAGCGAGAGAGAACAAACCCATAACCGGGGCAAGATTTTGGGATTTTTATTCCCATTCATTGGTATGCAGCCGGCCGAAGTGGACCGAACGTGGCAAATGAACTGTGGCCACATGAAAGTAGTAACTGACCATACGCAGCCAGGATCGCTGCTGTGATCGCGCTGTCACACCAGTAACGGGCATCCGTCGGGCACCGTTAGCCCCCGGGGGCCAAGACCTTTGGCCAGCCAGTGGGCCAGAAGTGGATCCGTACCGGTTTGTGGTTGGCCGAGGCAGGAAATGGGAAAAAGTAGTACAACGAACAGCCGCTCGTCGTTCGGTGGGTGATCAGCCTCATCAGTGGGGTCAACCACTTAGAATTAGCTTCCCCTTCCCGGGGGAGAGCAGCGATCCGGTTTGTACGATGAATCGAGTAGAAACATCATAAAACAGCCCGTACTCAACGTTATCTTCTACCTGTGCCTTGTGACACACCGATTGGGATGCTGATTGGACACGATCCGAAAGCCCGCTTCACTTGCGGAGCATAACCGGGCCCGGCAATGGAGCATCCGTCTGAAATGATCTATGAAATTTACTGCGTAGAGAAAGATCACCGGGCAGACCGGTACAGGATCTAGCATTCAAACGCATAGCATTTGTTTCTCCATAACGAGGTCGCGACGGTAGCGGTCGGAGCGCAAAAATGCTGCCACAGATAAGGACGCCAGGCCGCCGCCCGCCGTCGTCGTTAATTTATTTCCATTCCTATCCAGCAACCCGGCCGCACCGGAATAGCATTACGACCTATGATAAATGTTTCATAAACGAAGCATAAATTTGAGCGCGCGGGAAAACAACCGAGCGCGCGGGAAAACAACTATGCAAAAATTCCATCCCGGTACATTGTGGCAAGGCCCACCACCGGCGTGGGCTCATGGCTTGGACGTGGACTGGGAGGAAACAAAATATGTTGCGCTTTCGAGCGGCTCGCCCGGCAGAGTACGAAAGTTGCGTTCCACGTTCACCGCTAACTATGCAAAAAGTTGGCTGAGATGAATTGACAATACCACCCCACCGCGCGCCATTCCTTATCGGGCTGTGCGAGCCCCGGAAGGCCCCGGAAATGGACTACTTTTGTCCTCGCGGGTTTAGACGAGAATGCCCCATTTGTTGGCTGAACCCGGCCACCGATGCGGTCTGTTTATGGGATGCACAAAGCGATCAAGTGTGTCAACATAGTATTAGATTGTTTTTTTTCGGGCTTTTTCTAGCATCGGAACAGTTCGGCAACATGCACGGGTCACGTGCCACAGACAGGCTACTAATCGTAGTGAGAACACCACTAGGAGTGGCTAATTACACGATCTTATCAGTCGCAGGCGATTCCCATGAACCGGCGGGCGTTGAGTCTGGGAAAACAGTCGTCCACCCACTTTAAGATGTATGTGGGCGCCCATACACAATGGAGCTAAAAATAGCCCTTCCAATCTCTATTGCATATGAAAACACGCGGAATCGTCTTATCAGTGTGGCGCATCGGGGTTCGTCGGCCTAGAATTTACATTTTTTTTCCTCAGAATTCACTAGCGTCGGGTCGTCGCCCAACATCATTGTCAAACTGCTGCCCGTGCGGGGAAGACATGTGTAATTACGGTTTGTAGTTAGCATTGTGTGTCCGATATCTAATCGATGGCATCGGACAGTCCGACATCCGAGGCATAATCATGATCGCAGCGATCGTCCACAGTCGATCGGTCCGATCGAACAAACCTGTTGCAGTTGATGACCCCACGTGGAGATAAACCCGGAGAAGCTACAAATCTTAATGCTGGACGTACACACAATGCTTAAAAGTGTTTATCGCTGGCAAAGCAAACATCGTTTTATGGGCTGCCATTTGCGTAAATGCGTATGCGTACTTTTGTACGTTTTATCCTATTGCCATTTGGGATTGCGCGATCGGCAACGGGCCGAGAACGTGCCTCTGTGCATACAACGGTTTCTGACTCCCGATGTCACCACATTTTACTGCAATTCCCTCACCTGTGCCTGACCCGTGGACAGGACTGTTATCTTGGCCGCAGAACTCCACGCTTCGCTTATGCACCGCAGCAGCAAGCAACATTGTTGCAACACAGCTGTCCTGTGTTGCAGGCTTTTTTTTGCGGGAGCATCTTCATATGGCATACTCAAGCAACTCTGTGAAGTGGTCGGGGCTAGCATCCGCTTTCATCGTCGGGCGGCTGCGGTTGACGCACGGAAATCGTGGGAATCGCGTCCGAAAATAACGGGGCGCTCTCGGTGGCTCTAGTCTCCGGTGATTTCCATAAATTTTCCACCGCCCGTTCGAACCCAAAATCGATTCCCCTTAATCGATAAAATGATGCCGATGGGACTGGGCACGTTAGGGTAACTTGGTATGCCCCGACGTTGGTTCGGACGGCATTCCAACTCGTGATAGCGATTTTCCGAAACGGGAGCTACGGAATGGTGCTGCAATCGTACGGCAGGAACGCTCGTTACGCTGCCCTGTCGTGTCTCCACATTGGAACTAGATGTTGCCGTAGTGGGCCCAAATATGGACTTGGGGACACCTTAGACACTAGGCCAACGGTAAACAAACGGCCCCCCGTTTCGAAACGGACACATGTTTACCAACAGAACCAGATTGAGTGTATTCTTGCTTCGCTTTCAAACTCCTCACAACAAATAGCTTGGTTATCTGGAGATGGTTTTCAAGAGCCCAGACCTCTTTCTACGGGAGGCTTGGTTTGTGAGGATGGGTCTGTTTATTTTCATTTGTTACGCACCGTGCACCGTGACCGGCAGGGACCTCCCGTTTCCAACATTTGGAAGATTTTATGGAATCACAAAAAAAACAAAACGGCAACAAACATAAACCCTTCCCTTTTGTGGACATTTCTTCACGAGTGTTTACATTTACCTCCGGACACTATCCGCTAGGGATCCGCGTGGGGGGGTGGCCTCTGTGTCGAATGAAAGGCGGAACTAGTGGCTGGAAAAGCTAAACCGATTACCCGTCCGGCACGCGGAGGCCCGCCGAGCTTCAACACCGGCTAATTGATTACATGTTCTACATTCGATCCGAAATCCGAAAGTGAATGTTTATTTGCTGCTGCCCTCTCATCGATCATCGAGTAAATAATCGAGGTTATTATCATGTTCCGCCTAGCCGATCATGGAGTGTCGTGTGTACGGAGAACATTACTATTAACCACACATTACTGATAAGATAGGCAGTCTTGGAGTGTCCGGTGCGCCGTTTCTACCAATAAAACGACAAAAAACCGTACGAACATTCGGGTCACAAAGTTGGAAACTAAACGCCATCCGAGAGTGTTCGTTCCGTTGAAACTGGGACCGAGACTGGTAGTGAAAACACTTTCCACTTCCGGAACGGATTGATATTGCCGTGCCGTCCCGAGCCCCCGGAAACGACTTGCACGCCTTGCGATAACATTTACTCTAACTGAGAGGAAGGAGTCATCTGGAGTCACAAAATGGAACGCAAAGATCCTAGTTTAAAGTGTCAAGTAGTTTGAAACGGGAATTACGGGAGTCATTATAATTCTGTTTTTCCGGAATCCAAAGCACTCCTAAGCACGACTAAATCAGCAAACAGTGGTTTTGGGCGGTGCGTATCGCGCCGATCAATCCTACGTCAATCGCCCCGTTATTAGCTCCATCTCAGGCAGCCGATTAATAATCCGCCTTCAGTTTGGGCTTCCCGTGCTCGGATGGGTTTAATCGTTTGCCATCGTATTATCGTTGCCAAACCGGGGCGCACATGTGACTTGTTGAATCAAACTCACGCAAGACCGAGACTAGTGTGTGATTGGTACCTTCGCGCCGCCGCCGCCGCCGTCTACCGTGAACCAATCTCGGCCGGAATGCAGCTCCACCGCACACAATGAAACATGATGATGATGATGGCCGGCCGTGGGAAGCCGCGTGCCATCGGCGGAACGTGCGTAGTGCGCAATCGGCGCACTCGTGCATCGAGCAACACGGATGCGGCCCGATACCGGCAGACAGACGAGCGAACCGCTAATTAAACAAACCCATCGCTGGCAGGAGGAGCCGAGGAGCACGCACTGGCCGGCTACCGGCTGTCTGACGGTGGTGGCCACCGTAATAGCCAGCAAATGAGCTCGATAGCAGGCAGCCGCAGCTTCGAAGCAAACAAAAAAACCAGCGCAACCGAGCGTCGGGGAAGCAAATGATAGCGTTTCTTCGAAAATCGCGACCGCCAATTGTTGTTTGTAAACAAAAACATTGATGCGTTCGATTCCACGTTCACGCTCGAGTCGAGGGGAAGGCCCCTTTAAGCGACCGGTAATTGATACTTTTACCTTTGCGACGACCGCACACGCGGATGTGCGGACCACATAAAACACGTTGCTCGACACGTTACGTTGCTCGGACCGAAAACGCGGTGCGGAACGCTGTGGAAACATTTCTTTTCCAGTCAATAAATTCAAGGTGCCCCCCGGGTGCATTACGACAGGTTCTGTTGCGTTCCTCTTCGTGCAACCACTGTCCTTGAAGTGAAAGGCAAACGGATTCTGCTGCTTCGTATGCTAGTATTGTTAAGTATTTAAAAAGGGCAACAGTTATTCGAAGTTGCATCATTGCACTGCTCATCAAATGCTGATAAGAGCTGGCTGCAAATCTAGGTCTAGGACTCCGCTAGGAGACAGTTTGTGGTGTGAAGTGGTCCAGGCAGTATTGCTGCTTCCTCATCAAAGCGATGCAGTCGGCAGTTGGAAAAATGTGCATGACAAGGACGGTAAACTTACTCCAATCTTGTCCAAGCTGCGCACCGACGCCTGGTGGACGCTGGTGAACGGTCGCAGCGGAACGAGTGCCGCCCGCATCGTCGGTACATCCTCGTCGTCCTCCACCCGGTTCGGCGGCCGGCTCTGTACGTCCTCATCCGACTCTCCGATGTCCGACGTGAGCGGGGTGCAACTGTGGCTGCGCACCTTGCAGTTCACCGGATCGCTAACCGAGCGCTTCAGGAAGCCGGTGGTGGGCGTGGTGGCCACCGTGGTGGCCAGGGCCGACGCATACACCGCGCCCACTAGCCCACAGCCCACCAGCAGCCCGGCCCGGGGTGGATCGATCCGAAAGCTTGGCACGACCGGCGGTTGCAGCTCGAACGACGACGAGTCGGGCGAAACGTCAAAGTGGACCAACTTGGTGCTGGTCCGTCGCTGCGCCGGGCCGCCGGGCGCCATCATCACGGCGGATCGTGGCGATGGCAACGGCTCTCCCTCCTCCTCGTCCTCTTCCTCCACGTCCGAGTGCGACGGTTCACACTCGTACGAGTAGTCGTAGTTTTCGCCCCACACAAGCGTCCGGTTGAGGCAGTCCGAGTCGGCGCGGAATATCGAAACCGACAGCCGGCGCAGGTTGTCCTCGGTGAGGGCGGGCGACGTGCACCGGCTGCCGCTCTCGGAGCTGTTCTCGCTCGCCGTCGCCGTGGTCGTCGTCGCCGTCGTGAGGGACCGCTTGGCGCGCGGACTTTTCAGGCCACCCTCCAGACTGTTGCTCTTCTTTTTGGCCGAGAAAAAGTGCAACAAATTGCCGTGGGACGATTGCTTCGGTAGTTCCGAGTTGCGCCGCTTCTGGAAGTGCTTCCGGATGGCGAGTGGCGTTTTGAGTGCCTCCTCGAAGAACGCTTTCGTCACGGAGGACGATTTGCGGTGGTGCGATCGCACCGCTTCCGGGCAGTCCGGGATCACTTCCGCCGCCGGTGGGTGATGGTCACCGCTGGTGGGCGACAGGGACGAGAGCTGCCGGCAGCTGTCCGCCGTTGCCGGGGGATGCAATGAATCGTGCCGGGAGCTACCCTTGCTGCTGCACGTATCGTACTGATCCTGTTCCATCGATTCAAAGTCAGAATCGATGAACGAAGCGTCGGCCGGGGGTGTCAGTAGATCCAACCGATAGTCTTGCTCTTCATCCACCTCCTTCTCGGCCCGACACGGGTCCTGCGAGATGCGTATCTTAATCGGAGTCGATGATGGAAGCCGGGCAAAATCGTCCCCGTCCGGGCCGGCCTTCGTTTTGGGCTTCTTCAACACGGACTCATCGTGCGCCGTGGTGTCCGAGTCCGAGCTCAGACCATGCTTGGAGCCGGGTTCGGTAAGCAGGTCGTGGGAATCCGCCGGCCCAGCCGATCGGCCGGCCCCGGTAAGTAACGACTTAAACTCGAGCACATTCTCGAACGACGAATCGTTGGCACTCTTCAGGAGGGCGATAAAGTTTTTGCTCAACACCGGCTGCAACATTAAGCCGATCGCGGCCGCCTCGGCACAGGAGTCGGCCGACGGAGCCGCATCCGGACACTCGAGTACCGTTTTCACACTGGTCGTCACTTCGATCCGATTGCCCGTCGGGGGCCGTTCCGCGGGACACTCGGACTCCGTGTCGGTCTTGGCACCGGTCGCCTTCGTCGCCGAACCGTTGTTTACGGCCGCCGACGACAGGACCGTGCGCATGACAATCGTAATCTCCGATGTTTTGGTGGGCGCACCGGCTGATGGCCGCTCGTCGCTAGCGTTGGCTAGCGACGCTTCCGTTCCATCGTTGGCCATCTCCGGCCCACTTTCACATTCCACTGTGTGTCCCAAAAGTTCTCGGTTCACCAACTTGCACTTACACCTTTCAAAGGAACGAACCCAGGAATCTACAATTGAAACACAGCATTTGTCGATGTTTGTTTAATGCCCCGGAAAACTGGTTGATAAACGGTCTCGGTCCGCGGCACGCTGATCCGTCCGGGACCGCGTCACGATCAGTTCTAACCGGGCCGACTGCACTCTCCGGGCACCTTGCCCGGTCCTGCGGCTACGACGACGCACGCGCTCTAGCCCGCCGCACCAAATGTGGTGCAAAAGGTTCAGGGTGCGCGTGTTTGCATTGCGCATCGTGTACTCGACACCTAATGGCCACACCGCAACCGGCACCGGCATATAGGGAGGAGAACTTTCTGGCGTATCACCTACCACGCAATCATCGCCGGCCGCGAGAGTACAACTATAATGATCAATCACTAGGAGCTGGTTTCTGACGCAGGGTGAGCGTTAATTTACGTGCCTCAGCAAAGCATGAAGCTTCAAACAAAGCTCTCGGTTAATTATTGAATTTCATGGATGGGAGTTTTGCACAAACTACATCCGAGCGTAGAGCGTGCCCTTGAATACAACCGACATCCCAAATCAGTTGAAATAAAAAAATTAAAATGGAAAAATGGCATATTCCCCTGTTACTTTTGCTGCCAAAAACAACCAAACTCCTTGAAGGCATTTGTTGTACCATAAAAACAGAGTAGGCAGTGTGCGCGTAGACGGATTTCCTGCATCATGAAGCTTTGGGTCGATGGGTCACGAAAACCTACCGACCGAAGCAGACATAAACTCGGCGAGCGAGTAAACATCAGCAGCTGATATCAACACGGATTCGCGGCTACCAGCACATCGTCACTGACCGTGAGGCCCGCGAAATGAAACAACACCTGAGCTGGCATTGGCGGTCTTCGAACGCAGCATCCTCAGCCACAACCCGGTGGTCCGGCAAGATGTCCGACGCTTCTTTTTTATGCAACATTACGGCCACACCACGCTATAAATAGAACGTTGTGCACTGTTGGGGTTTAGGGCATCTTCAACATCTCTCCGCAGCAAGCACCCGTGTTCCGTCCGTCTACGATCGCCATTCATGGATACATAATTCCGTGAATATTTTGAAAGGTTCAGTCCCGTTTTCGGTACACCAAGAGATGAAATCACCACCACCACCAAGATTGACCACACATTGGCACACTGCGCGGAACCGGAAACTGTCCCGCACGGACAGCTGTGTCGTGTCCAGAGGTAGGGCGGACGAAACACCTTCGCTACAGAGTGAGTCACACCGAACACCGCGGCCTACTAGAGTTGGTTGATGAGGACAGCGTTCATCGTTTCGCAGAAATTAGCACCTATCACACGATCAAATGGTAGATTGTTGTTTTTGACACTCTAGCAGAGGTGGCCTTCAGCATCACGTTCGTTGTCATTTGCCGAAACCAGCCCAACTGACCAACAGCCTAACAATTATTGCTGCTTTTTAAACACTGTTCGGCGCATAAACGAAGAACTTGCTTTTATTACGAAAATGTCCGCGCGTCCCCATAAGTGATACACGGCGTTGGGATTCATATTCCCAGCGAACGTGACGCATTGAAGCCTGATCCAGTGGGCCCTAGGGCGCAACATAAGTGGTGAAACTTTCTTATTCTATTCTCCCCCTTCCGTTTAACGATCGCGGTCCATGTACGGGGAGAACGCAGACAGTTCCGCTTACGAGTGTGCACACACGGCGCAACATAAATCACGTATCCACTGCCGTAGGCGGCCGATCGAAGGAAGGCTCCAAAACCCGAACTCACATAAAACCGTTACGAATAATGTGCCGCGTCCACCGGTGCGAGGCAGCGCGGCTGGGTAATGTTTTATGCAGACACTAACTACCTGCACACCACAGCAGCACTTGAAGAAGTCACGTACGGGGTGTTATCAGCTCCCGCGCACGATACGCACGATACATTGTTGCCCTTAACAGCAACCTCCGTCGTCGAACGCAACTTGTCACAATATTTGCATTTTTGCCCCGGCCGTTACACGTCCGAGATCCGGAGAGGTGTCCCGAGCGACGACGATTCGCCGGGCGACGGTGCCAAAGCTAGACTGACTCACGCACTCCCGGCTGCACGGGAAGAGACCGAACCGCCGGCGAACGTGAAATAATCGAAATCGCCGCATATGGGTTGTCTGGTTTCCCCCGTTTCTGGCTGCGAACAGCGGGCCGAGTGCATCCTTTCCACCTGCGCGCCCTACGATCTTGCCGCGACCGACCGCGTGGATGCACCCGCTACCGGCGGGGCACCGGCAGAGGAGTTGAGCACGTTAATTGTCCCAACTGCGCGACAGAGACGCAGAGACCATCGGGAAGGCAGCGGCACTTCTTCCCCCAGCAGCAAAGTGCTGCGGTGCGTAAAACTTCATCGTCCGCCGGTGGCCGGTCACACGCAACAGGTACTACCCCCGGACATTCGGGAGATAGGGGAAAGCGTCTTCTTCAGCCACTTTTTTTGCCGTGCACACATACAGCCTTACGACCCCTGTGTCGATGCCGAAGACGGAATGCTCCTGCAGCGATCGACAGGGGAGTTAAAGGATGACCCCAAGCCAAGTTACCTTCACCGTCCACCACTGGTGTGTTCACTGTCATGGTCGAAATCGGCATTCTTCAGGTCTGTTTTCGAATCCCTCTCGTTCGCGAACCGCAAACATTGGGAGTAAAGGGCTCACGCGGGCCCTGCAATGTGATAATGAGCACTTGCACTTTTTGCACCCCGCCAACATCCCAGGCACCGGGCAAAGGGGTGCATAATGAAGTGCCTTTTTTCTGGACGATGCCCCGGGACGAAAGCTTTCATGCAGCAGTTGCAACGATCGGATTTAAGCCTTTCCGGTGACCGCTTGGCAAAGGCGATTCGAATACCGCTTCTTATTTGGGAAGCGAATCCGCTTAATCCGCTTTGCCCGTACGTGGCGAGAACCGTACGGGATTTGCTTAAGCAGCAACTACTGCATCCTTTTACCCACTACTTTCGTGTAGAATATTTAGCATGGTCAGAAAGAACCAAGACAGCTTAACGAAAAATAAATTGCAGTTTCTAACATTTTTTTTTCTTAAATAAATTATGCACACAAACATAGACACACCGAGGGTCCTAATTAGTGTTGCTTGTGTTAGTGTGTCTTTCCCGCGGCAAATGTAAAATAAACCCAGTCCTGCTGTTACGGTTGACGCACCACGGACAAAGAAGCGACCAGGACAACACTATAAAATCGTCCTCGGGACAGGTTTCCCGAACCTGACCCACCGGAGGCCCAACGCACACGCGCATCGATCGAGAGCCCCTGGTCAAATAATGATTGTATCCCCTCAGCAAAACATAAACCCTATAAGATTGCATCGGAAAGGCAGAGAGAACGTTTGGATGGTTGCAAGGCGAAGGAAATAAAAAATAAGCCCCCCACAGTAAGACAAATGGCACCGCACGGCACGATAATGGGGAAGAGGGCAAAAACGCGCGCAGGTTCCAAGTGCGCGATAGGCTTTGCCGGATCCCTGCTAGCGCACCTTCTACCGCCTGGCACGTGAGCGTAACAAAAAGGCAACAACCACAAGGACCCAGAATTGTCCGTAAGGAGAGCGCACCGTAAAGCTGTTACAAAGTTCGGGCCATCCCGGCGCACGCCAAACGGCGGCAATGAAAGTGCCAGGGGTCCTTTGGCTGGTCTGAGCAACACACACAGCGCCGATGGCAGGACATGGGCAAAGAATCAGAGAACAGGTGATAGAAATGGAACACATGACGTGGTTGGCGTTCGAAGGGGAACTCAAGTTTCCCTTGTTCGACCTCTATTTTGAGAAATCGACCCGGCACGTGCCAAACGCTACTTCACGGTTGAAATGTTGCCCGTAAGAATCTTACAAGAACGGTCTTTGGGAGGCCAGTTGGAACGCACCAAAGATAGCATAGGGACGGTAGTCATTTTACTTACGCGGTATGCGCGTGGCATGCAAAAAGGACAATCTGTCGCGCTACGCCGGAGGCCTGATAAGTACAATTCATGCCGAATGCAACTCACCTGTGGAAAGAAAACGAAAAGATAAGATTAGACACGACTGGCACGGAACAGCTGTGAGTAAATATTTTGCCTTTATCAATCTGTCAAACAATTATTTTTAAACTACGGCATCGTAACTTTGGGTTGATGGCGATTCTTTTGGGCCTTTTACTTTTCGATAAGCTTTATATCATGCGACTTATGCACATAAGGAAGTCACCGTTTACATCTATCAACGCGTCGCGCTGGGCTGCCGGCTGCGATGAGTCACTGATCGTCAAGTCACAGTTCCGGCAATTATTAGAATCAGCAGTAAGAAGCTGAGCTGACACATTCCCTTTCGGAGAGCGAATCATGAAGGACGACTTTCCTAGCAGCGCGTTACATGCAGCGATGACTAATGAAGAGTGAGTATCCCTCAACCGACTGGCCGGAATGTAAACAATGCAATGCGGCCCTCCAAAGCAGACAGGCTCTTACCGATGCGGATTCTGACGAATTGAGGCCACACATCAGCCCCTTCATCACCATCTACACCGGAACACTGTGGGATGACGGCTCGCACCGCACCGTTTCTTCCGAAAACTTCACTGGGCACACCGGCCGCCGCCTTCGTATACTATCACCGTGCGCGTAGAACACGTAGTAGCCAAGCCAAGATTGAAGAAACACTGTTCGGCACGGAACAACCCGTCGTGCATCCAACGCAACCCGAACACTCTCACCCCTGTCAGGGGCCGTCGTTCCAGCGCTGATTCTGATTTGTTAACGCAGGTTGCAATGCCGCCGTTCCTCGAGGCGGCCCCCAAGGCGGACGACAAAACGTCTCAATCATCAATCAACGATAACGCGCGGTCCACACCACTACGGTTGATCGACAGACAAACACCACTAACCGGCCCGCGACCGTTCCGATGCTTCCAATGCTCGACCGGAACCGTCTCTTATCTGATAAGACCAGGCGCGCGAGAGAAAGAGGTGCGCCATCACTTTTTCAAATTTGGTCAACATTCTTTATCGTGGTGCCTGGTTAAGGGGAATGCATCCGTCGGTCGGTAACTTAGTTCTGTTTCGGAAATGTGATGCAACGGCGCCTGACAACAGTGGGCCCAGTTGGAGGTGCTGACGCACCATGATGAGTCTTCCTTCGTTGTCGTAGGTCCTGCCCTTAGACACCATGAAATAGACGTCAATGTCACAACGCTGTTTGTTCCACCTTTTGGCCTAACACCGGAAGACACCAATAAACCGGGTCACGGAAGGCCGACCGTACGTTACGCAGGAATCTGAAGAATTATGTCGCATTCCTTTTCTGTTCATCCTTTTCCTCCAACATGCGAGTGATCGAGCACACAAATTGGAGGATCGTATAATTCGCACAAATTACGCCGAGCACATGTTGCCGCGCCACAATTGAGTTGCGTATGCGAACGCAGCATCAATCTGCCACGAATTTGGAAGGCACGATAAACCCCCGGCAACAACGTAGCGCAGCATAACTTTACCGGCTAAGATATTTGTTACGACCCTCTCTCTCTCTCTCTCTCTCCTCAGTTAATAATCGGAGTATCACCACCCCGGTCACACCTACTCGTTCGGTCAGAAGACCTTTCCCCGGCTAATAGTGCTCAATTGGCATCAATTAAAGTTTTAACTCAATCAATTTCAATTTCCTTCCCGTACAGAAAAGGCAGATCTGTCGGACACCCGCACCGGTCAAATTCAATATTGAGAATTGGGTGCCCGCTGAGAGGGGTGTACCGTAGTTTCCACTGCTAAACGTGACTTATAACACACGGGGCAAGATGTCCGCATATTTGCGACCCGGTTAGGCGGCCAACGTGAAGCCGCACCACTTACAACAACTGTTGTTGGTCCGAATTGCCCTAAGCTTTCGAATATCTGCGTTCTTCCGTAAGGATCTGAATCGCTTTAGGCACAAACTGTAAAAACTAAAAACACCGTTCCTCACCGACCGACGCAACACATCGCCGCCGACGTGCATTACGGTTCATGAATTGTTCGTTACTGAGAAGCATTTTTTCTCGTTGCTGCAGTTCCCGACCGACAAACGATTCGAGGAAGTTGTCTCTGTCGTGAGTCTCGATTCCATCACGCTCAAAGGGACAGTAATTAGGGGCCTCCCACTGGCCGCAGAAATTACTCACTCGACCAGACTCGCTAGTGTTCCGATAGACACGGGCAGCGTTAGAAGAAGCATGACTCGCTTTTCGGACCACGACAAAAAACGGGCCCTCGGAGTATGGTTTCAGTAGTTCCGTCATTTTCGACAGCCGAGACGTTTGAGAAACAGTTACTTCAGTTCGTGAACAACGGCACGCACAATGAATATCAGTCCGATGAGAGCCAACTCTGGGCCCCATTAGATCAGTGGACCGAATTGCCCAAAGCCGTCTTGTCGACGAATGCACCGCCTATGAAACGTTGTCTTTGGCAATGAACGTTACTTCCGCCCCTGAATTTGATGCGTCGTGACTTCTACGGCCGTTCCCTTCGCTCTATTGGTACTCCAATCATAACCGCTCGCAACTTAGCATCGCACAACAAACCGTAGTAGCGTGGCTTACCTGGGTTTGCGTGGTTCGCGTTTCCGCAGTTTATCGGACAACCGAACAACTTCCCTTTCGAAACACGGAAGAAACCCGCTCGGCTACGGTTGGCCCTTCCAATCGTAGGCGGTTGTAAATGAGCCCAAAAGCGGAATGCAATGCTTGTTGGAATGGGCACTAGAGCGGTTCCGGGTGCACTAAACTTCCGGTAAAAGAAATGCTTCGAGGACATAGAAAATCGGAACTCACCTCATCATCACACCGTAGGTCCGGTTCACTGTAGGTCGCCTCCAGGATCTTGCAACCACTCAGCCGGCGTTCGCGTTCCTTTTTCTGCTTCGGAATCACGGTGCATCCATCCGTCTGTTCCTCATGTCGCGACCGATCTTCATGCTTACTTGCAAAGCTTCCCGTACGCAGCTCTTGTAAGCTTCCCCAAATGGCCGAAAATCCACCACTCAACCGCTTCCCAGATCGACTCGCACGCCCCGAACCGGGCGTACCCGGGACGCTGTTTTTCTGCGAACGTTTCCGACCACTAGCACCGCCATCAACAGGACCCCCACAGACACTGTCGTCGAGCGTAGAGCCTCCGACCCGATGGGCTCCCGCGACAGCATCCGCCGAAAGAGACGAAATGTTCTCGAAACTAACCGAGATGGGTCGTGGCAAACCGAACACTTTTGGGCTCAGTTTATAAGCCGCCAGCTTGTCACCGACGCGCCCCACAACGCCACCGTGCACCGAAGAACGATTGGACGATGAGTTTTCGTCCGTTGCGTAGCTGGCAACGTGCACGGCAGCCATCCTGCCGGAAGCTACTTTCGTTGTATGCGTAGTGCAAGCCTTTTTCGAACGCTTGACGGGTTTCAGCGGCTGCAGAAACACGTGCTGGTTCCCAGCCGCGTTGTTGGGTGCACTGTTATGGCAACCATTGGAAATGGCACTTGCGGATGCCATCATCATCATCGTGGCCGTAGTGTCCGATGGCAACCGCTCGGTGGATCCCGACGAAACCAGCGTAAGATCGTCGATCGACAGTTTCACCTTCAACCGTTCGTACGCTTCCGCATCAAGCATCACATCGGCCAAACCTTCGCCTCCGCCAACATCGTCCTCGTCAGCCAACGAGCAGGATGAACCTTTTCCCAGCGACAGGATCATGTCGTCACAGGAGCGAGCAGTTGCGAGCAAACTATTCTGCACGTTATCGTTGTTATAGCGTTCCAGATCGAGAAATAGTTCAACCATCGGTGGTACATCGATCGCACGCTCCTCCACCACGTTACCCTGCTCGTCGAGCGTGTGCCCCACGGTCCACGGGTCCGAGCCGGGTCCGTCACCATCTGACGGTGCGCCTTCCGCGTGCAAACAGTTCAGAGCGTTCTCCTTGGAAGGCGATCGTTCAGAGGCGAACGTTTTCGGATCGGGTCGTGCCCGAACCGTAAGCCGATCCACGAAGCCGGCCGTTGACGTCGAAGGGAAACTGTAGTCGGCCGATTTTGATTTCCCGTGCACGATCTGCAGGCGGAATGAGTGGCCGGATTCGGGAGAAGCTGCAGTCGCACCCGTCGTGCAGCGTATGTTGCGGATCGGATCGAGCTTCGGTGGTATCTCGTTGATGATCCCTGCTGGCCGTAGGAAAGGATGCGATTTGCGGTAGTGTGCCCTTACGTTTGCTATCTGCTGCTGTTGCAGCAACCGTTGCTGCTGCGGACCGAGCATACCGGGAAAATCCACCAACAGTATGCGATCGGAAATGTTGCGACAGTCGTTGTGGAAACCGATTCCCGAGTCGGAATTGCTCGAAGTTGTCGTAATTTCACTATGATTGCTCGGCTGCGGAGAGCTGGCAGCCAGCACGTCGTGCGAGTCGTCCATCGCACGCGCGTTCAGCCGAGGATCCGCGGACCGGTTACGAGGGTAGCGGCCATTTCCGTTCGCCTCTAAATTGAGACTCCGGGCTACAGGCGGTCTCCCAGCGTAGCCGCTACCGGTGCCAGTATCCGATTTCATCAGCGACTTTAGGCTGTACATGCTGCGTATCAAATTCACCACGTACTCGGAGTTCGACGGGAACTCCAGACAGAGGTTCGTGATCGGATCCTTCGTGCAGACGATCTTGAACAGGGCTGCCTTCTCGAGGTGCAGTTCATGCTCCACCAGCTTCCCATCGATCACGAACACGTGGCAGCTGTTCGAGATGACCACGTCCTTCCGGTGGCTCAACACATCCGCACTCTCGCACATCAGCCCGTCCGCGTAGATAGCCGACGTGACCAGGCCAAAGTACTTGTTGTCGTTTTCGCTGCTACTGCTGACGTAGCTGAGCCGGGCTGAGGCATAGTTGGCGATCAGATTGTTGCTAGTGTTGGTTAGATTCAAACAGGACGGGAGTATCGTCATCAGCACCGTCGTCGGGTTGCGCTTTTCCTGACGCATTTTGCGTATACAGCTGCGCACCGTTTGCAGCTTCGAGCTGGTTGCAATCTGCTTCGGCATCTCGATCGTCCCCAGATACCCCACCACCGCTTGGTACTCGAGCGCGTTCTCCGACGGCTCGGCCACGGTGCCACCAGCCGCTGACGGGTCACCCAGCTGTACCGAGCGGACCATTGCACTGACATTCGAAATATCACAGCTGTTGCTTGCGTTCGGACTGTGGATGACGTTATACGCCGTTGCCGAGTGGGAATCGTTCAACTCTTCGGCACTCTCCATCTGCCCGCCCACCGAATGGGACGAAGAGGATAATCCCTTGATCGGAGTGCTGCCGCCGGTCAACGCGTGTCGCTCGGGTTGACCGCTTCCAGCGTGTCCACTTGCAGCACTCGAAGCAGCCACTCCTCCGGAAACACCGGCGGCAGTACTGCGGGAAAATTTTGCCTTGTGTGGGTACTTCGGTCGAGCTCGGTGTTGTTGCTGCTGTGCTCCGTGAAACATGATGTCCTCGTCCGAGCTGTCCGAATAGTAGTTTTCGGCGATAGCCATCCGGATCGTGCCGTGGGTACCACCGATCAGTTGCACCACCGACTCGTGCGGCAGCTTCGACACGTTCATTCCGTTGACTGAGATGAGAAAGTCGCCCGCGCGTAGTCCGGCCAGGTCGGCCGGTGAACCGGCCACGATGCACGACAGGATGCACGGCTGCTGGCCGGAAATGGTGAAACCAAACCCATTCGTCCCACGGTTCACCTCCACCGTGCGGATACCGTAGTTCGAGCGTTTCTTTCGCCTCCGATGTGCACCGCCACCACCACCGTGCATGGTTGAGCTGTGTGTTACTTTGGTGGCTAGAAGTATAAAAAACAACGACCGATCGCGACGACCGCTTTCGCTTCGTCGGTTCCTTCGCGGCCAACTACGTGCTCACAGTTGTAGCTCACGACAAAATTCGCTACTTGGATGTTTCAAACTACTTTTTATCAGTAAACACACTTTTTTGCTGCCTCGAGTAGCCCTTGTTTTGCGTTCAAAACACTACCACATAGCCTGTAAGTTTGTTTTCAGTTTCTTCTGGTACATTCTTAACGCGTTCCCGTTTTTCTTCTTCACACCTTTGACCTTGCACACACAAAACACTTTAAAGGGCTTCTTCATTGTCTCTGCTTCGCATTAGGATTGCCTTTTTTAACGTACCCACATTAGCTCACTATCGCTGGGCTTGGTATGCGGCCAACATAATGATCTCGTCCATTCTTCTGATGCTGCTGCTATTGTCATGGTCCACTGTGAATGTTGCTACAGTCTGCATTCCTGTGCAGAAGGCGAGATATACGGGCCATATCACCACCAACACAAGCGTAGATGCGCGTCTCGATCGCGCGAGCTCCGTCGGAATTCACGTTCAACACATATTCCCGTAATCACAACACGCGGAACCTCTGTAGGCCACATTGGATTACGCTTCTCGTAGAAAGCTGAATGCGATCGTACGGCTGAAAGTGTTCCCCTTCTAATTTGCTCAGCCCGTCCATAGAAAGCTGTCAATTATCGAGAAGCAACTGGGCGATCGGACACGCACACAGCTACCGCGATCTTCGGATCTTGTTTCTGGCGTTCGAGCGGATGCGAAACTCTCTCCGCTATGATTGCATGTTTTTTTATCCTTTTCAGATTACCCCAACGGACAGTTGAATAATTTCGGGTCACAATTTCGCACAATAAATGTGTGCTTCGATTTGTTCAATCACTTACGACAAAAGCTTAGCTGTTTAGCGTCACGAAAACAGAAGATTTGGTTGCAAAACGTAAACAAAACGCGAACCCAGCACCGTGACGAGTACAGACGCGCTTCTTGCGCTTCTTCTGCCTTTCTCTGCCTCTTCCACGGCTTTACCGTTCGGCGTCAGATATTTTGAATGCAGAAAAAGTGACGTTTCGAACACCGTCGAGCAGCACGGTTTCGAGCAGACGGTCGATGGGGCACGTTCGCAAAATGCCGTAGATCTCTACGTTTGAACGTCAAGAACCGCATGTCACGGATTGTAAACATTTCACACAGAGCCGGCTGCTCCGCTAAAAGGTCCACTGGTCTGGCATGTTTGCCCTATTCCGACGGGCTTTAGTTTCGTTAGAATCGCCGCTTCAATCCACATTCGCTCGTCGAAAACCAAACCAGTTGTATTCTACCGCCGTAGCCGAAGCAGATGACACTGTGAGCAAAAAGTTTGTCGCTGCCCTAGCTGCGGCCGTAGAGACGAAACTTGCCGATAAAAAAATCGAGGCGCAGCGCAGAATGGAAGCACACCAGATCAAGAGAAGCGTAGAGCAACGCTACAATGGGGCGGTAAAGCGTCGCAAGTGGCAAGACCCTCCGGCAGATCCGGAAGCGGTGAAAAACTTTGATCCCGCGTCGAGGGTGAAGCGGCGCAAGAGTGTCATCTTGCTTGGGTACTCGGGGGTCGACTATTTCGGAATGCAGCGAAATCCCGGCACACGCACAATCGAGGAAGATCTGCTGCGCGCTATGCTGAAACAAAACTGGATCAACGACGAAGGTTTCCGACAGCCACAACAGATCCAATTCCAGCGCGCGGCCCGCACCGACAAAGGGGTATCGGCTGCTGTGCAAGTCGTTTCGATAAAATTACGTAAGGAAAACTGAGCGGCGTGATGTTTCTCTTCAATAAACGGTCTGTGTTGTTTCAGCCGATAATCTCGACATTAATGCCCTGAACTCTGAACTGCCGCCCGCTATTCGTGTATACGCCGTGAAGCGCGTTACGAAAGGTTTCAACTCCAAGACAAATTGTGACGCGCGAACGTATACCTATACGCTGCCCACGATAGCATTTGCTCCGGAAGACGAAAAGGGCCTCGAAATACTGACGTACCGGCTGCCAGCGGAGCGATTGCAGCGCGTGAACGAAGTACTTGCGCTCTATGTGGGGACGAAGAACTTTCACAACTTTACTAGCCGCAAGGAGTTTATCGATCCGTCCGTTAAGCGGTTCATCATGCAGTTCGAGTGTGAAGCGCCTTTTGTGCCTAACGGAACCACCTCAGAATTTGCGACTATTCGCATCAAGGGACAAAGTTTTATGCTTCATCAAATTCGTAAGATGGTTGGCCTAACGCTAGCTGTCGTGCGGGGCCTTAGTGGTGCCGATACCATTGAGAGAGCTTTCGGACAGGAGCGATATGGCATTCCGACCGCACCCGGACTGGGCCTGGTATTGAGCCGCATTCACTACGATAAGTACAACAAACGATACGGCGAAGATGGGTGCCACGAAATGTTGGACTTTGAGAAGGAGGAACCACTAATACAGGAATTCTTCAAACGACACATTGCTTCCACGATTGTTGAGACGGAGCTTCAAACCGGATCGATGCTGGAATGGCTCGAAAAATTGCCACTTCACAGCTACGAGCCACGTGATGAAAATGAACCGGGAGAATGGAAAAAGCGCAAACCGAATGACGATGATGATGGAGATGAATAATCGATTACAGTTTGATAAAAAAAATCCGTTTGTCATCGAAAATAAGTTACACAGCTTCTTGAGCATTAATAGAATAGTTTTCTTTTATTTAAGACATTAATAGTCGAACTAATCTTCAAGAGCCTCTAAACTAGCAATTGCCATTCGCAGTGCTCCGTCGCGTGTCCGGTTGCCTCCAATGAAGCCAGTCTGGTGGCAGAACGTCGCTCCTGCAATTCCCGACACTTTCTCAAGTTCCTCATCGCGTACACCACGCCACGATTTCTTTAGAAATTTGCGGCACACGAAACTTTGTGGTTGATTCGGCACACAGATGATACGCCAATCATGTTCCTTGTTAAAGTAGAGCACATATTTGGCCTTGCCTACCAAATTGAGTTCTTTTTCGAGCAGATAAAGGTGTTCCTTCCAGGGACAAAATTGTCCCAGCTCCAGAATGGCTCCCGATTCGTGCACGGTTGATCGATCAGCAAGAGCCCGAGACACCAGATCGCGCGCTGGCCACCAGCTTTTAGCGTAGTAAAGCACTTTGTCCTCAAACTCTCGTCCAACGTATGCTTTTGCCTGTTCGAAGCGCTCCATGCTTTCTGGTGGCGGCGAAGGTTCATTCCAGGTGGGATTGAATGTGTGCATGCGGGCACTAAGGTTCGTCGTAATATTGTACTTTGGTTCGCCGCCCTCAAACATCGGAACACCGTTATCGATGGCATCGATTTCGCTAATGAACCCATCGTACACCTTGAGATACACAGCACGGAGACATTCGGCATTCGGTTCTTGGCCCAACTTTTGCTGTAGTAACATGCGCAACACCTCCTCACCAAAATGGGTGTACACCAACCCAGCCGAGCTAAGCCGGATGTCCCAGCGGGAACCCACTTCGGGTCGTAAACTATTTAGCGTATCGTTAAACGACGCCTGGTGATGATCGTACCGGTGGTGCTCATGATCGTAAACAGCGCCGACATCCACGACGATGTCACACGTATCCAGCAACTTTTGATCCCTCGTTCGTA